>NC_037528.1:37243196-37244623 GCF_001531365.2 Cynara cardunculus var. scolymus | reverse complement strand
TTCAGCCCTTAATGCCTCGAGTCTTTCAGCTTCAGAAAGGAAGTCAAACTCACCACCACTAGAGGTACGAAGAGGAATTTTTACTCTAGTCTGGTCGAGCGHYTCCTTAAGCTGAGACATCTGCTGGTCTGTTGGAGTAAAAGAGTTGGGTTGATCAGATACCCACTCCAGTCAACCGCAGGTTGTTGAAGGGATGTGAAGTTGATATTATGAAGTGATCACTACCTGAGAGGTAGAGTCTTCAAATAAGGTTTGTTGAGAGCATGGGAAAAGTACCTTCAAGTTGCCTTCTTCAGCGACCGCCTTGCCTTTCGACTTGGGGTCTTGGTGCCCTGATGGAGTCGATTCACCTTGTCTTTGCTCCCCCTAGGATTGAGCTTCCCCGAGGGCAATACCACTGGTGACGGTTGATGGCTTCTGGAACTTGATGGTAAAGTCATCTTCATCATCGTCGTCGTCGTCACCATCTAGATCATCTCCGGTGTCTGGAATGACAGGTTCATCATCGTCTTCATCATCATCATCTTCAACATCATCATCACCAGCAGCAGTGACATTATGGACATCATCCCTAGGGATGGCTTCTACAACCTCAGCTTGGGCAGCTTCGGTGGTAGGGATTACCGGAGCAGTAACCACTTCAGCTTCAACAGCCTCAGCTTCAACTGCAACAAAAGCTGATATTGGGCCAACAGCCTGAGAAGTTGTAGGAGCAGCATCAGATGATCCACCAGCGTTGGACCTCATCTCCTCCTCTCTGGCTAAAACAATAGAGATTTGGCCAGAGAGTTCGTCCAAGCGCTGTCACTGGAGAACCATTGTATCATCCAGCCTTTGCAAAGCATTGGCTAGAGTTCTCGTTGTCTCTCGTGTCTCATGGAGCTTAGCACGATCATCAATAGAAAAAGAGGGTGCACTCACTAGAGCTGGTTCACGGACAGCATCCAGGATTTGCTGAAGAAGTCCAAGTTGCTGATCAGCAATCACCTGAACATCGTCAGCCCTGCTGTGAATAACAGCAATGGCGTCGTTGTTGGCATGAACAGCTTCTTGGAGAGTCTGGAGCTGACTCTGAACTTCTTGAACGTCCGCCTGGAGGGCTAGGAAGTTCGTATCAAAATCGCCTTGGCGAGGCATCTCTTGGTGAACTTCGTTGACCTTGGAGAGGACGGTATCAACAGCTGGAAGGAGAAGCTTAATGTCAGATGCCATATCATTGTCATCATCGACATCCTCATGTCCTCCATCATCTTTCTCTCTTTCTCCAGCATCTCCTCCACCTTCATGAGCAGCAGGCTGCTGCATCAAAGAAGGACCTGCAAAAGAAGAAGTATGAGCTAAAGGCTCAAGGTTAGAAGAAATTAAGGGGTAGGAAGATGGAATACCTGAGGGGCCTTCAGTGACATCAAAAGGAGTGTCACTGGTTG
>NC_037528.1:37240973-37243096 GCF_001531365.2 Cynara cardunculus var. scolymus | reverse complement strand
GGTTGTACAAATACACAAGGTTGTAAAAGAAATATACCCTATATATATATATATATTAGTATTAGCAAGCCCAATTTTTTTAACTTATTGGCTATGACCCAAATATATTCCTAAGTCTAACATCTAACATAATTAAAATCGACGCCTAAAACCATTAACCATTGAACATATCGACACATTTGATATTGACGGTCTCCAAATTTTGAAATCCTCTAGAACTCCATCAATCTATCTTCTTTCTAATCCATTGTTTGATTTCGACGCACATCATCAAGACATCTATCCAAGTGATTCAACCAACTTAGATTTGACTTCCATTTTATTTGGTCAAGAACTAAAGACTCAAGAATTAAACCATTGAAGGTTGTGAAGTCGTGAATTTTGTTACTCAATAGTCACAGTGGAGTTGTAACTTTGTTAATTTGTTTGTTTTTTAATATGTTATATATTTATTTATTTGTACTTTGAATTGCTTCGACTTTGTACTCAAGAGCTGTTTAATTATTACATTTATTTGTTTAGATATTTTATTTTGTTAAAATGGATATTTAATCTAAAATTCTAAATTTAATAAATGTTTTTAAGTTTAATATTTAAAGTCAATTAAAGGTCCAAACCGCCTAAACTGGTCAGACCAGATCGCCTTTTCGTGGTCTGGTTTGACCGGTCCGCTCGGTTTGAGAATTTTATAAACTGCCATTACGGTTTGGTTTGTGGTCTGAGGGGTTAAACCGTTCAAACCGGACCGCGAACACCCCTAGTTGTGGTAAAATTGTTCTTTCTCATTTACCGAGTAAAATTTTCGATCTTTGTCATACCTTCTACCAAGTAAAATTTCTCAAATCTTGTCATACTCATGTAGAAAGTGTTTAATAAACGACWCTGAATGTTGCATGGTGTATCGATATTTATGAAATTATAGGATAAATAAAATAAATGGGAGAGGAATGACATATGATCCGCTGTAGCACAACGCAATGARACTTTCGGCTCCACCTAAAAAGGGAGTCCCAGGTTCAAGTCCTGGCAGCGGTACATAGCTTTTTCAACAAAATTTAATTTTGAGTACAGTTCCATTTTTGTCCCTAATTTTTGTCTACTTTAACAAATCTGGTCCCTATACTTCATTTTATCGGTTTTTATTCTTGATGTTTGTTAATATTGTCTCTTCGTCCAGTAAGCGTTAGTTTTTCCGTTAATTTAGGATATATTGGTTTTTTTTTAATCTTTAAATGATCGTCGAATCAACTCCACCTAGCCCTTTTCGATTCTTTCTCGGATCCCACCTTCAGGATACAAACTTATATGGTTAGCAAAAAACAAATTTGCGGAAGTACAAGGTTTGGTGCTCGGGAACAACTTTGATACAATAYAACATATAAAATTGACTTTTTTGCCATTTTCAAGACTTCCTGCAAGAACAAAAACCAAATGACTAAAAGAGGGTTTATGGGTACCCGACATTAATAGCTAATATCCTACGACTTTTAATTCTCTAACAATCATAAATAATGTGTTATGACTAAAAGAGGTAGCTTGAACCCTTTTTCATTTAGACAATCATACCTTAATATCTAAAACATTAACAATGTCGTTTCAGAAAGAAAGAAATGCTCCTTTTGTCCCATGAGAAAAGCAACATTTCCTTTTAGGTAATTTTATAAGATCTGGTTGGCCAATACATAATCTTTTGATTTGTACATAGGACCTCTCGTGTATCTGGAACAATTCCGAACCTCTTAAGTAAGCCAGCAACAGACTTTTTATGATAAATTTTCAAGCTAAAAATAACTTATCTATCCATTTCACACCAAAAACCATTGATGCCACTTATATTGATCCAGAAAACTTTACGGAGGTTCAAATGCGGCGACTCCGGGCTATGTGCAAAACTTATATAAACCCTACCCTCTCGCCTCCTTGTTTGATCTCGCCTGCGTATTCCAAATTTCCTCTCAGATTATCATTATTTGATCAATATTCTGATTAATCATTTTTTTTATAAAATAAAAGATGTTATTAGAGATAAAATAACTTTTTTTATATTATCAATCATTTAAATCAACATATTCACGAGCACTATTACAATTCAAATATTCTTTGTACATGTTTAATCGAAATTG
>NC_037528.1:37239199-37240678 GCF_001531365.2 Cynara cardunculus var. scolymus | reverse complement strand
CCCTATAAACCCACCAAACAAATAGAAGGTTAGGACCCCAACTTCAATTCTTGTCATCTCATATTCTCATTTCTAACTCTCAACGAATCATCGGTTCATACATCAATTAAACTCTGATATTCCCAATTTTCAAGTCTCAAACTAGTAGTCATCTTATTTTGTTTGCTATAAAGTAATTGATTTGAAAGTATTGACGAGATGATTATAATGGTGTAATTTATTTGCTATAAAATAATTGTTTGCATGCTAAGGACGCGTAGTACTAAATAGTCGGTAAATGTCAAAGTCATACTTATGTAGTAAAAGTTTAAAATKAGGCTCRTTTTGAAGGTATAGACGAGATGATTATAATGATGTAACTTGTAAAAGAAAACGAAATGTATTTTAGTTAATATATGATTATGTATGTTAATAAGATAAGGATGTAAAATGAAAAATGAAAAAGTAAAGGGTATAARTAAATTAAATAAATAATTATAAGAGTATAAAGTRTAAGTATTAAAAATAATTGGTAATATATAATAATATGATTAAATCCAAAATTTTCAATATTGGGTTTATTATGAAGGTATTTATGTGACGATTATAATGATGTAATTTGATAAAGAAAAAATGTATTCTTTAACGTACTTTAGTTAGTATACAATTATGTATGTTAATATGATAATAATGGAAAATGGAAAATTGAAGGATATAAAGTAAGTTAAATTAGTAATTATAAGGGTGTAAATTGTAATTTTAAATTAAAAAAAATGGGGTTTGACTCATGGGAGGACCCACCTATTAAAATATAAAAATCTAAAATATAATTAAGATAATTATCAAGTTTTAACAAAATCATTATCTTTAATAAAATTTTATTGTTAAAACAAAAATAACTTACTTCACTATTTGACCTAAATTAAATTATAATAAAAAATAAATTAAATAAATTATATCGATATATTTAAAAAAAAATTATGATGTCTTCAAATTTATTTTTATTCAAAAGTAAAAACATTATCTTTCTCAAAACTATATAAACTGTATTATATCAACAAAAATGAAACATTAAAATGAATATGTCTCGCTGCATTGCGCAGGTACCTTCTAGTATTATAAAGTTTTTGACACAAACTCTTAAAACCGATTTTTTATGTACGAAGTACTGTTTATTGATGCATATTACTTAAAAATTTAAGATAACAAATAAATTGTGCATAAATACAACTTATTAAAGCTCTATACTTGAATTTGTCTAACTAATTAATTAATAATGTATGAACCAAAATTGCATATTTTCCAATATTACAAACTTAATTATATTTTTAATATTAAAACAAATTTAAGTTAACATTTATGATTATTGTTTTATTAATACTGTATTAATTTAAGGATTGTATTCTAAAATTTAAAACAAATTAAAAAAATACCATTTATGATCAATATTTTGATTAATCATTTTTTTTATAAAATAAAAGATGTTGTTAGAGATAAATA
>NC_037528.1:37232861-37238929 GCF_001531365.2 Cynara cardunculus var. scolymus | reverse complement strand
TTTGTACATGTTTAATCGAAATTGATATGGGTAGCAGGGCCGGTCCTGATATTTTTGGTGCCCACGGCGAAAAGTCCAAATGATATCCAATTAAAAACATCCAAGTGTGGTAATTTACAATTGTCTAGCTTTTTCCTTCATAGACCGAGAGATCCATTAGTGTTTTTGGTTCATAAGTGTGATCTTATAGTTGAGTGTTTACTTTAAAAATTATATATTAAGGTTTCTTTAATCAAGTTGTTATAGCCTTGCATTTAAACACCAACTCGTCTACTTGTCCAAAACCAAAATAAGGAGCATCATAACACTAACTCATCTACTTGTCCCATTTACTACATCCCACGTCTTCTATATAAACCAAAATCAACATTCGTACTTTCTCAATCCAACTCCAAACACTTAATTGGTTGGTTTCTTCTTCAATTATTTACACTCTACAACATCAATGGCTCATTCCTACTTCACTAATTTTKTCCTSCTAGTTTTAGTCACTTAWGGTGTTTGCCTATGAAATTAGCTATTGCATGACTCCATTAGTCCATCATGTGTTTCATATAATCATATTTAGGGTATTGACCACTGACAATCATGAGTTTCATATGTAAAATTRCAAAGTTAAGGGAGAACAGTCAAGTGAATTAGTTACTGCACATTCAAGTGAGGGCAAATCATCACTTAACTACTATCATGGCTTATTTTATGATTGAAGCACCAATCGCAACTCTATTTAATATTCTTTCTACTTTCTTGTTCGACGAGCAACTTCCCTTGCAAATTGGTTGACTTAGTTTATCGTTATACCGATCGACATTGTTCAGAGCATAGCTGATAGCCCTTTGAAAACAAGCACAAAAGGTGTGAGTTATGAGAATCTAATCCTACAATCGAGTTAGGGTTTCTTGAAACTCGAGGTAAACTCCTATATATTAATATTTCAATTTAACAACTTCTTATACAAAGTTGCTTAAGATTTTGTTTCCAGCAATTTTAGAAGAATAATTATATTTAAATGAATTTTTTACGTTATTTTATCATCTAAGACATATTTGTTGTTTTAATTTGTAAAACTTTTAATTAATATAATATTTGGTATAAGCTTTGATATTTTGTTTTATTATTACTTACCCACTCGACCTAAAGTTTTGATATAAGTGTAACAAGAAGTTCAAAAAGAATGAAACAACCCTCCTTAAGAAAATGTGGACGAAAATTTGATAACGAAATAAACAATAATTAAAATACGTTGTTATTTATATATAAAAATAAGTATATCGATTAGAATATGAAACTATCATGATTTTATCATGCCAATGACTTTGGTTAATGACCAAGAAGAAAAAAGCAAGACCAAAGGGCCTTTGACGTAGGAGTTTCGTAGCCTTTGATCTCCTGGGAATTCAAAGGTTCAATTCTCGTCAAAAATGAGGAGAGTGTGTGAATTTATTTGTTGCATTTGTCGTATATAAATATTATATACTTCAAAAAAAGTGAGATTAGTTCAATAACAATCATCTGGCTATCTATTTTTTGTGATAAGAGATTTTCGAATTAAGTTTCATTAGATGTTATATGCTCTTATTACGTGTCACATATATTTACTGTAAGAAATATCCGAATACAATAAAGTCTCATTAAGACGTCTTGTGGTGGCTTCTTGGCCCCAAAATAAATTATCAAATTACCTTAAAACGTCATGAATTTTTTTTATAATAAGATTATTAATTTCAAATTTCATTAATGATATTAATATTATTGTAAATACATCAACTTTAATTGATTTTATTAATTATCATCGGCTTGAAATAAATCCGAAAGCTTATTTTTGGAACCTATTTTKGAAGTGTTATTCAATGCGTTTTGCCCTCAAAAGTGTTTGCTTATAAGGAAAAAAAACATTTTGTAACTTAATCGTAAAATAATCTATACTATATTATAAAGTATTTGATAGAAACTCTTAAAACCCACTTTTTATGCGTAAAGTACTGTTTATTAATGCATATTACTTAAAACTCAAGATTGTAAGTAGATTGTGCGTAAGTATAACTCATTAAAGCTCCATATCTGAATTCGTGTAACTAATTGCAGATAAACATAATCAAAAACAAGATAAACATTTTATTTTAAATAAAAAAAATCTAAAATATAATTAGGATGATTATTGAATTCTAACAGAATTATTATCTTTATAAAATTTTATTGTTAAACCAACAATAAATTACTTCACGAAATGGTTATCTTTCTCAAAACCATATAAAATGTATCATATCAACAAAGAYWACAAAAAAAAACATTAAAATGAAGATATATCTCGCTGCATTGTGCGAGTACCCTTCTAGTTAGTAAAAATGTATAAAGTATCTTATTTTAGAGTTCCTTTTTTGTCTTTATTATTTTGYTTTTTAACTAAAACTATAATACAATGGTTTTATAAACTATTCATGTCTTTTTGGTTTGTTATATAACATTTACTGTCTTACGAGCCGTTTACCCAATTGCTTACTCGTTAAGCGTTTACTGATAGGAGTCAACACTGTGATTTATTTTGATGAGCAAGATTTTAGTACATCAAAACATATCGAATGCAACAAATTTACTGAGTAAGCCCTCACCTGAGTAAGAGTCATCATCCTCACTTACCGGATAAGACTCTTCATCATTCCCATTGCTCTTACCCGGTAAGATTCTTGGCCCTTCTCATGTTCATCCGATAAAAAAATTTATCCGGTAAACACTTACCAAGTAAGTATTTAGTAAACGGCCCCTTAATCTCTTGGATTATTGAGACACACATACATACATAACAAAAATATCACACATATCGCATTTTTGTGATACTTTCTGCAAGTATATAACCATACATTATTTATTGGGTAAATGCTTACTAGTAAGAGTTATCATACGTACTTACCTTATTGGACAACATTCTGGACCATCAAAACTATATTGCTGGTGAGTTGTGGTAAAATTGTTCTTTTTTCATTTACGGAGTAAGATTTTCGATCTTTGTCATACCTTCTACCAGGCAGACCCGTTCCTGACATTTTTTAGACCCTGGGCGAGATGTGAGAAAGGGGCCCTCGATAAGTACGATATTTTTTCAATATATTGTTTTTATTATCATAAATAACATTGAATGCATATAATACCGTTTTTCCGAGTAATCCTGGATGCAAAATCAATCAATACTCATTTTTAAGTTAATATTATCTATTAGAACATTTTTACGTAGCATTGGTAATTTGTTCCATCACCAAAAACATCATATGATATACTTTTGGTACATAGAATGACATAATTTGGAGTCACAAAGTTGATGTTTTTGATTTCCGAGTGACACTATATAAATCAATGTAAATATGTTAGTTTTTCAAGTCATCTCATGTTAATGTTTTTAACATCATTTTAAACTTTTATATTATGTTTTCGAATTTGGGAAGATTAACACCATTTTAAACTTTTATATTATGTTTTCGAATTTGGGAAGATTAACACCATTTTAAACTGTTATATTATGTTTTCGAATTTGGGAAGGAACGAAAAGAATGAGAAAGGAAAAGAAAAATAAAGGAAATGATGAAAAATAAAGTTTTTATATTTGTGTTTTTAATAGAGAAGAGAGAGGAAGGAAAATAATGAAATAAATAATAAAATTTGATATAATCTTTTTCCTTTCCCTAAAAAAATCTTGAGAACATAATATTTTTATTTATCCATTACTTTCCTCTCTTTTCTATGTAAAATAAGACTCAAGAACATAGGGTTAGGGTTAAAACAAATTTTTCTGGAATCATAGATTATATAAATTAAAAAACTCATGTTGGTGATAGTTTGAGATCGTATTCTTCTTTTAGAGATAGAAGAGTACATAAGATTTATACACTCAATATTAGATAATAAAAAACAACTATGAAAAAACAATTATAGTTGTATTATTATAAATATAGATATAAGTTGTACCGTCTCATATGGTTTGTATTTTTTTCAAAAGATGGAGGTTTTGTTTGCTAATAACAAGAAAATCTAACATATTCTAATATAAAAATAGAACTCACGCGAGGAGTCGATGGGAGATAAATTATGAAAAATATATCAAAGTTTACGAAGCAAGTAGTTTTGACGTCGGTTTTAGATTAAAAAAAATTAGAAAAACATTAAATAATGTTATATAATGAACGGCATATTAACCTCTTTATGTATTTTTTTCTCCAATATATTTAATTTATACATGTTTCGATCTTTAATAGTTAATGTAGTACTAAAATATTTTATTGTCATATTAGATACTAATTATTTTATGTCTCTTCTATTTACAAATTTTTTTGAACTATTATTATATATATTAAAAAAATTTGGGCCCCTAATTTTTATGGGTCCTGGGCGTACGCCCGGCCCGCCCTCCCCCAGGGACGGCCCTTCTACCAGGTAAAATTCTAATACTCATCTAGAAAGTGTTAAATAAACGACCCTGAATGCTGCATGATGTATCGATATTTATGACAATATGAAAGACAGTTATTTCCTTTATGTTTTTAGCGGATAACTAAAATAAATGTGAGAGGAAAGACATATGATCCGCTGTAGCACAACCCAATGAAAAAGATCTCTATCTTTCAGCTCCACCTAAAAAGGGAGTCCCAGGTTCAAGTCCTGGCAGCGGTACATAGTTTTTTCAGCAAAATTTAATTTGAGTACAGTTTCATTTTTGTCCCTAATTTTTGTCTACTTTAACGAATCTGGTCCCTATACTTCATTTTATCGGTTTTATTCTTGATGTTTGTTAATATTGTCTCTCCGTCCAGTAACCGTTGGTTTTTTCGTTAATTCAGGATATATTGGTTATTTTTTTATCTTTAAATAATCATCAATCAACTCCACCTAGCCCTTTTTGATTCTTTCTCGGATCCCACCTTCAGGATACAAACTTATATGGTTAGCAAAAAACAAATTTTGCGGAAGTACAAGGTTTGGTGCTCGGGAACAACTCTGATACAATACAACATATAAAATTGACTTTTTTGCCATTTTCAAGACTTCCTGCAAGAACAAAAACCAAATGAACCTGGTAAATCTCATGTAAATGAATAATGCAGGTGGCAAAACTGTGATGACAACTTGTGTTTTCCTTCATTCTTTATTTTATCAATTATCATAATTCATAAACATAAAAGAGGGTTTATGGGTACCCGACATTAATAGCTAATATCCTACAATTTTTAATTCTCCAACAATCATAAATAATTCGTTATGACTAAAAGAGGTAGCTTGAACCCCTTTTCATTTAGACAATCATATCTTAATCTCTAAAACATCAACAATGTCGTTTCAGAAAGAAAGAAAAGCTCCATCTGTCCCATGAGAAAAGTAGCATTTCCTTTTAGGCAATTTTATAAGATCTGGTTGGCCAATACATAATCTTTTGATTTGTACATAGGACCTCTAGTGTATCTGGAACAATTCCAAACCTCTTAAGCAAGCCAGCAACAGACTTTTTATGATAATTTTTCAAGCTAAAAATAACTTATCTATCCATTTCACACCACAAACCATTGAAGCCACTTATATTGATCAAGAAAACTTTATGGAGGTTCAAATGCGGTGACTCCAGGCTATGTGCAAAGCAAGTGGTCGCCCTGAGATTAGTCGGCTCGCATAGCGGGTTGTATATCCAGGTTAAAAAAAAAGACTTTACAATTTTCATGGGACAAATGGAGTAATGCACGTAGTGTGGATAGCAAAAATGTAAGTCACGTTGTATAATCAAAAGGTATAAAAAATACTTATCTAGAACTGTGAATAGAAGCAAGTGGAGCAGTAGGACCATCTAACGTTACCACCTCAAACCCTACCCTCTCACCTCCTTGTCTGATCTCACCTCTGTATTCCAAATTTCCTTTCAGATTATCATTATTTGATTAATATTCTAATTAATCATTTTTTTTATAAAATAAAAAATGTTATTAGAGATAAAATAACTTTTTTATATTATCAATCATTTAAATCAACATATTCACGAGCACTATTACAATTCAAATATTCTTTGTACATGTTTAATCGAAATTGATATGGGT
>NC_037528.1:37228156-37232591 GCF_001531365.2 Cynara cardunculus var. scolymus | reverse complement strand
CTACATTAATTCAAGTTCATCCGCCCTATAAACCCACCAAACAAATAGAAGGTTAGGACCCCAACTTCAATTCTTGTCATCTCATATTCTCATTTATAACTCTCAACGAATCATCGGTTCATACATCAATTAAACTCTAATATTGCTAATTTTCAAGTCCCAAACTAGTAGTCATCTTATTTTATTTGCTATGAAGTAATTGATTTGAAAGTATTGACGAGATGATTATAATGATGTAATTTATTTGCTATAAAATAATTGTTTGCATGCTAAGGACGCGTAGTACCAAATAGTCGGTAAATGTCAAAGTCGTACTTATGTAGTAAAAGTTTAAAATTAGGCTCGTTTTGAAGGTATAGACGAGATGATTATAATGATGTAACTTGTAAAAGAAAACAAAATGTATTTTAGTTAATATATGATTATGTATGTTAATAAGATAAGGATGTAAAATGATAAAGTAAAGGATATAAATAAATGAAATAAATAATTATAAGAGCATAAAGTATATTAAAAATAATTGGCAATATATAATAATATGATTAAATCCAAAAWTTTCAATATTGGGTTTATTATGAAGGTATTTATGTGACGATTATAATGATGTAATTTGATAAAAAAAAATGTATTCTTTAACGTACTTTAGTTAGTATACGATTATGTATGTTAATATGATAATAATGAAAATGGAAAATGAAAAATTGAAGGATATAAAGTAAGTTAAATTAGTAATTATAAGGGTGTAAATTGTAATTTTAAATTAAGAAAAAATGGGGTTTGACTCACGGGCAGACCCATAGAAGGGCATATGGTGGAATGCGCCACCGTATTATTTTTCTATCGAAAGGTTAACAATTTTTTCTTTATGAAAGGTGCAACTAGGGGTGAGCATAGGCGGGTACCCGCCCTATTTGACAGGAACCAGAACCGGAACCGGCAGTTCTTGAGATATTGGAACCGGAATCGGTTAGAGCGGTTCTTGAATTTTTAGAATCGGAACCGCCGGGAACCGGTTCCAGGTACCCGCTTTCTAAAATATTTAAATTTTGTTATTTAGAAATAAAAAATAAAATATTGTCAAAACACTAAATAAATAAACAAGAATACAAATTATACGAAATAATGGTTACAAATATTGCTCAATGATTACAAACCATAATAGACTAATAGTAAATGTTGAAAATTTAGCGATTACTAACTATAATTGTAAATGTTCAAAGTTTAACGATTACATACTATAATTCGATTTGAAGACGGTCCGTGAGAGGCCTCAGGCCTTAGAGCATGAGTTGATGAGGCGCAGAGGCGGGACCAAAAATCTAATCTAGAGTTATAAGTTCTTGACTTGATTAAATTTAATATTAAAAAAATTTAATTGAAAAATACCGGGTACTCGCCGCTTCTGGGTACCCAGTCCCGGAACCGGTTCCGGCGGATAACGGTTCCGAAAAATTGAGAACCGGAACCGGAATCATTCTCAATCGGTTCTATATTTTAGGAACCGGAACCACTCATATCGGTTCCGGAACTGGCAGTTCCAGTTCCACAAGTGGGTACCCGGTTTCGCTGCTCATCCCTAGGTGCAACTGTATCGTCTTAGAAGGTGTCACTGTATGATATTCAAAAATTCAAGAAGGTACAACCGTACTTCGTAATCAACCAAAAAAGAACTCTTTGAAATCAACCAAAAAACCGAAAAAGTCCTTCGAAATTGATAAAAAAATCTTCAAAATCTAGCAAAAAACTTTAAAATCCCTCGAAACAGTAGAATTAGGCTAAAAACACATTGAACAATCTTGACCGTTAGTAAAAACATGAAGATGTGTCAATAAAAACCGTGTTTTTTGTAATATTTTTGTCTATATTATATGATGCCACCATATAAAAAATTCTTGAGTCGTCCATGGTTTGATTAAGTTAAATTGTTTGTGAAGAGAGTAGGTAGACAGGACAAGATATATGAATCTATATAGGGGGATATGTTTAACAACCCATTTGGAGGTTTAGTTTCAATAAAGGAGATGATGATTTCAATCAGGGACAGACCCATAATTTTTTTCAAATGGAGGCACCATTTGACCATAAGAAAAAATATAGGAATTTTTTTCCAAACGGTAACACCGTTTGACTATAAGAAACAAATATATGGAATTTTTTTCAAACCGTGGCACTGTTTGACTAAGAAAATGACACTAACATGATTCGGACTTGGGTGTGGGGTGTAATAAAAGCCTTGCAAACCAACTCTACCAAATAAAACTTGTTCTCATTATAGTTTCAAAATACATACGGTGACACACAACAAATTAATACGGTTGCACCGTTCACGAAACCTAAATTTTTTATCCTTCGGCGGAGAAACGATACGGTGGCACGTGCCACCCATGGCACTTAACAAAGCCCGCCTATGATTTCAATGTATGCCAAACTTGTTCCTATTATATATATATATATATATATATATATATATATAAAGAGAGAGAAAGAGAGAGAGTTTGTTTCAAATACAACCCGTTGCATTTGTACAACCAATGCAACCCAAAAAGTTGAGATATTTATGGAAATGATGAGAGTTCATTTATTATGATTTGAATATTTATGAAAGATGAATATGGTTCATTAATTATGATCAATACTTTATATTAGGAAACAATCAAAACTTTTATGAAATCACATATTACAAAAACCTGTTAAATAACTCATTGGACTTTCTAAAATCTGTTAAATACATTTTGTTAGTGGAAAAAGTCTGAAAAAACCAATGGACTTTTATATTTTGCATTATCAATTCCTTAAACATTTTTTGAACGAAAAAAGTACTTACATTTATAAAAAAACAAATATACCATTATCATTATTCTTCACAAAATATATAAAAGTTGTATACAAAACATAATAATCTGCATACAAAATTTGGGCATAGTTTTACTAAAATTTAAACCAAAATATATACCAAAATATGTAACAAAAGTAGCGCCAAAAATACCAAAAGTTACACCTATAACAGAAGTTGCACTAAAATATACTAAAGTAATGTTTATCTATGTTAAGGTCGTGGTATGAACTATTCTTCATTTGCATCATTAATTTCTGGTGGAGATATAATCATTTGACTTTCTTGTAACCCTTCTTGATGTCTAACAACATCATCACTTTCATAATGTTCTTCATCACCAACAGTAATATCACTTTCATCACAGTCTTCATCATTAACAACAACCTCTCTTGAAATTGAATACGGTAGGACGTCGTCGGGCCATGCTAGTTTTGGCACACCTGAGGATGTCTTTAATGATAAAGATAAAATGTAAGCAATAGTCATCAAAAATGTTATTTGAATCTGAAAAACAAATAATGGTTTACCCCAATCATTGTTTCTCTCATGATTGGATTATAAGAGACCCCTATATATGATGGTATCCTCACACCTCTATTGGCTCTTCTTGTTGTAGTTGGTTTTAGAATGTTGAGTTGCTACATGTCATTGCCTTCCAAGATTGAGTCACCCTTGTACCTTGGCTCTCAGATTCTGATTTTTTTCTCTTGATGGATGGTCTACCAGACATTCTCTTTTCCTTAGGTGGGTTTGGTTTGATGTAAAGTGTTGGAGTCCACATATTGCTCCCATTCAATTGTCTTATAGTATTCTCATAGGCCATTTTGAAGAGATCCTTAGTAAGCCATTTACTAATATAATCCTCAGGAAACTTATTGATAAAGTGTGTGGTAGCAATGGAATGCACACAAGAAATGTCCGATATGTCCAACAATCTACAACTACATTTTCCAGCATCTAAGTTTACCACCATTGCTTCATAACCATTTCGTGTTTCAAACACATTCCCACCACTAGAGATAACATAACAATACCTACATATGAAAAAGAATACATTAGCATAGAAGATCATATTACCATCATAGACAAACATACATAATAAAATTACCATCATAGATAAGCATACATGTGATTTTCTCCCCATTTCTTTAATTTTTTCCTTATGGCCGGACAAACAAATGATTCTCATCCTTGTGCTTTGCTTAACATTCTATAATGTCTCCCCATAACAAATATCCTTATCTCCTCTAACATTGTGATTATGGGTTTTCTTCTTGCATCAACAATTATTGAATTAAATGACTCGCAAATCCCATTTTCTACAGCTTCACAAGCTCTACCAGGTTGGAAAAATGCCCTACACCAGGTATTGGGGTCCCTTTCAATCAAGTAATTATATGCATCAAGATTTTGTATCTTAAACTTTTCCATGTGTGACATGAAATCTGCCTCAAAAGTGGATGTAGCTGCTGCCCAAAAAATGTTTCTGTACTCAACACCATTAAACCTTTTATGAAAATTAGCATATACGTGTCTTGCACATTGTTTATGCTCTGCATACGGTGCCAACTCTTTTACATCTTCAACAATGCCCTATTG
>NC_037528.1:37224248-37227746 GCF_001531365.2 Cynara cardunculus var. scolymus | reverse complement strand
CCTAAATGATAAAAATCTACCCAAAACATAAATAGATGATCTAAATGGTGATGTAAAGGTTGGAACACCTTTGAATAAGTTAATATGAAGTGTTAGAAGTGATGGAAGTCAAAAAAGTCACGTAGATTGCATTTTATGCAAGTTTTATAAATTACGTTGCTATTTCGGTAAACTACGCACACAACACTCAAATGGGAGGTGTTTGACGGGATGTTATGCTTTGTAACTAAGTTTTGGACCTATTAGGAGTTGTTGGAGGCGTCAGAAAAGTTTTACGGGATTCCGAGCTCAAAATCAAAATTGACAATATTGCAAAGGAAAACATAACACCTACAAATATGTAAAACTGCTTTTATTGGGAGGACTTTTCTAGAATACTTTTATTGGATGTTATAGATTAACTTGTTACGAACGTGTATGTGAAAACCTCATCGAAAACGGATGTTCGAGCAAAAAGTTATGAATTTTTTAGTTTTAGGTAGTCAAAATGGGTGATGCACTAGTTAATGTTAACAAAGTTCATACCTTGTTTTGATTAGACATGATGGTAAGCCATGCTCCTTCGATAACACCAATATCTTCTACTAAGAGTTCAATGAACCACTGCCAATTCTCTTTATTCTCCACATCTACTACAGCCCAAGCTACATAAGCATTCAACATTGTAAGTGGTTGAACAAATAATAACACTTAATATTAATATAACAAGCATAGTTTGAATGTACATACCTATAGAGTAGATCTGATTATTTCCGTCTCGACCAATAGTTGATATTAACTCTACTTTGCACACCCCCTTCAAAAAACAACCATCTAGTCCTATAACCTTCCTACATCCACTAATCCACCCATCTCTTAGTGCTTTGAAGCATACATAAAATCTCCTAAATTCATTACTTCCATCTGCCATTAAATTTACGTTCATCTTAACTGTAGATTCTGAGTTGGCTCTCCTAATTTTATGTCCATAATCCCAAAGTTTCCCATAGTGTTCTGTCAAAGAACCTTCAATTTCAAGAAATGCCCTGGACTTGGCCCGGATGCATTGGCCCTTGCTAACTTCGACCATAAACTTTTTCAAAATATCATCTGCATATCCTTGATTTTTATGAACGGTCTTTTAATGAGTTCTCTAACATAATGCTTTGCAATCCAATTTGGTGTCACTAGGGATCCAAAACTATAGTCTCTACTACATATGTGCTTACAATTAATGTTTTTAATTTTGAAACGACTTTTCTTCTTGCATCCAAGATGCCCATAATCTAAAAGGACATGTGTGATCTCTTTTACCTTTTCCACATGTAACAAGTAGTCTTTCTGAATCATTTTTCACATATTCTAGTTGATAGCCATTTGCAACTGCATAGTTAGTCAAACATTGCTTTAATTGACTAGGATTCTCATACCTCTCACCAAGTCTGGGTTTCATCAGCTTCCAAGGATTATTAGGATCATGTATTAGGTATTGAACACCTTTTTGTATAGCATGATCTCCAACATTATCATCATCTTCATCCATATTAAACTCAATATTGTCAATCGTGTTTATAATACAAAGCTTATCTAGAAACTGATCATCAACTATTTAATTTAAGTTGATTATATCATCCTCATCTTCAAGGTCTAAAGATAAAGAATCTGATATATGTTCACTTGAATTATCGTTTATTTCATAACTTGGATCATCACTATAATTACCATCGCAATCAGATATCATTTTGTAAACAAGAATAAGGATTTCATCACGATTCATCAATGAAAACAAAACTTATCATAATTATGAACTTATCAATGAAAACAAAACTTATCATAAAATCAAATAATTATGAACCAATAGTATAAATTTAAGCAGTTCAACTCAACCCTAATGTTTGTTGTGCGTCACCAGTCAACAATTAGTTTCTAAAAATGACTAAAAGAAAAAGATAAATATAAACCAGATTCAATCTCGATATCAAGATTTTCAAGTTTGTTACACAGATAAAAAAGTAAACTGAATTGACACTCTCAATTAGAAAACACGAAAAAAGAAAGAAGGATTGAAATATATTAAAATACGTGAGACAATCGATGTTAATAAAAACTTTAAACATCAGATTTAATAAAGTAGCCACTTTTAATCCACTTCCTTTAATTTCAATTATAACGACGCAAACTTCTTTAGTAAAAAAAGTGGTTGTACTTAGTGATGCACATGGTTCGTCTTTTTAACCTGGTCATTAAAAGCCCGAGCCAGGCTTTGTATGTGAAAATGGGTTTGATTAAACTTTTTGGGTTGGGTCTTAACCAGATATTAAGATAGTACTTGGAATCTCTTAACCACGAGAATCCGATCTATTCAATCCACAAATCAAACAAGACCAAGTAATTTGTTTTGGTATTTTATCTTTAAGAATTTTTTATTCAGACATGCTAAAATGATTCAGACTGAATAAAATAACAAACTTCAGTGTATACATGACTAGCTTATTTCCCAATCTGATGTCTGCTTAGTTTAAAATAACATGATTTTGAGCAACTCATTCATTGTTCAAAATCATGTTATTGTAATTTGCATGAATGAGTTGTTTATTATATTGTGAGAATTAAACTCCCAATCTGATGCCTGTCAATGTTCCCATTGTTTATTATATTGTGATATGAACTTCCTTTTGTTCTTTCATTAATTTTTTTTTTCATTTTCTTCATATGTTGCTCATGTATCACTTTGTATCTAACACTCGGTTTGATGTACAAATATCATTTGCTATTAAACTGATATTTTAGAGTCTAGGACCGTCAATGTAGCACAATGGACTAGGATGCCTAAAAATTTGTTCCATCCAGAGTAGATGGTAAAATTTGGATAATATTTGGACCTGTTTGGTGTATATTCAATATACAACCTTACATCATCCACCTGGCTTTGACATTGAACATTTGCAAAACTAATCTGTGTTTCCCAGCTGGATAAAACAATATTGTCGATATGTTGGCWGATACACAYAGGTAGATGGAGATCATGGAATACTACTACATACATATGTATATGTTAGAAACAATAAGATATACCAGGTTGGTTTGGTCTGGTTTTATGGCCTTTTTTAAAAGCTTACAGGAAGATGGTAAAACTTGTAATAAAATAAAAAACACCAAAACACATATCAGATCTCTATCAACTCAACAACAGTCCAAGTTAATGTCACCTAAAAAGATACAAACATATTGACTATATAGAAAATGAATCATGGGTTCCTAAAATATGAATAGTGGTCCATCTTCAACGTTTAGGGGTAACTGTTCTTGTATGGTTAAAGGAAGCATTGTTGATGAAAATGGAGAATGACAACAGTAGTTCCTATTTATTGCAAATTAAACACMCATCCAACTAGTGAGTTTTCTTTAATGTTCTTTTACAGATAAACAATCGCATTAACATCGATCGATTTATGCTAGAAGATCGAGTGATTCATATTTTGTAGTAAGGCAATTGGACAAATTTATAATAATCGACAT
>NC_037528.1:37213358-37224148 GCF_001531365.2 Cynara cardunculus var. scolymus | reverse complement strand
TAATAAAATAATTTATTTTTGGTTTAATATTATAAATTTTATAAAGATAATAATTAAGTATTCTGTTAAAATTGAATGATTATACTAATTATATTTTAGATTTTTTATATTTAAAATGAGATGTTTATCATGTATTTGATTATGTTTATCTGCAGTTACTTATACGAATTCATATATGGGAAGGGTTTAAGAGTTTTAGCCAAATGCTTTATAAGATGGTATATATATATATATATATATATTAATAATTTTACATATTTTTTATTGATATTATGTTTTGCTTCATTTTAGCTAAACGTATAGGTTATCAAAAGAGATTCACGATAAAAGAATAATGACAAATAATCTAATTAATAAGAAAAGTTATTGATTTTTTTTTTTTGCAGCAATAACAAATTGATATGTTAGAGAATATGAATGATATTGATAAATATTTGATGGACGAATCCATCAATCTAAATATCCCATCATTTTATGTTGTACTTTAGTGGAAAAAAAAATGCATAATTATAGCATTTCACTACAACAATATTGATCTTATAGAATGCCTAAAATGACTAAGCATCCTAATATGATACTTTATAAGATGAAACAAGAAAAATGTCTTATCTAAAACAGTTACAATATGTTTATAGAATGATTTTGGACGTCTTAACAAATTCTTTGACACTTTTAAATAAAGTGTTATATTAGTTATTTTATATGACACAACTTGAAAAGATGTCATATGAACATATGAGTCATATAAATAGATGAGTTTAAGGGACATTTCTCAAAATGTTTCTATAAATTAACCAATACGACATTTTATTTAAATATCATTCTAAAACACTTGTTGGAACGTCCAAAAACGTCCTATAAACTTATTGTAACATTTTTAGATATGACACTTTATAGTATGGTCTATTAAGTTTTATAAATTATTTCATTCGTCAAATGATGTAACTACTAACTCGTCAACCCAACCAACCCGCCTCAACCCGCAAGGGTTGGATTGGGTTATACTTATGAATGGGTTGGGCTGAGTTGAGATTTTTCCAAACCGTCATAATTATGTTGAGTTATAAAAATGTTGTAAACTGCCCAACCCAACCCGCGTACACCCCTATATGTATATTATCTCAATTTTTTATATTTAATTTTAAAATTAAAAAAATGCTAAAAATATGGTCATACTTTGTATATAGTTTTTTCAATATTTAATTCAAATGCCAATGTTAGGCTAACGATTGGTTTCTTTTTGAAATTTAAATTTTTAAAAATTTCCTTTTTCTAGGAAAATTTATTATTTTCTATCCCTTTTTTAAATATCAATGATATATTATAACGAATATGGTTTCGTGTATATAGTTGATGAACTTATTGATGATACACAAAAGAGAGATATTCTTTCCAATAATGATGAGTTGGAGAGGAGATTTGAACCAATGAAGCACCACACGACGATCAAAAAGAAAACGAGAATAAAAGCAATTCCTTCGTTTGCAACACGTCGAATTTTTTCACTGGCACGGTATAATATTTTACTGTACATTTTCTTTCTAGATTTTTATAAAAGTTGCTAGTGTAGTGTGATAGTTTGTAATAGAAAATTTGTTTCCAGGTACTCAAATCTCGTCAAAATTTAATAGATTGGGTGCGAAACGTGGGTCATTCTCTTGGCTATGTTGTTCTCATTAAGAGATGGGTGAATAGCTCAAGCAGAAAGATCCCTAGGGTAATATTTCAGTGTGATCATGGTGGCATACAAATCAAAGAAAATGTCTACAAGGAATACTGGCACCAAAAAGATTAAGTATCCATTTGGGTTTGAAGGGAAATGTTTGTCTATATGATTGTCCATTTTGTAGGACGTTAAGGGTAATATGCAAAACACATCGTAAACCTGCATTATATATGGACGGTCATCCATTTGCAAGACACTTGTCTGAAGATGAAGCTCGACTAGTGAAAGATTTGTCAATAAATAATGTGAAATCACGAGATATCTTATCAACACTGAAGCAACGACATGTGGATAATGCGTCTACTTTTAAAAACTATATACAATACACGACACAAGTTCTGGACAGTAGAGAACTTGGGTAAAACGAAAATGCAAGTTGTAATGTCATTTTTCCAACAGGAAGACCATATTCTTGGGATACTTTCATTTGATTTCTATTTTGGGTAATGTACCTTTAAAACCATCATTTTGAAACCTAACATATAAAATCTCAAACTTTTAAGTATGTGGTTTATCTAATGACTTGCAAATGATGACTAGGATAAGGTTTTTAGTGATGTCTTAGAGCATTTACGTTCCTTTTGCTTACCATTCTGATACCATTTTGGTATCAGAACATTTCCGTTACGATCATCTTTTTGTGTGTTCTTATAAGTGTTATTTTAGTTCCGTTTTGATTTTTTTTCCGTGTACTTACGTGTTTTTTTTTTTTTTTTTTATTCCACCTAGTTGTGTAAGTTCAAGTTTGTTTGTTGCATAATTATTATTGTTGTTGTTTGTTGGTAAATTATTATTGTGTTTGTTGTCCCTAAAAAACAAAAAAAATCTTTTTCCTTGTATTGTTTTTTCTGTTTTATCTATTAGTGTGTTTAATCAGTCTTTTCTCTTTATCTGTTAATCTTATTAATTTTTGTGTTTTTTATAAAAAAATATAAAAAACTGGTTTATCCTCATGTCAAAAGTTTTAGACGTTTTTTCTAAAAATGATCTCAGACGTTTGTTTAAAAAAGAATTTACCTTCATACATCTTCAATTAATTTCCAATAAGACATGCAAAATTATTTTTCCTAAAGAACTAAAAATGGTTTTAAATGATGAAGAACTTTTTAATTTAGAAGACCAGTTGTATTTGTGAAGACAAATTTCTGAAGAAGAATACATTTTTTATAACCAAGACAAAAATATACGGGAACATATAATATTCCATGTGTTATTTGCAATCTTTTTCCGCATAAAAGACTTAGAGCAAAATGCTTAAATTGCCATATAGAAGCGTGCATAAAATGTATTGAAAAGAAAGATTTAATAAAAATAGAACCAGATTATATAAATGTTGCCAAAGACCTTGATAAACAGGAAATCAGAGTTTTGAGAAAAAGAATAGAAAATGTTGAAGATATGGTAAAGCTTTTTCAAAAGAAAATAGACTTTTTTTAAAGGGTGGTAAAGGGGAAAGACACCACCATAATAGACGAAAATAAAGACTTTATTCAACAAGACTATGTGCAAGTTGTTTGCAATTCAGATAATTTGAAATCATTAAAAGTAAAATGTAGAATTCGAATTAATGATTTCGTTATCAACTGTCTTGCATTGGTTGATTCTAGTTGTTCAAATTGCATCTTAAACAGATCTTTGGTTCCTTCTAAATATATTGTCAAATAAGACTCACCAATTGATGCGCAACAAATGGATGGTGAAATTTTCTCTTATAATGAAATGTTGAGACCTAATAGTAAAGTTAGTTTTGAGACCAATTGTGGTTTTAGCAAAGAATATATTTTACCTCCTAAAAATACTTTGTTAGGGTGTTAAACCTTAACAACATAGACTTTATTCTCGGACTAAATTTTTTATTAAAAGACGATGGTAGCGTTACTTTAACTAAAGACTTTTTACATTTTCACAAGCATACTTTTTTCACTCCTGTAATCACTACTCATTTTCCTTCAAAGACCGACAAGCATGATACTCCAATTTTTGAAAAACCCTGCAATTGCAAGAAAGAAAGAGAGTGTCAGCTCAATGAAAAAGAGTTAGACGATTATTTAGACAAATTTATAAATTATGATGAAGACTATTTTATTGATTATGATCTAGACTTTGTTAGCAGTGAAAAGTTATACACAGCTTTGGTAATAGACTCTGATATTGATAACCTTGTTTCTAAATTAGAGAAAATAGGAATAATTGGAGAAGACATTATCAAATATTGGGAAAAAGATAGTTTTATGTGAGTTAAGAATTAAAAATCCCGAGTATGTGATAAAGACTATAAATATAGAACCAACGAATGATGATAGAAAAGATTTTCAAATACATATTTCAGAATTGTTAAAATTGGGTGTTATTAGAAAATCTGATAGTCCCCAGAGATCTGCTGCCTTTATTGTTAGAAATCATTCTGAAATAATTAAAGGAAAAAGTCGCATGGTTATTAATTATAAAAGACTGAATGATAATACAGTTGATGATGCATATAATATTCTTGATAAGACTGTTTTGATCAACAAGATTCAAAATTGCAAGAATTTTAGTCAATTTGATTTGAAATCAAGATTTTGGCAAGTCAAAATGCATCAAGACAACATAAAATGGACGGCTTTTACTTGTCCAGAAGGTCATTTTGAATAGTTAGTCATGCCTTTTGGGCTTAAGAATGCCCCGAGCATATTTCAAAGAAAAATGGAAGATATTTTTAATAAACATAGCAATTTTGTGGCCGTTTATATAGACGATATTTTGGTTTTCAGTAAAAATAAAAAAGACCATAAAGGCCATTTGCAAATTATTTTTTCAGAGTTTATCAGACATGGTTTAATTTTGAGTAAAAAGAAAATGCAGTTTTTTCGTGAATATATAGACTTTTTGAGAGTAAATATTGGAGAAGGAAAAATATATTTGCAACCTCATATTGCTCTAAAAGCTCTTGATTTTCCAGACAAATTAGAAGATTTAAAACAGTTGCAAAATTTTTTAGGATTGATAAATTATGCTAGATCTTTTATAAAAAATCTTGGAAAATTGCTGGTCCTTTATATGCAAAAACCTCTCCAAATGGGCAAAAATTTTTTAATCAAGAAGATGTTAAACTTGAGCAACAATTGAAAAATGAGATCAAATCTCTACCCGAGCTTGCTTTACCTCTTGATATAGACTATTTGATTATTGAGACTGATGGTAGTAAAGGATGCGGAGCTATCCTTTTATGTAAACCTCATAAATATGCAGACCAGTTTTCAAAACAAATTTGTCGTTATAGCAGCGGTATTTATAAAGAAAAGGGTAATATTAACAATATTGATGCATAATTGTTAGCCATAAATTATGCTTTAGACAATTTTGAGTTTTTTTATCATATCGAAAAAAGAAATTACTATTCGAATAGACTGTGAAACAATCATCTCTTTTACAATAAAATGAAAGGCGAAAGCAAAAGAAGTAGTCGGAGACGTTGGCTAAATTCTTTTAGATAGAATTAATAATATTGGTTTAATTAGATAAATAAAGCACATCAAAGGTAGTGATAATAAAGCTGCAGATATTCTCAGTAGATTATTAGAAAATAAAAATTAATGTAATTTTTATTTTTTTGCAAATGTCTAGACCTCCTCCAAGACCAGGAATTCCTTCGGGAAATAATCCTATAACAAGACTTGCTATTAATCAGACTTTTATTAGCCAGACAAGACCAAATTACCAAGAATGCCTTAGATTTGGAAATAACGAATTAATTGTTTTTCCAAGTTGCAGCAATGTATCTTTCAGGTTGCAGAACCATATCTCTCTCAGCAAAGAAGAACGTTGTCTTGTAGACAAYCTTTGGGTAGCCTTCGGCAAAAACCCAAAAGACGTTAAATATTTTATTGCTTGTTTAAATGCTTTATCAGAATTTTTTAGTCAGAATTTAAATTTTATGTTGTGTTCAAGGGAAAAAAGACAGATTTTTTCCATACTTGGATTGTAACACCCTCATTTTTTTTAGAATGTTACGAAATCTGAAACAAATTCCTAAATAAATACTCCAAAAAACGGCTAAAATAAAACTGTTTAAACCGTTTACAGCGGAAGTCCTTGAATCAACCAAAAATTAACTAAAGTTCTAGCCCACCTCATATCAGGTTAAGTTACAAAAGATCGACACAACACAGCTAGACAAAAGACTAAAAATAAGATGATAATTAACAACTCTCTAAGCGTGTCCTTTGCCCTTTTCCAACCTCGAACTACCTTGCCCTGAGATGCATACTATAGTCAGCTTATAAAACTCAGTAAGTTCATGGTTTGCGTGAATAAAATCATATTTTGACATATATATATGGCATATATGCATGCTTTATAATACAAGTCATAACTTTAAGAAAATATATATTTAAAACACTGAAAATAAGAGATCTCATATAATGTTTAGTCGGGTATGGGTCATTTAGTCACAAACATGTCCTGGGTTGATATGTCAGTCTTAATTGATCACCCACTTATCCGGGTCGTGTTTTATACTGGTCGTGACTTACTGGTCAAATGCCCACCCTTGAATCATAAAACTTTAATATRAAATAACATGCTAGAGTTATTCGAAAACTGATTAAACACATAGCATGTAACCAATCACAAAATAACATACATGTAAAATATATCATTTATGTAAACTGAAACATCATGCATATGTACACATTACCATATAAATCATATAATGCTCGAAAATAAATTTATACATAGGTATGCATCCCATTGTAAGTCTCATGAAGACTCACCTGATAACGTAGATTGCTTAACTAATGTCGCTGACTGTTAACCTACAATTTATAATAGCGAATAGCATATAAATGATTAATTTATCCCAAAAGCTAACATAAAAGTCAACTTACGGTCAACTACGTCGACTAGGGTCAACCTTGGTCAACTATGCTTAAGAACGCTCCTCACATCAATTAAAAATATAGGAACCRTGAGTTCCGACATAAGGTGTATCGTCTAGCTATATATCTTAAAACGACATCATAAACGTGATTATTAAGTTATCTATTATATGATAGACATGTTAATARTTWCATATTTCGAGTTAGAAMCGTCCTAATAAATTTACAACTCGAGTAACACCTCGTATAGTCAATTATTTATTTTATAACTCCATAAAATCACCTTTTATAAAATAAATGTCTAGACGATATATATATATACATACATACATATATATATATATATATATATATATAAAACTCAAGAGTTATGCTTTTATCTCATAAAAAAAATCATCTAATTATTTAAATGATTCATTCTAATTATCCCCAAATAATTACATAGTTAAAGTAGTAAATTTCAACATTGACGGTATTTTTATAAAGCTAAATGGTCTCGTATTGCTCAAAATACACACTCTTTAATTTTAGAGGTATTTTGGTAATTTCATAAAATCAAAAAAAATAAAAAAATAAAATAAAGTTGAAATCTATACATCTAAAAAATTTTAAAGAATTTTCTGGAGTTAAAAATTTTTTAGAAGTTAAGTTTAGTTTCCTAAATAATGGGGTTAAAATAGAAATTTATTAAGAAAAGTTAGTTAGTTATTAAATATAATAAAATTTTAATCCTAATTAACATGAAATGGTTTTCTATCAAAGTGGTTAAGACATACTTTTCTCAACAAAGGGTTATGGGTTTGACCACCACTCTCAACATATATCTACATTTATTTTTTAATGGCTCAAAACACAGGTTTATGGGTCGGATCTGGGCCGACCCGACCCGGTCGCAACCCAACACGCCCACAGCAGCCATGGCTGCGTTTTTTTCACCATTTCAAGCTTCGATTTGACCAGTTGTTTTTATCTTTTTTTTCATTCTTTTTGTGCTAAAACCTTGGTAATATTTTTACCAACATTTTGACATAAAGAACATAATTTTTCGTCAAGAAATGAGTTCCATTTTCTTATTTAAAGTTTTAGTTTTAAACTAAACCGAACGAAACTTTAAACTTCAAAATCGAACCATAAAACACCAAATCTGAAACATAAGGCTACTAGGGTTCCATAAATGACTAAAAAACGAAGCTAACCATATAAATAACATGAATTTTAGTTGAGTATTTTACCTCTAATCGATGAAAAACGAGGATTTTTGGCTTGAACTTCAACTTCGGTTTTCTCCTTCAAAACTCCATGAAAATCCGAGTGGTTTCGAGCTAAATGAAGAAGATAACGAGACCTACTTAAATATGGTTTTATTTAGCTTATTCGCTGACCAACCAAGCCAATAGGAGCCTTCTAAACATCGCATTGAAAAATCGTTTTCAACTTTTCAGACTTTGTCCTATTTACGAAACAGGTCCCTCAAAGTTGGACCACTTTTCACCAGACACTACCCCTGCACTATGAAAAATGACCTACAACCCCCTGGCTTGACTTTTTCTTTCACTTTTGGTCCGATTTTTAAACTTCTTTTAATTTCTTTATTCATTTAATAAGTACGTGTGTGTGTTTTATAATTCAAAAAGAGAAAAAATGAAAAGAATATTAATGAAGATAAAATTATTTATTCCTCGAAATTTTTGGGTTTTACAACTCTTCCCTCCTTCAAGAAATTCCGTCCTCGGAATTAATACTCGCTAAAACATTGAGGATATTTAGCTTTCATTTCTTCTTCCGGTTCCCACGTCATTTATGCGCCTTTATGGAATTTCCACTTAACTAATACTTGTGGTATACTTTTGTTTCTTAGTCTTTTCGTCTTTTTATCCAATATATCAACTGGTTCTTCCACATAAGCGAGTTTGTTGTTAACCTCGATGTCTTCCAAATCCACAATAGTTGATTCATCAGCTAAACATTTCCTCAAGTTCGACACATGAAAGGTATCGTGAATACCACCTAACTCATTTGGTAGTTTCAACCGATAAGCAACTGCTCCTACTCTTGCAGTTATCTCAAATGGTCTGATATACCTTGGACTTAGCTTACCATTCTTCCCAAATCTTACGACCCCTTTCCATGGCGATATTTTTTACAAGACCTTATCACCTACTTGAAATTCCAAAGGTCGACGCCTTCTATCCGCATAACTCTTTTGTCTATCTTGTGCAACCTTTAACCTCTCCCTGATCTGTACTATTTTATCAGATGTCTGTTGGACTAACTCGGGTCCAACTAGTTGTCTTTCTCTAATGTCTGCCCAACAAATTGGAGTTCTACACTTACGGCCATATAATGCTTCAAATGGTGCCGCCTTGATGCTCGAGTGGTAACTATTGTTATAAACAAATTCTATCAATGGGAGGTGGTTGTCCCAACTACCTCCAAAGTCAATCACACAAGCTCTCAACATATCTTCTAGTGTTTGTATTGTCCTCTCACTCTGGCCATCAGTTTGAGGATGATATGCAGTACTCATGTTCAACCGTGTTCCCATTTCTTGTTGAAAACTTGACCAAAACCTCGAAATAAACCTAGCATCTTTATCTGAGACAATGGATATCGGTACACCATGTCTCGACACGATCTCATTGACGTAAAGTTGGGCCAATCTTTCTAATGTATACTTGTCGCTGATCGGTAAGAAGTGAACAGATTTCGTTAGTCGATCCACAATTACCCATATGGCGTCGTGTCCCTTTACCGTCCTTGGAAGTTTGGTGACAAAATCCATCGTGATCATATCCCACTTCCATACTGGGATCTCCATTTGTTGCAACATTCCAGACGGCCTTTGATGCTCGGTCTTCACTTTCAAGCACGTCAAACATTTCCCCACATAGCTAGCTACTGCCTTTTTCATACCAGGCCACCAATAGCTTTCTTTTATGTTCTTGTACATCTTATTACTACCTGGATGCATAGTATATTTGGACTTATGTGCTTTATCCATCACTACATTTCTTAGGTCCCCCAAACTAGGAATCCAAACCCTATTCCCATGTCTATATATTCCATCTGGTCCTGCTGTCCAAGTCTTAATTTGTCCAATCATTCTCTCCTTTTTGATGTTCGTTTCGAGTAAATGTAACGCCCCAACCCACATATATTGCATGTAACACATATTTCATACAAAAGAAATACATATTCATATACATCTGGGTCCCTTAGTACAAGAATACTATCATGACCAATACAAGGTCCAAAAATTCAAAATACAATCTTGTACTAATCATCAAAACTATGCATCAAAAGCAATTCTTCAACCAAAATGCACGTAAGAAAAACATTACATCTTTTCCTTTCCCTTACCTTCAACATGTCCTGCAATACATATTTAAAATGACGAAAACGAGGGTTAGACTGAAGAGTCTAGTGAGATACCCTATTCATGTTATTGCAGGGTGAATGATCACCAAAACCTTTATAAAATCAATTATTCATATAAGTAACAAATATATGAATACGCAAGAAGGTAATACCAATTCATTTTCCACATTCAAGCTAACCACGTAGCTATACAAATTCCATACCTTTGAACCAATCGGGTTCCATTTAATACCATTTTAAACCTTTTCTTTTTCAATTAAGGTTTAAACAAAGATTCAGGCCAAACCTGATGTTTCCTTCTCAATAACATCTAGACTATGATTTCCAATAAGAACCTTGATCATAAATCTTTAAATCACAAAGAAATAAAGATTCCAGATCACGGTAGTCTTAAGGGATATAATAGAAAGAGTTATATAATACCACACACAGACAATGCCATCCTTATAACAAATGGACACCTCTCCTTGATATGCCACCCTTATATCAAATGGACAACTCTCCTTGATATGCCACCTTTATCACTTCATCAAAACATTTATAAAAATAATTCCGAATAGACCGCAGCCATTGGAATTGATATCAGTCCAAAATCATTTATATCAAAACTTCATTTTATGATAAAATAACAATTTTCATCAAACACAAAATACACTCAAATCCGGTCAACCATGACTTAACCGGATTCCATCTCCGGTCAACAAATCCGGTCAACAACCGTCCGGTTTAATCACTTAGAATTAAAAATCCACTCTGTCCGGATATCAAATCCGGTCAACACACTACACATGCTTTGGACGGTTTAACACTTAAAAACAAAATTCATA
>NC_037528.1:37201202-37212639 GCF_001531365.2 Cynara cardunculus var. scolymus | reverse complement strand
CCACGTGTATGCATATTAAAACTTCATATACACCTATGCATACCCACATGCACCCATGCATACCCACATGCATACACATACATACATCCATAATAATCATATATATATATATACTCACACAAAATATATATATATATATTCAATAATTCATAAATTCTCATATCGGCATGTATCAATTATCATGCTATCACGTAATTATTAAATCAGATAATCACGTATTAAATACCTTGGGTAATAACCAGGATCTGGTTATCACAGTAAAGCTTCCTTTTGGACATCCCGTATTCGGTCTAGAAGCTCCACTTTAACACTCATCCACATGGCTTGAACCCTGATTGGTCCGGTCCTCTCTTTCCTACTAAGTGCATCGACAATTACATTTGCCGTACCTGGGTGGTAGTGAATCTCACAATCATAATCCTTAAGTAGCTCCATCCATCTCCTTTGTCTCATATTTAGCTCCTTTTGGTCAAACAAGTACTTAAGGCTCTTATGATCAATATAGATCATGCACTTTGTACCGTACAAATAGTGTCTCCAGATTTTTAGCTCGAAGACTACAACTGTTAATTCCATGTCGTGAGTTGGGTATTTCCTCTTGTGTTCTTTCAATTGACGTGACACATATGCAATGACCTTGCCTCGCTGCATTAGTACACAACCCAAACCCATTTTTGATGCATCACTATAAACGACAAAATCTTCTATTCCTTCCGGTAGTGATAAAATCGGTGCAGTGCTTAGTCTCTCCTTAAGTGTCTGAAATGCTTCTTCTTGTTTCGTTCCCCAATCAAACTTAACTAACTTCTTTGTCAGTGTTGTCAAAGGCGTTGCTATCTTGGAGAAATCTTGGATGAATCTTCGGTATTACCCTGCTAGGCCTAGAAAACTTCGGATCTCCGATACTGACTTTGGTGATTCCCAGTTCATAACTGCATCAATCTTAGCCGGATCCACGTTGATCCCTTCCGTGTTGACTATGTGACCAATGAATTGTACCTCATGCAACCAAAACTCACATTTTGAGAACTTGGCGTATAATTGCTCTTTCGCTAGTAATTCAAGAATCATCCTTAAGTGTTGTTCATGCTCATTTTTACTTTTCGAATAGATCAAAATGTCATCTACAAAGATTATGACAAATTGGTCCAAATACGGTCCACAAACTCGATTCATTAAGTCCATGAATGCCGCATGTGCGTTTGTTAACCCAAACGACATTACTACAAATTTGTAATGTCCATAACGAGTCCTAAAAGCGGTCTTCGACATATCCTCTTCTCAAACCTTCAACTGATGGTAACCTGATCTTAAATCGATTTTTGAGAAATAGTTGGCTCATTGCAACTGATCGAAGAGATCATCGATCCTTGACAGTGGATATCTATTTTTTATCGTGATTTTGTTCAACTCCCGATAATCGATGCACATCCTCATCGTGCCGTCTTTTTTTTTTGACGAATAAAATCAATGCTCCCCATGGTGACGAGCTTGGCCTGATAAACCCTTTATCTAAGAGTTCTTGTAATTGCTTCATCAACTCTTGGCTTTCTGTTGGGCTAAACGATAAGGCGCCCTTGCGATTGGTGCCGCACCTGGTACCAAATCGATTCGGAACTCTACCTGACGTTCCGGAGGTATTCCCGGTAATTCATCCGGAAATACTTCTAGGTAATCCCTCACATCTGGAACATCATGTATTGCTTTCTTTTCGAGCTTGGCGTCAATGGTGTATGCCAAGTAAGCCACGCATCCCTTCCGCAGACACCTATTCGCCTTAACTGCATTGATTAACCCTACGCAGCACTTCTTTCGATCACCGTAAACATGAATTGTTTCTCCTTCCGGAGTTTGAATCTTGATCATATTTTTATTGCATACTATTTGCGCATGATTGTTGGACAACCAATCCATCCCCAAGACCACGTCAAAACCCCCTAARCACATTGGCATAAGCCTAACAGGGAAATCCTTACCATCTATAACAATTGTGCATTCATTAAATACTTCGTCTACCTTACACTGACTACCGTCGGCTGTTTCTACAGTGTAGGCTTTGTCTAGCCTACAGGCACTCCTATTCAGATAGTGGCAGAAGGTAGTAGACACAAAACTACCATTTGCACCCGAATCAAATAATACATGGACATACACATTGTTGATAAGGAACATACTAGATACGACATCGGGTGTTTCCTTGGCCTCCTCCGAAGTCATGTTGTAAGCTCAGCCGTGTCCCTTAGGTAGCCCCTTCCTATTTTCTGATCTCTTCCCAAATCCGTTATTCACTGCCTTTACGTGGGATGTTGCACCATTTCGATATTTTGGACAGTCAGGTCGTAAATGTCCCGTAGCCCTACATTCATAACAAGTTTTTCCTTCTGGGCACTCCCACGCGGTATGCCCAGGTTTGTCACATTTGTAGCATGTCAGGCTCCCCGCTCTGCACTCTCCCCTATGTCTCTTRTTGCATTTGTTACATGGAGGAATAGTGAATCCCTCGCTTCGTGTTTTTGCCAGAGTCGGAGTCCATTTTGGTTTCTTGTTGAACTTGTTCGATCCTTCCCATCTTCTCTTTGCATCTCTTCTATCACAATTCTCCCTAGCGTTRTTCTCCTCTGCCACCTTCGCCATCTCCACTGCTTGGACAAATGTGGTCGGTTTAGTCATGCCCACGTACCGTTTGATTTCGATTCTTAAGCCGTCTTTGAAGAGACCTATCTTTCCCTTCTCGGTAGCCACATGGTAACTGGCGAACCTCGCTTTCTCAAGAAAATCGTTAACATATTCTTGAACCGACAACGAACCTTGCTTTAATCTCAGAAATTCTGATTCTAGTTTGTTCACTTCCGATTGTGCGCAGTACTTATCCATCATTCATCTTTTTCATTTGCTCCCAAGTCATGGCAGCAATATCCTCATCACCTTTGATTGCACACTCAGACTCCCACCAATGCAATGCATAGTCCACAAAGATTGTAGCAGCATAGGTCACTTTTTGATCTTCTGCGCATCTACAAATTTTGAAGCTACTCTGTATCTTGGTTACCCAGTTTATCAGGCCAACTGGGCCCTCTATTCCCTTAAATTCTTTTAGCCCAGTGCCTTTGAATGTTTTAAAGCTGCATCCTTTCTCCTTTATTGTCAATTTAGTTCTCTCGTTGGTGGGCGACTCCACCTTCTCTTTAACAGATACTTCCACCTTTTCAGTGGCTTGAGTGTTCTCATGTCGAACACTTTCCTCCTCTCCATCTTCATTGTCTTTAAATCTGTCACCCAACATTGCTTTAAGCATATTTGGCAATGTATCCCAGAGGACTTGTGCCATTTGCTCAACTATCATTTCCTTTGTGAGGGAATTTTCCTCTCCCCGGCCTCTTTGACTCCTACCGATAGCTAAATTAGCTTGCGCGAATGGAGTCGTACTAGAACTAGCGGTTGGACACTTCTTCGACCTCGACTTTGGGCTCGTGTCCGTCCTCGAACTATTGGTGGGGACATGCCATTAGTACCTCCCCCATTGAGGGCGTTCCTTGTTGATCCACGAGAAACCATACTGACATAATAGGGTATTATCGTTTTAACATGGTTCTAAAGTCAAACATAACACATTACATTTTTTTTAATAATATAATCACTATATATAAGCGAAGTACATAAAAAGGAATTCACGTCGAAAATTTCATAATGCTCAGTAAACTATATATATTTCGTGTCAATAAACAATCATGGAGAGAGAGATATTACATAATCCCATTTACTTACAAAATATGTGATACTTCATAATTCTAAACACATCTCTAAATCATGTGAATGCTCAAAAAAAATCTATTGAAGCACTGGACTGGATGAAAATTCGATCAACTATCTAGACACGCACAATTAACCCAAAAGATCTTTCTCTCTCCCCTCTCTCAAAAGGATTCTATGTCTAAAACTGATCTGCAAGGTAATAAGGGAGATAAGGGTCCCTCAACCACTCCTCAAAAGATGTGGATGGCCTGGAATGCCACAACACACTAGCCTTAGGGCCATTTTTAATGCATTGGACCCAGTCGGAGAAATAGCCCCTCAATACACCAGCGTAGTCTATGGTCATTTTCTTATAGAAGTGAACTCTGTCTCTGAATCTAGCACCTACGGGACGAGCAGCAATTCTTCGCTCCTGTTCAAGTACAACTTTATCCCAAATCAGTGCATGACGCTGTTCCGACAAATTTGCATTCTCTACAATTAGCTCGTTTAGGGCTTCTCCTTGTTTGACATGTGCCTGCTGAAGATTGTTCAACCATTCATTCAGTCTAGTATTCCCATCTAAAGTTCGGGTCAACCTCTCTCTTAGCTTTGTGTTCTCGCCCCTCAAGGTCTCTATAGTCTCCATCATGTCCTCACGTGTAGGGGTGCGGGGCGTATAGTCCTCTGAAGGCATGGGTGTGGTCCTTCGCCTGATGGGCTCTCGTGATGACACTTCACTAGTGTGGGCCAGACTATCGCTTCAGGACTGGGTGCCGAAAAATGTCTGGCGCTGGAGCGGTGACTGTCAATAGATCCTTTATTCGGTCCAAGCCCGTAAGGTGTCCTACGTGTTCCGTATCTGCGTCCACGTCCGCGTCTGATAGACCTAGTGTGAATGGTGTGAACCATGTCTCCTATAAGTCATAAAGAAACACTATGTCAAGTAGTAACGTAGGATCAAACTTAATCGCATGATAAGCAATACTAATACACAATAAACATGTGCTTCTAACAATCCTCTCAGTTTAAGCTTAGGCTAAGTAAATCTTAACCTAGTTACCTTAAACTAAAGCTTCTAATAATCCTCTCAGTTTAAGCTTAGGCTAAGTAAATCTTAACCTAGTTACCTTAAACTAAAGCTCTGATACCAACTTTTAACACCCTCATTTTTTTGAGAATGTTACGAAATCTGAAAACAAATTCCTAAATAAATACTCCAAAAGACGGCAAAAATAAAACCGTTTAAACCGTTTACAGCAAAAGTCCTTGAATCAACCAAACATTAACTAAAGTTCTAACCCACCTCATACCAGGTTAAGTTACAAAAGATCGACACAACATTGCTAGACAAAAGACTAAAAATAAGATGATAATTAGCAACTCTCTAAGCGTGTCCTTTGCCCTTATCCAACCTCGAACTACCTGACCCTGAGATGCATACTATAGTTAACTTATAAAGCTCAGTGAGTTTATGGTTTGCGTGAATACAATCATATCTTGACATATATATATGACATACATGCATGCTTTATAATAAAAGTCACAGCTTTAAGAAAATATATATTTAAAAAACTGAAAATAAGAGATCTCATATAATGTTTAGTTGGGTATGGATCATTTAGTCACAAACACGCCCTGGGTTGATATGTCAGTCTTAATTGATCATCCACTTATCTGGGTCGTGTTTTATACTGGTCGTGACTTACTGGTCAAATGCCCACCCTTGAATCATAAAACTTTAATATGGAATAACATGCTAGAGTTATTCGAAAATTGATTAAACACATAACATGTAACCATTCACAAAATAACATACATGTAAAATATATCATTTATGTAAACTGAAACATCATGCATATGTACACATTACCATATAAATCATATAATGCTCGAAAATAAATTTACACATAGGTATGCATCCCATTGTAAGTCTCATAAAGACTCACCTGATAACGTAGATTGCTTAACTAATGTCGCTGACTGGTAACCTACAATTTATAATAGCGAATAGCATATAAATGATTAATTTCTCCCAAAGGCTAACATAAAAGTCATCTTACGGTCAACTACGTCGACTAAGGTCAACCTTGGTCAACTATGCTTAAGAACGCTCCTCATATCAATTAAATTATAAGAACCGTATGTTCCGACATAAGGTGTATCGTCTAGCTATATATCTTAAAAYGACATCATAAACGTGATTATTAAGTTATCTATTATATGATAGACATGTTAATAATTACATATTTCGAGTTAGAAGCGTTCTAATAAATTTACAACTCGAGTAACACCTCGTATAGTCAATTATTTATTTTATAACTCCATAAAATTACCTTTTATAAAATAAATGTCTAGACAATATATATATATACATATATCTATATATATATAAAACTCAAGAGCTATGCTTTAATCTCATAAAAAAATCATCTAATTATTTAAATGATTCATTCTAATTATCCCCAAATAATTACATAGTTAAAGCAGTAAATTTCAACATTGACGGTATTTTTAAAAAGCTAAATGGTCTCGTATTGCTCAAAATACACACTCTTTAATTTTAGAGGTATTTTGGTAATTTCATAAAATAATAAAAAAAAAATAATAAAATAAAGTTGAAATCCATACATCTAAATTTTTTTAAAGAATTTTCTGGAGTTAAAAAAATTTTAGAAGTTAAGTTTAGTTCCCTAAATATTGGGGTTAAAATAGAAATTTATTAAGAAAAGTTAGTTAGTTATTAAATATAAGAAATTTTTAATCCTAATTAACATGAAATGGTTTTCTATCAAAGTGGTTAAGGCATACTTTTCTCAACAAAGGGTCACGGGTTTGACCCCTATTCTCAACATATATCTACATTTATTTTTTAATGGGTCAAAACACAGGTTTATGGGTCGGATCTGGGCCGACCCGACCCGGTCGCAACCCAACACGCCCACAGCAGCCATGGCTGCGTTTTTTTTACCATTTCAAGCTTCGGTTTGACCTTTTTTTTTAATCTTTTTTCTTCATTCTTTTTGTGCTAAAACTTTGGTAATATTTTTACCAACATTTTGACATAAAGAACATAATTTTTTGTCAAGAAATGAGTTCCATTTTCTCATTTAAAGTTTTAGTTTTAAACTAAACCGAACGAAACTTTAAACTTCTAAATCGAACCATAAAACACCAAATCTGAAACATAAGGATACTAGGGTTCCATAGAGGACTAAAAAACGAAGCTAACCATATAAAGAACATGAATTTTAGTTGAATATTTTTCCTCTAATCGACGAAAAACGAGGATTTTTGGCTTGAACTTCAACTCCGGTTTTCTCTTTCAAAACCCCACGAAAATCCGAGTGGTTTCGAGCTAAATGAAGAAGACAACGAGACCTACTTAAATCTGGTTTTATTTGATTCGTTGACCAACCAAGCCAATAGGAGCCTTCTAAACATCACATTGAAAAATCGTTTTCAACTTTTCAGACTTTGTCCTATTTACGAAACAGGTCCCTCAAAGTTGGACCACTTTTCACCAGACACTACCTCTGCACTATGAAAAATGACCTATAACCCCCTAGCTTGACTTTTTCTTTCACTTTTGGTCCGATTTTTAAACTTCTTTTAATTTCTTTATTCATTTAATTTATACATACATATATATATATATATAAGTACGTGTGTGTGTTTTATAATTCAAAAAAGAAAAAAAAATGTAAAGAATATTAATGAAGATAAAATTATTTATTGCTCGAAATTTTTGGGTTTTACATGGATCGAAGTTCTTGATGCAACTCAAGGATATCCCGGTCCTATATACAAAAGTTTTAATAATTACAAAGAAACTCTTTCTTCAGCCAGACCACGTTTAGGAAAGAATTTTTTCGTTTCTTCTTCCCTCATAAACTATACAGAACCCCCTTTAGACTTTTCTATTTCTTAAGACCCGAGCCATACTCTTACTTTATTTTGTGATCATTGTGAGACGATGTCCATAAACTTTAAAATTATCAATGATGACAATACTCAGCTCAGAAATGAGAAACTTGTTCTTCAGAAACAAGTCTCAATGCTTGAGAGACAAGTTCTTTCTTATTCTCTCAATCAAAACGAAGGCTCATCTTCTGTCCCAATACAGAAGATTAAGATGGGTGGACATTCCCCAATGAATGTCAATAAATGTATCATTGAACCTACAAATTCAATGGCTAGTCCAGCTCAACCGGTGGCTGGTAAAGACTTATCAAATCCGGAGACGGCTATGGGATTGCCAAAATCTCAAGAGACACAGAGGACTCTTGATTCCTCTACTCAAAGCCAGACTCAAAACCAGACTCAAAGCCAAACTCAAAATCAGACTCAAAACCAGACACAAAACCAGAAAAATAAAGACATAAGAGATTCTCTTGGAAAACCTGGAAAACATTTTGATTTCCTTGTTAAATACAACCCAACTCCTTCAACCCTTGACCCTTCACCTTCTTATACTAAACCAAATATTTCTGTCCATACCCTATCCCAAAAAGCTCATAATTTAGACTCCATCCAAATTTGCCAGCTTGAAAATACCCAAGACCAAAACCAATCTTCACCATAAAATAAAAAACCAAAAAAGAAGAAAATAAGAAAATCAAAAGTAAAGATTAGGAACGAGATCAATAATATTATTGAAGAAGTGATCAGGAATTTCATTCCTCAGCATACTGAAGAAAAAATTTCAGAAGACACAGTTCCCGAAGACCGTTCAAGCTCTCCAGATCCAGATCAGAGAGACTACTGTTCAGACTGTGGATACTCTTTTGATTCAACTGCTAGACATAATCTCAATAACTAAAAGGCCAGAGACAAGACGAATGGTGACAAAATTATCAATCAAGAAAAAGATTCGCCATAATGCAGAAAACGACAAGACTTTCAGCTTTTGCAGACCATATAATAACACGTTGCGGATTTTTCTAAAGACCTTGACACATATTTCATGTGTTAAAATCCTTCATACCTTCGTGTCATGATTTCCTTTTGAAAATTTCCCTATATAAGGGAATCTTATTCAGATGAATCAAGCATCGAACAACAACATACATCAACAATCAACCAAAAGCCATCACATACTCACAAGACTACTCTCTTCCATCATTATCATCAACACCATCATCATCACCAAGATTCCTCATTACCATCAATACCATCATCATCACCTTTCTATCTCTTTCTCCTACACTTTTCAATCCACCAACAATTTCATACGGTGAAAAAGAAAATCCTACAACAATGAGTTAGCATCATCTTCATCAACTTCATCATCTCCATCTCCAAGTTCATCATCCTTCTTCAATTTCAAGATTAATAAAGATTTTAGCCTAAGTAAGTTTTCTTTTTCTTTTCTTTAATTTTTGTATTAGGACTTAAAGGGTCTCCTGAAAAGGAAATCCTTATGGTTTACTTAATGTAATGTTAGATTTGTAACAATCTTCCCTTGTTTTTGTATAATAATCTTTAAATAAAATGTTTATGTTTTTATGTGTTCTTATGTGTTTTTTCTAAAATGATTTTTTGTTGTATAAAATGTTTATGTTTGATGTATTTTGTGTTAAAAATTTTATTTTTGTTGTGTGAAATTTTTTACTTTGTCTTGTTAAAAACTTTTATTTTCAAAGAATCGAAATATTAATTTTGTTAATCTCGAGTGATCTGGAGCCCGGATGTAAGGCCGAAATGAACCCTTTTGGCATCCATAAGTGCTGCCGGAGAATGAGGTTACATTAGTAATGTTTTTGATTTAATGGTTTTAAAAGTTTGTATTTTTAAAAATGTTTGTGTTTGTGTGTTAAAAAATTGATTTCTTGATAAACTCGTACATTACCGGTATTGATCTTGAGTGACTGGAGCTATGGACTGAGTTAAGGCCGGAGTGAGCCTATGTTGTCGTTCTTCTTTTCTGCCAGAGAAAAAGATCGTATCAGTTATATACAAGTTTAAAAAAAAATTAAAAAAATATGTTTTTGCATGTATGAAAATTCATGCATTTACATTAAAATATATTTTATGTGTTGTATGTAATTATGAGTTTTGTATGTGTGTCTTTTTATTTTTTCTTTTGATTTTATGTGGTTTTTTTAGAAAAAGTTTGTGATTTTATGTGTTTTTTTGGATTTTATGTGTTTTTATTATATAAAGTGATTTGCATGCATGCATGCAAATTATTTTCTTATGTGTTTGTATTTTATGTTTTTATTTTATGTTTGTGTTTTCTAAAGGGAAGATTGTCTATTTTACTGACGTTATATTTCGGAACACCCTTTAAGGAAAGTACCGAGTATGATCAAAGTTCATTTGTGTCATCAACCTCCTTTATATTTGTCATCTTACTTGCTGTTTATGCCATCTATATAACTGCTTTATAACTGCCATCATACAACTGCCTACCCCCTCTCCCATTTTGGTATCAGAGCATTTACGTTCCTTTTGCCTGCCATTCTGCTACCATTTTGGTATCAAAGCATTTCCGTTACGATCATCTTTTTGTGTGTTCTTATAAGTGTTGTTTTAGTTCCGTTTTGATTTTTCTTTCCGTGTACCTACGTGAAATGTCCAAATTCACACACAACTGATTATGATCTTCAAGAACGATAAGAACAAGATGAAGAGAGAATAGATCACCAAATGTCTTTGATTGCTTGAGAGAGAAATTACAGCTCTAATCTTAGATTACAAAATTTGCTAATGACTTGCTAATGACAATTACAAAGTAAACTACTATTTATACTAAGGAAAGTATAAAGCTAATCTATTACAAAGCATGTAAAATATGGAGAACTTGAATACAACAATAACGCGCATACTTGAACCCAACATTCTCCCCCTTTGGATTCAAGTTTGAACTCTTGTAAATTTTATCTTTCTAAGTCCGAGGAGTTTCTCCAGCCTCCTTAGAGCGTTCTGGTATTGAATCTTTTCCTCGAGCAGATTTATGACATTAATCAACAAATATCTATCTTTAGAGCTCATTCTCTCCGACTCCGCAGCCCTGTCATTGTTTACCCTCTTCAAGTCAAGTGCCCGTCTCACCAGTCTTATTGTACCATCTGAATACTTGTTTAGCTCGCTGAATCTCATAAACTTCTTCACTTGATGCTCAATAAAGTATATGACTCCGAACTCTGGTTTTTCAAGAATCATGTAAACTGGATAAACATCAATACCTTCTAGGTCTTGATCAGGTCTCTTGAGATTGATGATTCTTTGATTATCTTCAAGACCCATCTGAACATCAATAACCATAGCCAACTTTACATGACTCCATATATTTCTTTTAATTGCATCAAGAGCAACCAGAGCTCCATCTTTCCTAGGGCTGTAAACGAACCGAACGAACACGAACGGAGGCTTGTTCGTGTTCGTTCGTTTAACTTAACCGAACAAACGAACGAACACGAACGGTAAACGAACAAAAATAATTGTGTTCGTGTTCGTTCTTTTAGAAATCCGATGTGTTCGTGTTCGTTTACGTTCGTTCGTTAACAAGTTAAACGAACGTAAACGAACGAACATAAACGAACAGTCTTAACAAACATAATTGAACATGCCTAAATGAACATAAACGAACATAAACGAACAGCCTTAACGAACATAAACGAACATGCCTAAATGAACATAAACAAACATAAACGAACATGCCTAAATGAACATAAACGAACATAAACGAACATGCCTAAAT
>NC_037528.1:37198482-37200087 GCF_001531365.2 Cynara cardunculus var. scolymus | reverse complement strand
GAACATTGTGAATAATGTCTTTAATTTCCGATAAACCATCTTGAACCAACAAATTGAGAATGTGTGCACAACACCGCACATGGAATAACTTCCCCCCAACAACAAGCTTTTTCTGAAAGTTCATAATTTCCATCAACTTTGTAGCCACCACATCATTAGTTGTAGCATTGTCAACCGTCAAAGTAGCAACCTTTGTCTCAATATTCCACTTTTTTAAACACTTAAAGAGGGAATCATATATACATAGTCCAGAATAAGGTGGTGGTACATCAACAAAACTCRGTATGCATTTGTTAAGCTTGAAATCAGAATCTACAAAATGACAAGTAACAACCATATAATGAATATTCTGCACTGACGTCCACATATCAGTTGTTATACTCACACGATTGACAGCGTTTAACATTTTCTTGATTCTTTTCTTGCCTATCTCATAACTAGNTGTGGTGGTTCCATCTTTAAGTTTCTTTATCTTCTCACCACAATGGATGCACTCACAAACTTCAGTTCCATTAGCCAACTTCACCAAGCGAAAATGTTCCCAAACTCCCGAAGTCTTCTTTCTTTTCCTTTTAGCATATGGAGTAGATTCTTCATTATTGACTATGTTGGCCTTTTCTGTACCACCATCAACGGCTGCCACAAAGTCGTCTCCATCATTCGATCTGATAACAACTACTTCAGGAGTACTTTCCATTCTTGATGTGTTTGCACTTGATTCAATTTCCGTTGATTCAAGTTCTTGAGGAAATTGAATTCGATCTAAATATAAATCATCATGAAAGAAATATGGACCACTACAAGAGACATCAGACATCTACAAAATGAAAAAAAAAACATTTTAAATAATCAAAAAAATAATTTAAATTAACTATATAAAACTAACKAAAATTTAGAAAAAAACAAGTATAAAATTCTAAGCTATAAAAACAAGTATAAATTAACAAGCAAACTATTTATACAAACTTCAGATTGAAAGCAAAAAAAAAATTACTTATCTCATTGATAAATAGGTCAAATATAGATGGTGAGTTGGTGACATGATACCCACTCACAAATTGTTTATATATAAAGATGAATGCTTCTGTTTACTTATCTTAACATTGCAACCAGTAAGTTTGCAGCTAGGAATACATATATAACAAAAACCCAAAAGAAATACATCCCAAGGAATGAAACCTGCAACTTTTCAAATAGTCGAGAAATAATTTGAGTAATACTTTACTAAGTGCCTACAAAGGGTGGTCCCGACTCCCAACCAACAAAGGCCTATCAAGAAATAGTTAATTGTCTACATAGAGATTTAGACTTGGAATGGATTCGACTCCATTTTACTTGATTAAATCCAAGTTTTCAGCTCTTCAAAAATACTTAAAGCAATCATTAGCAAAAATTTAGGATCTTCATATCAATATCTGGAAGAGGCCATAGCATGGTGAACAGATCACTGCTAGTCTGCTACACTTGSAGCAAAGATACAGAACATAAGGAATTACATGAAAGGAATTACCTAGATTGAGACTGTCACTGCCCTTCACGATTGACGATTCACGAGTTCACGAGTCACAACCACCAGTCGATCGCCCTTCTGCTTCTGCCCTTCAC
>NC_037528.1:37195613-37197762 GCF_001531365.2 Cynara cardunculus var. scolymus | reverse complement strand
ACATAAACGAACGAACGTTCACGAACATAAATGAACGAACGAGGCTCTTGTTCATGTTCGTTCGTTTAACTAAACGAACAAAACTTTTTGTTCATGTTCGTTCATTTATTAAATAAACGAACATAAACGAACTTCCCGCCGAACGGTTCACGAACGGTTCGCTGAACGTTCGGTTCGTTTACAGCCCTAATCTTTCCTGTTGGTCATATTACGGATCTCATAGTACATATACTCCAAGTCTTCCAAATATAAGTTCGAGAAATCAGCTTCACTAAACCTCCAGATTTTCCCATCTTGTCGAGTCACAGTGAAGACCGGATACGAGACTCTAAGAAGTCTTTGAGCATCTATCTGTTTGATTGTGACAACCCGGTGTTTGGTTCGAACTTCACTAACATGAAGACGCTTGGCTTTCAGAAAGTGCTTGTACTCTAAGCGATAATCTTTGGTTTCCCGGTGAATACCAAGAATTTTATCACCACTCAGAGCCTTACGATGTCGGAGGAAGATTCCAAAGTAGATGTCTTCATGGTACGACTCTCGGATCCTTGCCCTATCATACCCTGAAACATTTTCTCGAATGACGAATAGCACATAATTCCTTGTGAAAATCTCTGTAGGATCAAAAGACTCTCTAGGAGCAGGAATATCAGATGCACCAGCTACAACTGCAGTGGAGGATTCTGGCACTGTCTGACGGTCACCTTGAAACGGGAATACTAGGTCTTCCTCATTGATATCTGCTTCAAAGTCAAAGTATAGCCCAGTTGACTCGTCAATATCCTCAATATTCTCTCCAAAATCATGCTCTCGACCCAGCACAATAATAAATACGTCATTGAATCCTACATTGACAGACAAGTCCAATAACAACCTTGTTCCTACTGTGGAGTCTGCCGACTTTTCAACCATTGGCTCGATCGTAGGACTTGTCTCCATTTCTTCCTCATCTTCTACAATAATTGCCTCGATGATTCTTTCCCGTGTAGATTCCGGGGCAGAACCTTCAGCATTTACATCTTGAGCAGCTGGCTCACTTTCAACACTCAGAACTTGAACAAACGTCTCAGTCACCCTCTGTCTCTTCCTCTCCCCCTCATGATGATTTGGATCTTTCGGGTCATCATGCCTTCTTTTGTGAGAGGTGGCCTGAGATCTGCACGTCTCTTCTAGAATAAATACCCGTTCAAAGAAGGCATCCATTGAGCTTTTAAGATCTTGGGTGTTTGGTGTGATTAACTTGCTAACTTTGGTGAAGCTAGAAGCAACCACATCTTAAAAGGCCAAAAACTCTGTGGCTCGAATGGGAGGGTTATCATCAATTTGTTGTCTTAAGAGCCCAACCAAATCTGCATCTTCAGCGTCAGGATTTTGAGATGCCATCAACTTAGCATACAACAATGATTTCAGTTCATCTACCGTTTGCTCTTGTACCCTCAGAGGCTCAGGTACAGGCGGTGGTGATGGCACAGATGGTTGCTCTTCTTTGACTTGCTCTTTCCCCTTCAAAAGTCTTTTAAGACTTGCAATCTGTGCATCCATGTTGTCTTGAACAACCTTTAGGGCACCATCCAGATACTCCCTTGACACAAATTCTGGTAAACTAACACTTGAATCACTTAGATTACCAGTTGAAACAACAGTTGAGTAAACTGTTGTGCCTACGTTCAGTGTTGGCATAGGGATAACATTAGTAGGACTTGTGACCGGTCCTTGTGAAATGTCAATCGACACCATTTTGGTCGTTCCGGCAAGTTCACTAAGAACTGCAACTGGAGCAACAGATGATCGCGACTCATGTGTACCTATGTGTATCGGCTTTAGACTCGAGGTGCACATAATCGAAGTCGTAGGCTGGGGCAGCGGCCTACTTGTTTCAATAACTATGTTCTCCAAATGAGAAGTAGTTAGTATATGTGCTACATCCCCGTGTTGAAGTGAAACAACTGGTTGTTGAGAACCAGTTGAGTAGTGTTGATCCTCTCTCTCAGTGATTTGATGATAATCCCTTTTCTCTTTCACGTTGTATTTGTGTTTCTGTATTTTCAGTTCCAGCGATCTTCACTGAGTATGTTCAGTGATCGCTGAAGAACTTGCGTTGTAAATCTATCAGAGACAACAATACTTCAAGAAGACAACACTCACACCA
>NC_037528.1:37193219-37194315 GCF_001531365.2 Cynara cardunculus var. scolymus | reverse complement strand
ACCTTTTCCATGTGTCTCAAGATGTCAAATGACATGTCCACTCTTTCTCTTTCTACCTTATACGGGATTCTGCTTAACCATGAGCAATCTCGTCAACTGAAAAGAAATATTGTAAAAGATTTCAGGGAAATGAAAAGCTCTCCTTTAGCTTTGATCTCTGAAGCTTCTTCAGTTGAAACTTCTACTCCTTTTGTTTCTTCTCTACCTCCCGTGGTCATCACGAAAATAGATTCTTCTGAGGACATTCTAGAATCTGATTTAACAGATTTTGATGAGTCCCTGGCACTCCTGACTAAGTCATTTAGGAGGTTTGCCAGTAAAAGAAATTTTCGCAGATCTCCTCAGCTATCCTTCCGGGAGAAGCCAAAGTCTGAATGAATAGACAAGGCTTCAGCTGTCTGCTACAACTGTCACCGGCCCATATATTTTGCAGGTGAATGCAGATAAAAGAAGACTGCAACGCCATCTTCTAAAGCTTCCTCCTCCTCCTTCAGGACCAAAGATGAAAAATACTTAAAACTGAAGGAGAAATACAAGAAGATGAAGACTAACCAGCGAAAGGCTAAAGGCCTTATTGCTGAAGAGCATGACTGGGCTGAATCATTTGATGAATCATCTTCAGACAAAGAGGATAAAGCCTATGTCTGCTTGATGGCCATTGATGCTGATAAAGGATCTTCTAAAGCATCTACCTCCTATGAGCCATCTTCTTTTACTCAGGTATGTATCCTGAATGAACCTTCTTCTAGTCTTTCTGCACTAGATACGCTGACGGTTGACCTTTACAATGCCCTCAATGGCAAATGAAAAGCTGAGATGCTTAATGTTGATCTTCAAGAGCAATTAAAGATTTGTCATTCTAAGATCAAAGAACTAACCTCTGTTGAGGAAAATCTTAAAGATCAGGTTATAGTAAACCAAGCCATCACTGTTGAACGTGAGAAAGCTGTTGCTGAGCGTGAGCGAGCAATCGCTGAACTCAAGGCTGAGAAAGCTACCGTTGAAGGGTGGTGCAAAGCTTCCCTCAAGGCCTCTGAGATTATTAACGCTCAGATCCCGGCCAAGAATACGACTGGTCTAGGATTCTCCTATGATC
>NC_037528.1:37187788-37189111 GCF_001531365.2 Cynara cardunculus var. scolymus | reverse complement strand
CTGAATGACTCTTCATATTCTTAAAAACATTTTTTGTTTTTAAAAGAAAATAATAAATGCATCGTCTTTATGACGACATTCTCTGTTTTCTAAGAGCGACGCTTTGAGACGCACAAAATGACCTGTCATTATGCTACCTCATTAAATGCCATCCAATTGTGGATGAGAACGTGGCCCATTATTCATCATGACCACTTTTTGAACCGTCGTCTTTTTCTCTCTCATATTTCTTCTCTCTCTACTCTTATCTATAAATATGAGATTTCTTCTTCACTTATCTCTTTACGGTTTCAAAATCATTAGACGAACTTCTGCTAATATTTTCTCCAAAGCAAAAACTCTCTTCAAACCCTCTTTTTCGACCTCTCCTCTTCACATTCAAAAGGTCAGAATCTTTTTTTTCTATGTTTTAAGAAATATGTTTAATCTTTAAGAACCTTGTTTTCTTAATGCATTAAACTGTAAAGATTTTTAATCATTTCCTTCTTGATTAACAAACCTATTTCTTTATACACATTCTACTTGAAAAACCCTATTTTTTATGGTTTTTTCAAAAGAAGTTTTTCCTTGTTTAAAAGCTTTTTCTATACTCTTGGTAAATTTCTAACCCTATATCTTCCTGTTTATGTTATTTCTTTAACAAAATACAGATGGCTGCCAAGAACGTCAACTTCAACATTGATGAGATCTCTATCAAGGCCAACAACCACATTGCCTTGCTAGAGATACCCTCCACCAGAGCCTTCTACCAAGAGGCGGTAGACTTCCTCAAACAGTCGTCCTTTGGATATGCTCTCAACCATGAGCCTCTCATGGTCAAGGAACTTCTCCAGCAGTTCTGGTACACTGCTGAAGTGGTCGAGGTCAAAGACGAAGATGGACGCACTATAGAGCAAATCCACTTCACCTTCAACCGTATGGAAGTGAACTTTGGGGTTTCTACACTCTGATCAGCTCTCTGTCTTCCCAGGGGTCCCTTCGACAGCGAACCCTCCACCACCAAGATCATTTCCTTCCTCGATGCCATTGGCTACCAGTGGCCAATGAAGAAGGACTCCAACGCTCCTCTCAAACCCCTCACGAAGATTAAGAAAAACAGGATGTCAGCTGTCTAGCAATACCTGTTTTCTCATTTCATCCAGTGCATGGGTGGAAAAACTGGCGGTCAGGACCAGGCCTCCAGGATTGCCTTAATCATAGGCGTTTCTGCGATTCAGCGTCGCAATATAAATTATGCTACGGTCATTTTCGATGACCTGGTGCTGAAGCTGAACAAAAGCCAGCAAGAAAAGGTGGTGCCTTACACCAGGTTTCTTTCGATGG
>NC_037528.1:37185178-37186623 GCF_001531365.2 Cynara cardunculus var. scolymus | reverse complement strand
ATAAGACGCGTGAGGCAACGACAACTCTAGCCAATGCTTTGCAAAGGCTAGAGGAATCCATGGTTCTCCAACGTCAGCGCTTGGACGAACTCTCTGGCCAATTCTCTCGAGTCTTAGCCAGAGAGGGGGAGATGAGGTCCAACGCTGGTGGATCATCTGATGCTGCTCCTACAGCTTCTCAAGTTGTTGGCCCAGTATCAACTTCAGTTGCAGTTGAAGCTGAGGCTCTCGAAGCTTAAGTAGTTGCTGTTCCTGTAATCACGTCCACCGAAGCTGCTCTAGCTGAGGTTGACGAAGCCATCCCTAGGGATGATGTCCATACCATCACTGCTGCTGGTGATGATGACGATGTTGATGAGGATGAAGAAGATGATGATGAAGACGATGATGAACCTGTCATTCCAGACACTGGAGATGATCTAGATGGTGACGACGGCGATGATGATGAAGATGACTTTACCATCAAGTTCTAGAAGCCATCAAACGTCACCAAAGGTGTTGCTCTCGGGGACTCTGCATCCCAGGGGGAGCAAAGGCAAGGTGARTCGACTCCATCARGGAACCAGGACCCCAAGTCGAAAGGCAAGGCGGTCGCTGAAGAAGGTAACTTGAAGGTACTTTTCGAAAGCCCTCAACAAACCTTGTTTGAAGACTCTACCTCTCAGGTAGTGATCACTTCAAAATATCTACTTCATATCCCATCAACAACCTACGGTCGACTGGAGTGGGTATCTGATCAACCCAGTTCTTTTACTCCAACAGACCAGCAGATGTCTCAGCTAAAGGAGTCGCTCAATCAGACTAGAGTAAAAATTCCTCTTCGTACCTCTAGTGGTGGTGAGTTTGACTTCCTATCTGAAGCTGAAAGACTCGAGGCATTAAGGGCTGAAGAAGAGCTATAGCTTCAAAAGAAGCAGACTGAAGACAGCTTAAAACTGGCCAAGTCACTAGCTGCTAAAGTCCTTCCCAAGAAAAAGTCCAAGAAAATGGTGAATCCTGTCCAAGCATAAGCTAGACTTCTTTCAATGGCAGAAGCTAAAGCTAGAGGATAAGGATAAGCAATAGAGCGAAACAAAACTGAAAAAGAGACTCAGTCCCCGCCCAATCATCAGCGTCAATATCAGCGGACGATCTAAAGACGGTGGAACACTGGTCTCAATGCTCATCACCAGGGACAATCTTGATATCGTTACCGAGTACCCTTCCTACCTTGGCTGCTATGAATACAGCAAATTGATGGAGATCAGACAAGCCATTCAGCTATCCAAGTCGAGACACAAGACACTTATCGAGGACACCATCAACGAGCTCATCAAAAGGATGTCCAGGTATGTCAAGGTCCCTGACCGGCCAACTCTGAAGAAAGGTGGGAAGATGAAACTAAAGCTCTCTGATCCTAATGATGGACCATTCCTAAGGAACGAACATGAAACAAGGTTCTCCTT
>NC_037528.1:37163997-37183553 GCF_001531365.2 Cynara cardunculus var. scolymus | reverse complement strand
TGTTTAGATAGGTTTTTATTACCTTATCTTTTCGCAAACAATCTTGTAAAATCTGTATTGATCTTCTCTATCAATATATATTTTAAATTTGAAAATACTGTGTTTGTATTCATCCCCCCTTCTACAAACTGTTTCTCTTCTTGTAGACCCTTACGGGACCAACAAGTAGTCAGGTAGAGTGTGCAAATGCATAGCTGGGCTAGCTATGTCTTGTTCAATACCAACATTCAACGAATGAATGTCGATAGTAGATGTGGGTGCCCGACTATGTGTATCGGTTAGGTAAGGAGCTTGATTTTCATTTTGTGCTCCACTCACACCCTCACCATATTCTTCTGCGTCCGTTTCACTCAACCTCTCATCATTTTCAACTGCTTCTCCTCATCTCCTTCTCCGATTGAAACTCCTTGTAAAATACGATCATATTCGTCATATGTAGCTCCATAATCATCAACATCGAACGATAAGGAATGTAGACTTGGACAGGTCTGTTGAGCAGGAAATTCTGGAAAGATTTCATTTATATCGTCAACCGATGCTCCTACTGGAACATTCTATGAAAGAATCGGTTGAGCATGGTCGTCAACACCATCATCATCATCATTATTATCATCATCCCCATCATTATCACCAAGAGCTGCCTGATTGTCGGTTTTAGTATCTTTCGAACTTGATGAACTTGTGGAAGTACTGTCAGATGAAGTACTTTGCTGATCAGACGCTCCCCTTTCCTGTTCACCCCTCTCTATTACATTTTCCCTCAGCACACTGCCCTGTTCAGGTAACCCGTGTTCCTGAACTCTCTCATCTATATCTAACACCTCTCTCTCAGCTGAGGCATGGGGTGATCTTGGGGTAAGTTCAATCAGTTCTGGTTGAACTATAAGATCTATAACTCTCCTATAGTCTATCACACATTGAGCAGTCTGATCAGCCAAGGAAAAAAGCTCTGGTGGAATCTCCATTATAGAATCCAAGTCTTCAACTTTGGTATGCTGTCGAATTCTAGACATGAAGAATGTCAGCCCCATTTCACCATTGGATCTGCCCGGGATATCTTCATTCACATTCATCATCGCCTTTATGAATAGTTGTAGAAATCTCTGGAAGGGCACAAATTTTCTGGCTTTTGAAGGAAATCGCTTTGCGTTCACGAGCTCCACCAGTTCATTCCAGATAACCAGGGCATAGTCATAGTTACGAGAGAAGAATATCCCATGAAAGAATTTGAGGAATGAACTGCTACATGTGTCTATTCCGGCAGTCTTGGACGTCAGACATCTGTTCAGGATGGAGAACAGCAAATGCCAGATTGACGGTAGAAAACGTCGTTTGAACTAAGACGGGTTAGTCAACTTTTGCGAGTATCCTAATCGTTTGATGTCGCAGCATAGTTCGTCATCAGTTACAAATTGTTCATATCCTCTTGAGCCTGGTCCGGGAAGACGTAGAATCCTTCTTAATCGTTTTAATGTCAGACGACTGACATATTCATCGACTGCTCCTTCAAAATAAAATGTGTCACCGTCTTTCGCCAGTGTAAGGGTACCAAAATTGTTGTAAATACACCATTGGAGCAGATGTATTGGCTGAAAGGGAGTAGGCGATAGGGTGTCCTCTTAGGATTTCAGAGATTATTTGATATTCGGCTGGCATGTTGAAATTGAAAGAATGGTTATTTGGCTTTCTGTCAAGGTATTGGCATTGAGGAAAAAGGGTTTCAGATGGTATGGGTTCGTTTATAGGTTGTGGAGGGTTTTGGATGTTGTCAGATCTGACCGAGGGAATATGAGATTTCTCGTCAGACTGATGATGTATGTCCTCCATTTACCTGCAAAAAATCTAAACATATTAGAACCCATATTATTCAATCAATTCAAATACTGAAAGTAAAAAAAAAATTAAGACTAAAAAAAATTGTAAACAAAAGATAATTAAAAAAAAAAATTTACTAAAGAAAATTATTTAAAAAATTTAAACTAACACTAAAAAAATGTAAACTAAAATATTCTAATTTTTTTAAACTAAACTTAACAAATTTTTTTTAACACACAAAAAAAATCTAAGAGATTTTTAAAAAAAATGAATTAAAAAATAAAACTAAAAATTACCAAAAACAAAATGGTAACCGGATTTCAAATCCGGCCAACAAAGAAAGAAAAAAATTTCTAAGACAACCTCTAATCCGGACAACATCAACCGGATTAAGGTTGATCGGAGTAAACTCCGATCACCTTCTCCGGTGAGAAATCCGGTAAAAAAAAAATCAAAAACTCTAAAAACACTAAAAAATCAAACCCTAAACTAAAACTATCCTAAAACAACGATTAACATGAAAATTTGCTTTATTTGAAACGATTAACTGTGATTAGGCTATTTTTGGTTATTAAACGGTTTATGGTATGATTCAGATCCAGATTCATGTTATTCAACATTAAGAGTTTATACAGTCCACTCAGTCCAAATAAGTCCAACAAATCGATATCGACAAGGAATGATGATAGTCAACAAGATCAAACAAATGTAAACCTTAATAAGAAGAGGCATGAAACAAAGATGATTTGAATATCTTGAGCGATTAACCAGGGAAGATGACCGGAGACGATGAACAGTGAATGAGAGTGAAAGTAAAAAATGAAAAGTAAAAAATGAAAAGTAAAAATGGATCGATTATTTATAGTCAAAGTCAAAACCCGTTCAAATTCTAAATAGCTCAAGGCTTATCCGGATTAAAATAAATCGGTCAAGAGGTGTCCGATTTATGGAATAAGAATCAACTAAGTGTTAATCCGGACAATAAATCGCTCAAGGCATAGGCGATTTAGAAGAACACCGGTCAATACTTGTCCGGTTTAAGAATAAAGCGCTCAAGAGTCAATCGATTTAGAGATAAATCGCACAACAAAGAAGGCTAAATCGCTTAAACAAAAGAATAAATCGCTCAAGAGATGAACGATTTAAGGACTTGGAAAAACAATTAAGATAAGCGATTTAGGAATCCGATCAAAACAAGTGGGCGATTTACAAATCCGCTCAATCCCTTGTAAACATATATAATCTTATCCGTATAAGAGTTTATCATATAGCCTTTTGTCCGGTTTAGTCTAAATCGGACAAGTGTTGTCCGAATTTGCAATAAATCGGACAAGTGTTGTCCGTATTAAACTAAATCGGCCAAACACTTATATTTTTAAACTCTACATCTTTCAAAAATTAGATAATGTTTAAAATACATGTAAGAAAAATATAAACTGTTAGTTCAATACAGATAAAATTCACTCCCCCTCAAAATATGATCAGATATTTAAAAACAGATAAACATCCACACTCCCCCTCAAATATAGATCCCCACGATCAAAAAATTTAAAATCAGATAGAAAAATTGAAACACTCATTTATATTAAAAAATACAGATATTTGACCAAATGAATTTGAATTAAATAAAATTCAATAAATTGAACTGTTTTTAATAAAAATTCAAAATTTCAAATTTAACATACCTAACTTAGATACAAGAAAGCTAAAACTTTTTTCATCTAAAACTTTCGTAAATGAGTCAGCTAATTGAAATTTTGTATTTACAAAATACAGTTCAATGGTTCCTTTTCTACATGATCTTTAATAAAATGATRCMGGATATCTATATGCTTGGTTTTAGTRTGTTGAACAGGATTACAAGAAATAGCAATAGCGCTTTTGGAATCACAGTAAATGAGAATTTTATTAAAATAGAACCCGTAGTCTCTGAGCTGTGTCTACATCCATAACACTTGAGAACAGCAGCTTGCAGCAGCTACATATTCTGCTTCGGCAGTTGAAATGGATACGCAGTTCTGTTTCTTTGATGCCCAGCTGACTAGCTTGTCTCCCAAAAACTGTAGGTGTCCTGATGTACTTTTCCTGTCCAACATACAGCCTGCATAGTCTGCATCTGAATAAGCTGTCAGTTCAAAACTAGTACCCTTGGGATACCAGATTCCAAGATTAGCAGTCCCTTTGAGATATCGGAAAATGCGCTTAACGACACTTAGATGGGACTCCTTTGGATTAGACTGATATCTAGCACAAAGATGTGTTGAAAACATAATATCAGGTCTACAAGACGTCAAATATATTAAAGAACCTATCATGCCTCGATATGTTTTCTGATCTACAACTTTTCCAGACGGATCAACATGTATTTTCGTTCCATGAGCCATAGGTGTTTTGATAGATGAACAATTTTCCATATTAAATTTCTTCAGGATATCTAAAATATATTTTGTTTGAAAAATAAAGATACCCGAAGATAATTGTTTTACTTGAAGACCTAAAAAAAAGTTCATCTCACCCATCATACTCATTTTAAAACGGGAAACCATCTAGGCAGAAAAGTTTTTGCAATATTTGGGGTTTGTAGATCCAAATATTATGTCGTCTACATAAATTTGTATTCAAATAATATCAGACTTTTCCTTTTTAATGAAAAAGGTTTTGTCAATATTACCTTTCGAGAAGCTTGACTTTACCAGAAATTCTAATAAAATGTCATACCAGGCTCTCGGAGCTTGTTTAAGACCGTAAAGAGCTCGGTCAAGGATGTAGACATGATCCGGCTTTGACTGATCAACAAAACCCTCCGGTTGTGAAACGTAGACTTCCTCTTTGAGAAGACCATACATAAATGTTGTCTTGACGTCCATCTGGTACACCATGAAGTTCTTGTGTGCCGCATACTCCAGAAACTTTCGTATTGCTTCAATCCTTGCAACCGAATGTTGGGTTCGAGTATGCACATTATTGTTGTATTCAAGTTCTCCATATTTTACATGCTTTGTAATAGTTTAGCTTTATTCCTTTCTTAGTATAAATAGTAGTTTACTTTGTAATTGTCATTAGTATGTCATTAGCAAATTCTGTAATCTGAGTTAGAGCTGTAATTTCTCTCTCAATCAATCAAAGACATTTGGTGATCATATTCTCTCTCTTCATCTCATTCTTAATGTTGTTGACGATCATGATCAATTGTGTATGATTTGGACATTTCAATTGGTATCAGAGCAGACTGCAACAGTTTGATTAGAGGATTAAACCAATTTGGCACGAATTTGCACGAATTTTTAGTGGATTATCGATCTGTGTTCATAATGTTCTTCATCTGTTCATAAGTGTTTTTCGTCAAGAATCTGTTTTTAGGCTTAAATCATTTGATTGTTGGTTGTTAATTGACAAATTTTATATCGTTGGATTCGCATTTTGATTTGGAACAAGTTTGATTCACACTGTTTTTGATTTTAAATAAGTTTTGAACCTGATTTGATCGAATTTTGAGTTTTCGAAAACTGTTAAATGTTCTTCAAAATTCATATTTTTTCATGTTTTGATCCACAATATGGTGAAAAAAATGTGAAATTTGTGTTTTTGCTTGAATATTAGTCCGATTAACTCTTGTTCGATTTAGGTTGTATATCGCTTAAAGCTTGTACGGTTTAATACTTGTAATATTTGTGTGAATTGAGTTTGATCGGATTAGGCTAAACGGGGTAAGTATTGGTCGGATTAAAAGGTAAATCGTTCATCTCTTGTGCGATTAAGTGAGCAATTTAGATAATCCGCTTGGTTAGTCGATTGTGCTTTGTGCGATTTATATTGTAAGTGTGCGATTTAATTGAAGTCCGGTCATAGCCTGAGCGAATTGGTAAGCGATTTAAGTGTAAGGTTGAGCGGTTTAATATGCGATTTATGGTGTATTGTTGAATATTTTGATTGATCGTACTTTGACTGTTTGACTGAACTTTGACTTTGATTCTTTGAACGAACTTGTGAACGGATTTTGACTTTGTGTTGTAATCGATTTAAATCTTTGACTTTTTGATCGAATTGATTTTAAGCAGAATTATGCATATTTTGACTAGTTGACTTAGTTGACCTTGACTAGTTGACTTGTTGACTTTTTACGTCCGAATTTCATTTTGGAATTGTGACTAAGTGTTGAAATCATCCGATTTGAGAATTTTAATCCAAATTGAATTTTACGCCTTGTCCGTCTTGAGTTTTGCATTATCCGTCTTAACATTCATTAATTGCTTTAATTTTGACTAATTGTTGAAATTCACCGGATTACTTGATAGTTTGTGCGATTGAAAGTTCTTTGTTGTCCGGTTAAAAAGATTAACAGATAAATAGAAAATTCTGATTAAACACACTAAGAGATGAAATTGAAAAAACAACACAAGGAAAAATATTTTTTGTTTTTTTAATAACAATTTTACCAACAAACAAACACAACAATAAATATGCAACAAACAAACACAACAAATATTATGCACCAAATAACTTAAACTAACCCAACTAGGCGGAATTAAAAAATACACGGAAAGAAAAAACAAAACGCAATTAAAATAACACTTATATGAACACACAAAATGGTAGGCAAAAGGAATTTGAAACCTAACATATAAAATCTCAAACTTTTAAGTATGTGGTTTATCTAATGACTTGCAAAATGATGACTAGGATAAGGTTTTTAGTGATGTGAAATTATTTATTTAATCTATAAATGCCAATTTTTGAAAAATTCGTATTTCCTTAAAATTCACATCATCTTTGTGGAATTTATATATATATATTTTTTTTAAAATTCACGTCATTTTGTTTGGAAATCTATATTTTTTTAATTAAGAAAAAGATTGACGTCATTTTTTCTTTAAAAAACATGTAAATTTTTTTTAAAACGATCGTAAAATTTGTATTTCTTTTAAATGATTGTTATTTCTATAATATTTTTAGACCTATTACTTGTTAAAAAATTAATTAACTAAAATAATAAAAACGTTTGTTATCATTGATAAGTTATTAAACAAAATGGGCAATCTACAATAAAAATATATCTATTCATAATAAAAATGGGCATTAGCATAACACCGCTATCAATTATAAATAAAATGTTATGGTACTTGATTAATGCCAATCAAAGTTAAATGCCTAAATACATCGTTAATGCGCAATTAATGTTACATTCGGGGTCCTTTTAGATGGAGTTTCTTCCTTTTCGCTTGCTTCAACTTCAAAGAAGAAGAAAAATCAAGTTAATTATTTAATGACTTTTGAATAACTATTTCGAAATTTAAAAAAAAAAAAAACTACAAATATGTGAGATTTAGCTTGATGAATGGCAATTCAAGGTTAGAACTATAAAAACTTCTCTCCAGAAGTTGCTTGGAATGTTAAAAAGGGGAAATGTGGCCATAAAGAATAATGTTTCGGGAAGCTTTGGATGTTATGACTATATTTTATCTTATATTTAACTGACAGCTTTTTATTATATGAAGTCAAGGAGCCATTTGTTCAAACATCTAGTCGGCAAGTGTTTGTTGATAAAATTTAAAACTATCACTTACTTAGTGGGTAAGATTTTAGTTCATCAAAATGCAACAATTTACCCGGTAAACACTAACTGTGGTAAGAGTCATCGCCATTATTTACCGGGTAAGGCTCTTGGTCCTTACCCTATTCGAGCGGTAGGTAATGTAACTTGATAAAAGCTTACTCGGGTAAGCGTTTGGTAAGATACGCTCTTATAGGGTAAGATTCATGGTCATTTTCAGGTAAACGTTTATCCGAAAAAATTAAAATCTATACCAATTTGTTTCCAAGGACTAGAACATGGCAAGTATTGAAAAGTTATTACATGAGAAAATGGAGCAGAACTCCACTAGAAACAAATCGTGAAAGTGGACTTAATTAATAACGATATGGAAAAACATCAACGACTTCAAGTATGAACCATGACTATCAAGACAACCATGAATATAATACAACACATTCAAAGCTTTATTATCGGAAACCATAAAACTTTAAAAACACAAAAAATTGGAGATTTCCAAAAAAAGGTCTGATTGGTAATGAAGAAGAGAGTCAAGGAGCTCACATACCTAATAGATGAAGGTTTGATTGTCCAACTAGTGAAAATAAGTCAACCAACAAATTGGAAGACTTATTCTTTGCTCATCCAAGATCACTGGAGATATGGCGTGCATTTCCACAAGTGATGTTGATGGATGCAACATATAAAACGAATACATAAGGGATGCCTTCCCTTGAGATTGTTGGTCTAACTCCAACTAATATTACATTTTCATCGTCTTTATGCATAAAGAAAAGAAATCTAACTATACTTAGGCATTAAATTGTCTGAAATCAACAATGATCGAATGTATTTGGTCCACATGTTATCGTTGCAGATAGAGAGCTGGCTTTGATAAAAACATGGAATATTGTATCTTCAAATGCTAAAGGATTACTCTGCAGATGACACATATATAACAATATCATGAGGAATTGCAGAACATCAATAACATCAAATCGATCATGCAATTCTTTTTATATGAAGTGTGGACTACACTAGTTGAATCTGAAACGGAGGAAGCATATATGTTCAATTTGGAACAGCTTGAAATAAGTTTGATCGACTATCTAGGTATTATTGAATAAATATTTAAAACATTAATATTATAAATTATTTATCATGAGATTGAAGTTAGTTTGTTCAACGTGTAGGTGTTCTTGCTTATCTAAATGAAGTATGGTTGACACAATATAATGAAATGTTTGTATTTGTTTGGACCGATAAAGTTCTTAACTTTGGAGATCCCACAACCAATAAAGCAAAGAGTCAACATGCCAAGTTAAAACGATACTTGGACTCGTCACAATCAGATTTAAAGGCTTCATTGTCTTCCATTCACCAAGTTGTTAATTTATCAAGTTGTTCATTCACAAGAGACAACTATTAAAGCAAGTATTGAACATAGCAGAATTGTCACTCGACATCGATGCAAGATACCACAGTTCCAAGAATTGGGGCGCATGCACTCGATATAATCTTTAAGAAATTTAAGCGATCTAAACTTGAACATTGTGGATGCCAAGTACGTAGATGTTATGGGCTACCATGTGCACATGAACAAGCACTATATTTGGAAAAAAGTCATCATGTTCCACTTGATTCAATTGATATATTTTGGAAGAAACTTGATTTATCAGCATGCATATATCTAAAAGATGATGATTTTGGTTGTGAAGTTGAACTCTAAATGTTAAATGCACAGTTCAAAAAAGAGTCAAGGTTTGAAAAATCCAATATTCTGAGGAAGTTAAGGGAGATAATCTCGCCATCAACAACATCGCTTTGTGAAATTGTTATTCACAAAACTACTCGTGGTCGTCCCTCCCTAAAAGATAAGTTTTTCAAGAAAATATCATATCGATCTGTCTCTAGTAACTCAAGATCCTTATAGACATAGTTGTTCAATTGGGGTAAATTTTGTCAAGCAAGATGTTTTTTAGTACCAAGAACTAGCAAAATACAATTATTACCCAACCCAAAAAAACTCCTTACATCCATATATTAACCGGTTTCCAAAAATGTTTCTTCATTTTATCACAGATGTACAAGATGTAAGGCCTGATGGAAATTGTAGATTTCGGGAAATATGCTTCGGTTTTGATGAAGATGCATGGCCCTCTATTCGACATAATTTGATGGAAGAGTTAGTCATATACAAGAAAGAATATGTCGAATTCTATGGCAGGGGACAATCGTATCATCTTTATGACTCTTTGAATTTTTTCGAGTTAGGTAAAGCTGCACCATATAAGCATTGGATGATTATACATGATATGGGTGTTCTGATTGCTTCAAAGTACAATGTTATGCACTTGCCACTTCGATCAAGTTTACCACTATGCTACGGACATATTGCTATCGCAATTGGAAATGTTAATAATAATCATTACGTCAAAATAGGATTGACAGGAGTAGTGATGGCCAAACCGGCCCGGCCCGGGACCGCCAGAGGACCGGAATCGAGACTGACCAGGACCGGTTACTGATTTTGGCTTTTTTTGGGATCGAGACCGACCGGGACCGGTTATCGGCCCGGCCAGGTCAACAAAGTCAACATAGCCGTTAGGATGGTCAAACTAGCCGTTAGCATCGATTTCTAGCCGTTTTTAGAAGTTTTTGCTACCAATTCACTATAAAGATGCATTTCACTCCCAAGTAAACATACCAACTTCCTCTCTTCTTTAAAAACGCAAAAAACATTCTCAATTCTCGGTTTCTCGCTATATTTTGTGAATTCGACTCATATTAGTTTCTCGTTTCCACTTCACATTTCTCGTTTCCACTTCACATTTCTCGTTTCTTTCTCTCTTTGTCTTACAAAACGGCCGATGAACAAACATCAAACGAACAAGTTTCCCAAGTTCTCGCAGAATACGGACGAAAGTCCAAGATTTGGAATCACAACAACTTGGTGGTTCTCACGAATGGAAAAAGAAAGGCATAATGCAAATTTTGTCAAGCTCTCTTTACGGCGGAAGAAAATTTTACGTTAAGGAGGCACACCGAAAAAACGTACCCGGGGTTGAGGTCGGGGACGATTCAAGCCAACCGATACATGACACCTAAGGTCAAATATGGTCGTATGATGCCGAGTTGACCCGACAAATGACAACACAATGTGTCACTCAAGTCGGGTTGCCTTTCGGACATTTCGACAATCCTCACATTACGAAGTTGATTCAAAAGACGCTACAACCACGATACAAGCCAGTAAGTCGTCAAACCCTTAGACGCGATGCAATAAAAATGTGGAAAATGTGTCGTGTCGAAATGCAACAAATGTTTTCCGTTTTGCCTAACAATATTTCTTTAACGTGTGATGTATGGAGCACACCATACTGATTACCAGTTTCGTATATATGCATAACGACACATTGAGTTGAGCCTACAACATGACATTTATTCAAACGTGTAATCGCGTTTGAATCGATTGGTGCACCACATTCGAGAGCACATCAATTTTCAATTATTAAAAACTATTTGACATTTTATAATTTAACCGCTAAAATAATTAATATTTCATTTGATAACGCTAGTAATAACAATGCTTGTGTGGAAAAATTAAAGTGTCATTTGACACCTATATTGGACGATAAATTATTTCATACACGTTGTTGTTCACACATAATAAATTTAGCCGTTCAAGACGGTTTAAATACTTGTCAACCCGTAATAGATAAGTTTAGACTTATGTTGCGGCGAATTTTCACAAAAGCTAAAAACAATGAATGCGAAATATAGAAAGTATTGCGAGGACGTTGGTTTTAGAGCTTCGGGACCGAGGTTCGATATGCACGTTCGTTGGAATTCGACTTATTTTATAATTGAAAATTTGTTAAAACAAAAAAAATTATATTTTGGCTTTTTATAGACACCATTATCCGCAAAATTCTATTTGGAAATCTTGATTGGGCCGTGCTTGAAGGATTGTTCGATATTTTAGGCTATTTTAAAAATGCGACAACACTTCTATCCAGAATTTATTATCCAACAAACCCTTTAGTTTTAAACCAATTATATATTTTGACAAGTAAAATTTCCCAATACAAATACCATCATGATTGGGGAAGGTTGATGTCTTCAATGAAAAAGAAATTGTTAAAATATTTTATGGGCATCTATTTGCTTTTCTTTGTGCTACGGCATTAAACCCATATTTAAATATTGTCTGTGTTGAACTTTTAATTACACAAATATGTGTGACTTTTGGTTTGGATACCGCTACGGACAATTCTTTTTCAATGGAACAAAAACATTTGTTTAATCGTAATTTTCAAGATTTTCTTGATCATTACAAACATTTTTACGGAGGAGGAAACCAACCACAAACACCTTCAAGTCGTGGGTTTGCGGGTTCTAATTCTTCTTCTAGTGGTCATCGAAAAAGTCGTAAAGATTTGATGACTAATTTAATGAACGAGGTTTTTGTTGGTCCAGTTAGGGTCTACAAGATGTGTATAACAATTTGTAGAAGGGGGGGGGGATGAATACAAACACAGTAAACTTTTTTCAAGTTTAAAATATATATTGATAAAGAAGGATCAATACATATTTTACAAGATTGTTTGCGGAAAGATAAGGTAAATAAAACTTATCTTAAAACAATCTAAAGTTACACACTAGTTCTTAGCAAATGAAGAAAAGATTTGCTGTAAAAAACTTAGAAGAAAGTAAGTTCTATCTGAGAGAGAACTATTTAGAATACAATAAACGGATTCTAACTTGCTCTTGAAGATGAGCGTATTGTGTTCTTAGATGTGTGTTCTTTTACTTATGAATGAGAGTTAAGGTTCAAGAGTAAGTTTCAGCTAAGAGAGTGTATCTCTGCATGAAGATAGAACATATCTATTTATACTTATTCATTTAATGCAACGTGGTAGGTTTAGAATACGTGTCAAGCCTTTAGAGAAAGACTTGTCCTTTGCTACAGTGAATAGTACAAAAGCCTATTCATGAGCAGGCATCCTTTCACAAAGTTGGTGGGTAGTAGAGTCAATTAATCGGCTCGGTACAGTACTATCTTTTAGAAAGAGTATGGGTTTGTCCTTTATGTGAGACAAACTTAGTCGTGCTTAACAAGCTTCTTTTGATCGCTGAATGCTGGAATAACCTGAAGGTCTCTTCAGTATTCGCTGATGCTTGGGCAGTCTTCACACATATGTAGACTAGGTTGTAATCACTGAATACCGCTTCAGATCACGTACTCGCCAGTCTCTAATATTCAGTTTCAGTCTTCGACTTTCGCTGAAGGTTCTTTGGTGTGAGTTTTGTCTTCTTGAAGTATCGCTGTCGCTGATGGATTTACATTACAAGTTCTCTAGCGATCACTGAACAGACTCAGTGGTGATCGTTGGAACTGAAAGACAGAAACATAAATACTTCGTATAAGGTAAAAGGGATTATCATCAAATCACTGAGAGAGAGGATCAATAATCTCCCCCTATTTGATGATAACAAGACAACATAAAAAAGTTGTCTTATCAAATAATAGTAAAGAAAAGTAACACATAAAGTACTTGCCCCTTTTAACTATTTTGGGATCTTTTTTCAGTGAGTCGGTCTTTTACATGGAAAATTTTACTACAAGAAAGAAAACTGAAACTGAAAGCTTATTCACTGACTTATAGTTGTCAGTGAATATAAAAGTAACACTGGAATTCATAGACTTGTGTCCCTATTACTTTTTTCAGGGATCTTTTTCAGTGATGCACAAAAACACTTATATTAATTTCAATGGAAATATTACAAGAAGTTTAGTACACGTCTAAGACTTACAAAATATAAGATTAATCACTGAAAGTAGACATAGTAAGTAGATTACTATACATGGACAATATTACAAAGAAAATAAACTAGTCTAAGTATTTAGATTAATGTAACCAGGTACATCTTCTCCAAGCTTCTTTCGACATAGAAATTCCCTTCGTATCCTTCGGTCCATAACTCTTCCTTTCAAGTCATCATCTAGCCAGAACATAAGATATACGAGGTGTTCCATAGGGCATAGATGTAACTCAGACATTCTCTGAAATCTTACTTCACCTTCATAGTCAAGGAATATAACTCATGAATCAGGTTTGAAGTGCACAGTGTTGGGTGCATAAGGACCCTTCGTTGGCTGTTCAAGATTCAGCATAGAGATGCCTGGAATCTCATGATCTTTCAGGACTTCATCTACGGAGAAATTTGTTTCATGTTCGTTCCTCAGGGATGGTCCATCACTAGGACTAGAGGGTCTTTTCTTCCTTCCTCCTATCTTCAGCGTTGGCCTATCAGGGACTGTGACATACCTGGACATCTTCTTGATAAGATTGTTGATGATGTCTTCGATAATCGACTTATGCCTGGATTTGGAGCGCTGAATGGCTTGCTAATCTCCAGCCATTCGCTATATCCATATTGGCCAAGGTGGGAAGGGTACTCGGTTATGGCATCGAGATGGTCCCTGGTGATGAGCATTGAGAGTAGCGTTCCACCGTCTTTTGAATGTCCGCTGATGCTGACGCTCTTGATTCAGTGAGGGTTGATTCTCTTATTCATTTTAGTTTCGCTCCAGTGCTTGTCTCGCTCAGCTAGCTTCAGGCTTTTCTCGTGCTCAGCTTCTGCAAGAGAGAGGAGCTTAGCTTGGGCTTGGACAGCGTTCACCTTCTTTTTTGGACTTTCTCTTGGGAAGAACTTTCTCAGCTAGAGACTTGGCCAGTTTTAAGCTGTCCTCAGTCTGCTTCTTTTGAAGTTCAAGCTCTTCCTCAGCTCTTAATGCCTTGAGTCTCTCAGCTTCTGTCAGAAAATCGAACTCACCACCACTAGAGGTACGAAGAGGAATTTTTGATCTAGTCTATTCGAGTGATTCCCTGAGCTGAGTCATCTGCTAGTCGGTAGGAGCGCTGGAGATAGGGTTCTCAGGGACCCATTCCAGCTGACCGCAGGTAGTAAAAGGGATATCAAGTTGATAGAGGGAAGTGATGACTACCTAAGAGGTGGGGTCATCATATAAGGGTTGAGGGTTTTAAAATAGTACCTTCAGATTCCCTTCTTTAGCGACTCCTTTGCCTTTCGGCGAAGGGCCCTGGTTCTTTTCAGGTGCTGACTCTTCTTTCCTTTGCTCCCCTTGGGATGCGGAATCCCTGAGGGCAACTCGTTTAGTGGCGGTTGTTGGATGCTGGAACTGAACGAAGAAGTCATCTTCATCATCATCGTCGTCATCGCCATCAAGGTCACTGCCGGAGTCTGGAAGATCAAGTTCATCACCTTCATCCTCGTCTTCATCAACTTCTTCTTTCAAGGTGTAGAGGTGATGGGAAGGTCATCATCATAAGGGATGACATCATCACGAGGGATGTCATCAACTTCCTCAGTTGTAACAGCTTCACCGGAGGTTGGGATATGACGGGAAACCTCAGCTTCAACTTTAGCTTTGTTAGTTGCTGATTCAGCAGATGGTCCAGCAGCAGCATTGGACCTTATCTCTCCCTCTCTGGCTAAGGCTTGAGAGCATATGCCAGAGAGTTGGTCCACGTCGTGGAGCTAGAGAACCATCATCTCCTCTAGCTGCGTTAGAGCGCTGGCGAGGTTGTTCGTCGCTTCTCGCGTCTCATTAAGCTAAGCACGATCATCAGCGATGAAGAAGAGGGGGATCACTGGTGCTGGTTGGCGAACAGCGACCAGGACTTGCTAGAGAAGCTCCGTCTACTAGAGAGACTGAGCTTGAGCTTCATCAGCCCTGCTAGAGAGAGCAGCGATGGCTTCACATTGGCTCGAACCGCCTCTTGAAGAGAGGAGAGCTGACTCTTGATTTCTTAAACTTCAGCTTTGACAGCTGAGAGGTCCGCAGCGACATCAGCCTTGCAAGGCATGTCTTTATGGACTTCATCCATTTTATAGAAAATTGTATCGACGGCTGGGAGGAGGAGCTTGACATCAGAAGCCATGTCGTATTCTTCATCATCTTCGTCGTACTCCTTCTCTTCTTCGTCATACTCCTCTTCTTCTTCGTCCATGGCTTGAGGTGAAGAAGGACCTGAAAGAGATGGAGAGTGAGCAAAGAGAAGCTCGGGGTTAGAAGAAGTGAAGGGGTAGGAAGATGGAATACCTGAGGGGTCATCAAGGACAAATCCAAAGGATTATCACTGGCCTGCTCCATGATGCCCTCGAGAAGATGAGCATCTGTATACTGATGAGCCTCGAAAGGAGCAACCTCCGGTCTAGTGGTGTGTGCCTCATCATTAGGGAGGACATTCGCTGATGAATCATGGACACGTGTAGCGACCAAAGGAGGAGGAGAAGAGAAGATGGGTGAGAAAACTTGTAGGTGGTTAGCGGTGGCGGCCCTGATATTCACACCTTCAGTGATTTGGGTCACTGAGGTGGTTGGGGTAGGTACAACTGATACGACATTGATTTCAAGGATCACTAAAGAGCTTGGGAAGATAGCTGAAAGTGCCTCAAGGGTAAGGCTAGTTTCAATAGTTGAGACCTATAGAGAGGTCACAGCCAGAGATCTGGCTATCTTCTTTTTGGCTTTCTTGGCTCTCTAATGAGAATCAAGAGTTGGTTGTGAAGGTCGTTTGGAAGAAGTGGTTTTGGTGGCTGGGATAGATGTAGGGGGTTTGCCTTTGTCTTCACCACTTGAGGAGGAGAATGAGGAGAGAAGTGCACCACTGAGGAGAGTGCAACATCTCCTTCCTTAAGCTTACGATCTAGAATCCTGGATCCAAGCCTGCACACCGAGAGGTTACCTTCCTTGAAATATTTTTTGGCAAAAATTTTGACGAAAACCATGGAGAGAAACCTGGTGTAAGGAACCACCTTTTCTCGCTGACGCTTATTCAACTTCAGCACCAGGTCATCGAAAATGACTGCATCATAATTTATAGCGCGACACTGAATCGTGGATACTCCGATCGTCAGGGCGACATGGGAGGCCTGATTTTTTCCGCAAGTTTTCCCACCCATATAATGGATGAAGATGGAGAACAGGTACTGCTAGACAGCTGACATCCTGTTTTTCTCGATCTTGGACAAGGACTTGATGGGCTCACCGGTGTCCTTCTTCAGTAGCCATTGATAGCCAATGGCATCGAGACAAGCGATGATCTCGGAGGTGGAGGGTTCACTGTTGAAGGGACCATTTGGGAAACGTAAAGCGTGCCTTAAGGTGGCCACGCCAAAGTTGACGGTCATGCGGTTGAAGGTGAAGGAGATTTTCTCCACCTGGCGGCCGTGATTATCCTCTTTTTGCATCACTTCAGCAGTAAAGCAGAATTACTGAAGGGCCTCTCTAACCATAACAGGTTCATGGTCAAGAGCAAAGGCAAGATGGGACATTTTGAGGAATGCAACAACGTCCTCATAGATTGTTTTGCTTGAAGGGATGTCCAACAAGGCAACATGGTTGTTAGCCATGAAGGAGATATCTTTGATGGAGAAGTTGACATTCTTGGCAGCCATTTCTGTTTTTGGTAAGAAATAAGGGAGAATACAATTGTTAGTTGACCAAGATTTGCTTATTGTTTTTATGTTTTGAACAATAAAACTTCTTTTGAAAAATCCACAATGAAGTATTAGGGTTTTTCAAGTAGATTATTGTTTTTGAAACAAGATTATAACCAAGAAATAGAATGTGTTAATAATATTTTATGCTTGGTTTTAAGAGAACAAAGTTCTTAAAATGGCAAACATATGTTTCATAAAAAGAAGAAAACAATTCTAAGTAACAAAGAATGTATCGACCTTATAGTAGAAGATGAGGTCGAAAGTATGAGTTCTTAGTTGTTCTTGAGTTCTTGCTTGCAAAGAGACAGAGTTTCGTCAAAGATATTTGAAAGCATATAGAAAAATATGAGGAAGTGATCCCATATTTATAGGTAAGAGGAGAGAAGCAAAGTAAGAGAGAGAAAAATGTGACGGTTGAGGAAAAGCCATGATGAAAAATATGGCACGTTCTCATCCATGATTGGATGGTAATTGTAACACCCCCAAACACCACATTTGCATAGAACACATATTTCATTACATAGAAACATRGATYACATCAAAAGGTCCCRYTAGTACAAGGATTACTATATGTACAAAATTTACATATAAAATTTCCAAAACAAATCCTGTACTACTACATGTAATATAACATGTATCTTCAAAAGCAGACAATAGGTTAGGAAAATAATCACATTTTCCCTTTCCCTTTTATATCCCCGGACCCAGCTATTCCTGCATTGCATAATTTAAAACAGAAAATGAGGGTTAGACCATACGGGTCTATTGAGTAAATCCCTTCTTTGCAAATGCAGGGTGATGAACACCAAAATATGATAACGAAATTTTGCTTAGGAATATACTGCAATACAAATAAATGATGAAGTTTACAATATCATGCAAAAAGAAGTAAACCCAAGAACCTCAATTCTATAAAATATCTCTGAACAGAGATCCAACATTTCCAGTATGAAACAAACATTGTAATCAAAACTTTTGAATTTAAAAGACCATTCCTTTAACAGGAAAGATTTAAGGCAAAACTTGCCTGATATGACAAACCATTTTCCCCTTTTCAATAACATCTAAATTATTACTTCTAAATAAAAATAATATCTTTAATTCATCGGATCACAAAGAAATGATGACTCAAAATTATTAAATCCAATTTAGTAATAATAATAAGAGTTATAATAATATCCACATATGACAATGCCACCCTTATTCCAAGTACACCTCTCCTTGATATGCCACCCTTATTCCTCCATCAAACAGGGCTACTTATCAGAACAGACATAAGTCACCACGTCTGAAAGTACCCATTCCCAGTTCCAAACCAGAACAGACAAAAGTCACCACGTCTGGGGAACTACTATTTAAAACAATGTTTCATACCAAAACAAACTTATATCACCACGCTTGGTAGAAACAATTTATAAAATCCACTTCCATACCAAAACAGACTTACGTCACCACGCTTGGTAGGAAGGTTTCCCAAAATATAGTTTCATACTAAAACAGACTTTCGTCACCACGCTTGGTAGGAAGGTTTCCCAAAATATAGTTTCCTACCAAAACAGACTTACGTCACCACGTTTGGTAGAAACATTTCCCAAAATCCCGTCCCACACCAAAACAGACTTACGTCACCACGCTTGGTAGGAACATATCTTTATTTAAAAAGGATATAAAAAAATACCCATTTTATAATCCACAATTAATCCCAATAATAGACATTTTAAACCATATAAAAAAAGTCTACACATAAAGCTTATGAAAATTCCAATTAAAAGATATCCGGATAAAATATTGAATAAAGCTTATCCAGTTTAACATTTAAAATAATTTCTAACATATTTGTCCGGATAACAAATCCGGTCAATACCCCGCATAAAGCTTGAACGATTTAAACACTTAGAAATAAAATCATCTTGTTCGGTTTAAAACAATCCGGACAACTCTCCGTCCACTCTTTGTCCGATTTAAAACAATCCGGACAACATTCCGTCTACGCTTTGTCCGGTTTAAAACAATCCGGACAACACTCCGCTCATACTTTGTCCGGTTTAAAACAATCCGAACAACACTTCTTTCACCCTTTGACCAACTTGAAACAATACGGTCAATAAGCCGCTCAAGGCTTATCCGGTTTAAAACAATCCGGGCAACACTCCGCTCATGCTTTGCCCAGTTTAAAACAATCCGGACAACGCTATCTTACACCCTTTGTCCGGTTTAGAATAAACCGAACAAACCTTATCTGGTTTAATATCCGGATAAACACTTGGAGCAAAAAGACTGATTTCTATCCAAATTCAAATAAAATTCATATGAAACCAGTAAAATCTTAAAGCAAAAGAGTTTTAGAAACTACTACTCACCTTAACAAGCTTTTGAAACCAAATATTTGCAATCAACTTGAATCACCAAACACTTGAACTCACCTTTTTTTTTTATTAACCGGACAACTCTTCTTTAAATCTCTCTCAATTTTCTCAAAATAGGAAGAATCAAAATGAAGAGGCCAAAAACCCTTTTTACACCTTCCAAATATGGCTAAACCGCCTTCCCTCCTTCTTTCCACCTCATGCACAAACTCACCATACACACATGCACACACACATACATACATACCTAACCCATGTATGCATAATATGCATGCATCCATATATATATATATATATATATATATATATAT
>NC_037528.1:37161697-37163302 GCF_001531365.2 Cynara cardunculus var. scolymus | reverse complement strand
AATTAATACACAAATTCTCATACTGGCATGTATCAATTATCATGCTATCATGTAATCATTTAATCAAATAATCACATATCATTTACCTTGGGTGATAACCAGGATCCGGTTATCACATTTTCCACCCCTCAAAAGAATTCCGTCCCGGAATTCCTTTAATCAAAAAGCCATGGGTATTCTGATCTTATCTTTGACTCCAATTCCCATGTCGCTTCCGGTCCTTTGTGAAACTTCCACTGAACTTTAACTAGACTTATCTCTTTGTTTCTCAACACCCTGATCTTTCGATCAATTACGGCTTCTGGTGTTTCTACAAAATTCAGCTTACTGTCTAATTGAATCTCTGGTAATGGTACAGCTAGGTTCGGATTAGCCAAGCATTTCCTCAGATTTGACACATGAAAAGTGTTGTGAATCTGATTCAGCTCTTCTGGCAGTTCTAACTGATATGCTACTGGCCCAATTCGTTTACAAATTTTGAATGGCCCAACATACCTTGGACTGAGCTTTCCTTTCTTCCCGAATCTGATAACACCCTTCCATGGTGAAACTTTTAACATTACAAAATCACCTACATCAAATTCGATGGATTTTCGACGATTATCTGCATAACTTTTCTGACGATCCTGTGCTGTTTTGATTCTTTCGCGGATTTGTTCAATCTTTTCAGAAGTTTCTTGAACAATTTCAGGACCCGTTAGCTGTTTTTCACCCACTTCATTCCAACACAACGGCGTTCTGCATTTACGTCCATACAACACTTCATATGGTGCCGCTTGAATACTAGAATGATAACTATTGTTATATGCAAACTCTATCAATGGTAAGTGATCTTCCCATGATCCTCCGAAATCAATGATACAACTTCTCAACATATCTTCGAGAGTCTGGATAGTTCTTTCATTTTGCCCATCTGTTTGCGGATGATAAGCTGTACTTAACCGAATTTCAGATCCCAAAGCTTTCTGTAGTCCTTCCCAGAACTTGGAAGTAAACCGACTATCTCTATCAGAAATAATAGACAATGGAACACCGTGTCTAGCAACAATTTCTTTGATGTAAATCTGCGCTAACTTTTCTAAAGAGTATTWYTYTCWTATTGRTAGAAAATGTGCAGATTTAGATAAACGATCAACAATTACCCAAATCGCGTCATACCCCTTTGGAGTTCGAGGTAACTTCATAACAAAATCCATGGTAATGTGATCCCATTTCCATGCAGGTATCTCTAACGATTAAAGACTTCCATACGGCTTCTGATGTTCAATCTTAACCTGTAAACATGTCAGGCACTATTCCACATATTGAGCTATGTCTCTTTTTAATCCTGGCCACCAATAAAAAGGTTTTAAATCTCGATACATCTTATTGGTGCCTGGATGGATAGAGTATCGGGATTTATGACTTTCTGTTAGATCTCATAGTGCAAAATGTAAAAAGTAATGAAAACAATAAGTGATGAAGAACCAGAAGATCGATGAAGACATCAAGGCAGAAAAGACTAAGTCTGGATCGATGGAAAGACTAACCAGAGCATCGATGGAAAGACCAACCATCGAACCGATGGACCAAGTACAACCAGCGGATCGATGGATGATGCGATGG
>NC_037528.1:37137049-37161597 GCF_001531365.2 Cynara cardunculus var. scolymus | reverse complement strand
GGGCACGTTCAAATGAAAACCGTGCATTTCTAAGAAACTGTATAAACTAATTTCGACCAATAGAAAATTTTCATTTTTTTTTCTAATTAAATTTAATCAATAAGGGTATTTCGGTCATTTACAATATTTTCAATTAAATATGAAAATTATTAATAAATCTTAATTAAGGAAACGTAATAAAGGAAATTTTATAAATGTTAACATTTAAATATTTAATTATATTATAATTCTAAAATTTTGAACTAAATATATTGTGATGCGATTGAATCTGCTGGTGAATCTTGAAGATTGTAAGACATGATATAATGAATTCATCAAATCATGATTTAAAAAAACTAATACAAATGAAACAGGTTTCATGAAAGTGAAACTGGTTCATGTCATGATTGAACAATGAGTAGTAAAACATTTTCATGGTGAACCCGTTTCATTGATGGTGTAGTTGATCCATTTAGTAGGTGAAGGGGAAAATGAAACAGGTGCATAATGTATTTGGTTCGTCATGAAATAATGGCATGATGAAACGGATACATGATGAATCTGTTACAGAATCTTGAAGATTGTAATCTGCTCCAGAATCTTGAAGATTGTAATCTGCTCCAGAATCTTGATGATTGTAATCTGCTCCAGAATCTTGATGATTGTAATCTGCTCCAGAATCTTGAAGATTGTAAGGCTTAAAGAAATAAATTCATCAAATCATGGGTGAAATAAAAAAAATTAATGTACATGAAATATGTTTCATGAAGGTGAAACTGGTTCATGGCGTAATTGAACCAAGAGTAGTGAAACGGGTGCATAATGTATTTGGTTCGTCATGAAATAATTGCATGATGAAACGGGTACATGATGAATCTGCTCCATAATCTTGAAGATTGTAATCTGCTACAGAATCTTTAAGATTGTAAGGATTAAATGAATGAATTCATCAAATCGAGAGCGAAATAAACTAATCTATTTACATGAAACAAGTTTCATGAAGGTGAAACTAGTTCATAGCGTAATTGAACAATGAGTAGTGAACTGGTTTGATGGTGAACCCCGTTTCAGTGATGGTGTAGTTGATCCATGTAGTAGGTGAAATGCAAAATGAAATGGGTGCATAATGTATGCGGCTTGTCATGAAATAATTACATGCTGAAATGGATTCATGATGAAACCCGTGCGTATTGAAATAATTTCATAATGAATAGGGTGCATATTTACATGGGTGTTTGAAGGACATTGAAACAATTTCAGGATAAGGAATAAAAAGGTTGTTGCATTAGCGAAATTATTTCTTAACAAATAGAAATTTTTAATTTCCTAAAAAAAGAATAATGTCCTTCAATAGGATGTTACAGAATATGTATTTTTGTTTACTATTTTGCCCTTATTGCTGATATAAAAATAAAATTTTAATATATATATTTTTTAATTTTCTAAAATAAAGCAAACTAATCTTGACCATTGATCAAGAAAATGGATTGATGAGATTGGTTTACATGGTTTACACAAATGGAGGCGGTTTTCATTTGAACGCTCCTCTCTCTCTCTCTCTCTCTCTATATATATATATATATATATATAAAAGATTAAACAATGAAATCGACGGATGAGAGTAGTTTTTACGGTTCTTACAAATTGGAGTGGTTTCATTTGATCGCTCATATATATGTATATATAGTTGTGTTCATATGGTTCTTACATTAACAAAAATAAATTAACAAAAATCATATAATTTTTTTGATTTTGTAACTCTCAATTAATGATATGGGAGTTACATAATTTTTTTTACCTAAATACCCTTTTCAACTTTGTTCGCTTATCGTTATGAAATTTTAAATTTAAAAAAATAAGTTTTTATCATGATTAATCACAACCGTTTATTGAAAGATTGAATGGTCAAGATCGGTTAATAAAGTTAACATAAAAACTTTGGTTAACATTTGAACCTGACCCTATATATATATATATATATATATATATATATATATATATATAGGGTTGGGTTCACGTGAGACCAAGGGTTTTTCGTGAGACCCGTGAGACCAATTTATGTTCGTTGATCAAATTTATAAGTTAATGATCTAATGGTCTAAAGTTGTACGGTGGCAATTTTGTAATTATTGAGAAGTTTCGTGTGAATTGTTTAGATTATAGATTGAATCCAAGGGTTGAGAATTAGTCTTACGGGTCTCACAAAAAACCATTGGTCTCACATGATCCCAAGTCTATATATATATTGAGGCACGTTCAAATGAAAACCGTGCAATTCTTAGAAACCGTGTAAACTAATTTCGACCAATGGAAAAATTCTATTTTTTCTAATTAAATTTAATCATTAAGGGTATATTGGTCATTTGCATTGTTTTCAATCAAATATGGAAGTTATTAATAAATCTTAATTAAGGTAACATAATAAAAGAAATTTTATAAATGGTAACATTTAAATATTTAATTAAATTATAAAATTAAAAATTGGATTTTCTTATATTGTCTCGGTTTATTACTGCCAAGATTCATAAAAATCGTAAGTTATTAGATTAATAAATCCATGAAATCAGTAATAGAATAAAAAAAAATTCATGAAACCGGTTTCATACATGGTGAAATTGGTGCATGGAATAAGTGAAAATGATTATGAAATTGGTGCATGATGAAATGGGTGCATGATGAAATGGGTGCAGCATGAAATGAGTGCATCATGAAATGGATGCGTGAAAGAAGTGAAACCATTTCAAAAAAAAGATAAAAAAAGCCTGTGTAATTAGCGAAAAGTAAAGCAATTTCATTATCAATAGCGTGAAATGACAAATGACTCATCAAACCATGCTGGCCAATGAAATGAGTGATTGAAGAAAGTGAAACCATTTCATGGTTTCTAAAAAAAAATTTGTAATTAGTGAACAATGAAACAATTTCATTATCAAAATGAAACGGATCCATCTACCAATAACATGAAAATGAAAATCTGATCAGGATTACATTGATTAGTGTATTGATGAAACTGTGAAACCATTTCGTACATGTAATGTAATACAAATTTTTTTTCATAATTTCTATTCAAAAGGATTCATTATGTATAATTGATTATCGTATGTTTTATTTATATTTTGACTCTATTTAAATCATATAACATGATATGGTTGTCATTAATAAAACTACTACCAAAGTTACCATTTTACCTTTATAATGATTATAAAATAAATTTGTATTTATTTATTTATTTTAATTTCTTAATATAACCTAAACTAATCTTGACCATTGATCAAAAAAATAGATGGATATGATTGGTTTACATAGTTTACACAAATGAAGACGGTTTTCATTTGATCGCTCATATATATATATATTGAAATTTTATTAGTTAACATATGATATTGTTTAGTTTTTTACCCTCTGGTTTGTATTAATTAATATATTATATTATTAATGATTTATTTTAAATATATTATGAAATGATAAAATTAATTATTTTTTTAAATGTCTTTTTAGATAATTTTGCATTTTTCAAGTAGCTTTCAACTAGATTTTGTTAAACATAATTAGTTCATCTGCTAGCATATCAACAATCAACTTGTTTATCAGTTAACAACTATTTTTATCAGTTAGTTCGCCAAGCATATTAAGGGAGGGTTTACCAAAAGTTTACTTGATAACTGCTTACTGGCAAGAGTCTACCACTCTCATTTATCTTATGTGATAACATTCCCGGCCATTAAAATAAATTGATGGCAAGCATTAATAATCTGGTAAGCATTTACCGGGTAAGAGCTATCACCCTCACTTACTGAGTAAGACTTTAGATCCTTACCTTTATTCTTACCGGGTAAAATTTTTGATCATTGCTATGTTCACCGGCTAAGGTAATTAAACTAATAAGCACTTACCAAGATAATTGTTTAATAAACAACCTCCAAAATGTACAAGCTAAATACATTGAAATCATATATTCATATTTTCATAATCATATTGATTGCATCGTTTTATGTCATGTTTAATAACATAAACAAAAGATAAAAATGATTAGAGTTGTATTATTTTGACCATTCTTAATGATTTCTGAACATCCAATTCGATCGCACTTTTATCAAAACCATGAATCAAACTACATTTCCGTGGTTGCAAATTTATGCGTAGAACCAAACAACAAAAGTCTCTGAAAAAGCAAATTATATTTGAATAGAATTAGAGTGTCGTACTCTAATTTTCAACAATTCTAACCGTCTTGTTCTACCAAGACAACGACATATTACAACACAAAACTCACCTCCAGGATGGTAAAACAATTGATTCAGAGATGGTATACTTGCACAAATACTTTACCCGTTATCTTTCTCCAAAATCAAGTTTTGTTCCTCATGATTCCATAAACCCTAATTGAAGCTCAGGATCTCCATACATACCAAATGGGCTCTTTTATTGGCTCAAAAAGATCAAATTGACCCCAGATTATTGCACAACGTGGAGAATTAAATACCAAAGTAGCATAATCCACGTGGTGTTGACTGCTGATCCATTTCTGACTGCAGATATTAACCAGAAAGATCCGAAAATTGGGGATAAAATGGTATCAATTAGAACAATACTGATCGTTTGGTTTGAGGGATCCGGATTTCATGGAAGAATTTGGATCCTTTAGTGTGTTTGGTTTGTAGGATTTGAAATGAAATTTTGAATTCGATTCTTCATAAATAATTTTAAAAAAAAAATTATAAATAAGTATAAAGTTAATCAAGTTGCCTTTTTATTAATTGATTATTACAATACAAATGTTTTTTAACATATATTTAAAACATTATTATATGCAAATCCTTCGAAATCACATGAAATACCAACTACTCACGTCTTATATTTGTGGGATGTCAATGAAATCCCGGGATTTCAAATTACATAAATCCTTCAAACAAAATGGAATTTGGTATGAAATTCCATTCCAAATCCAATCCAAACATGCAAACCAAAAGGGACCTAAGTAGGTAAAGGGGAAATAGAAACATGGTGATTACTTAGCATTTTGAAAGCTTGGCGGAAACATACTCCGCAATTGCCATACTTGACGTTAGACCAGGAGATTCGATCCCGAAGAGGTTTACAAGGCCGGGTATCTCATGAGACTCCTCTCCCTAGAATACAAAATAAAAGCAAAGAAGGTAAGAGCATCCATAATGGAAGGTTCCTATACCAAAAAGTGTAGTTCTTACAAGTCAGTGCCAGTAGGAGAGTTCTTATAACTCCCCAATATGTTGAGTTCTTGTACAAGAACCTTGGTTTTTACATTTTGTGTTAACTATTACTTATATTAGTTTCTAATGTATTTTTGGAGTAAATTACGTTTTTCATCTATGTGGTTTGTTAGAATTTGCGGATTTGGTCCCCATGGTTTTGAAATTACGATTTCGTCCCTATGGTTTGCAATTCATTGCCATTTTCATCCCGGAGGCAGCTCCTACCTTTAAGTAGGAAGGACTAAAATAGCAATGAGTTGTGAAACACGCGTACGAAAAAAACATCAATAAAGTTTAAATCACAAAGACGAAAACAACAATAAATTATAAACTGTAGAGATGAAAATCATAATTTCATAATTCCGGGGACGAAAATAGCAATTTTCAGCAAACCACTGCGAAGAAAAACGTAATTTACTCTATTTTTTGACTTTATCCACATTGAAGAAATACCCAGAGATCCACAAAAAGGAGGTTCCTGTAAGTGACTACCATAGTGGAGTTTTAAGGATGCCCTTAATTTGTTGAGTCGGCAATGATATGGCAAATAGAAGTGCAAAATGGAGGTCGCTTTTTGATAAACCGTAAACTAGCTTTTGAAAAACTATTTCAGATAGCTTATTGGGCCTTCTTTCACTTTTTTCCAATCATGCCCCTTGTATTTTCTATTAGGTCCTTTTACATGGACATCTAGCTTATCGATTAGTTTTTTCGAAGCATTACTAGTTTATCAACTAAGTTATAAACTAATGGCCGGTTTATTAGCCAAGAGCTAGTTTTTCAGCTAACAGCCAATAGCTAATTAATAAGCCAACAACTAGTTTATCGGCTAGTTTGTCAAACACGCCTGAATTTATAGAAATTGAACATATATCGTTGAAGGATGGCCTGAAATTAGGATGGTATATGCAAAAGCAATATAAAAGAACCTGAATGATAAAATCAACAAAGCCGTTTCCTGGACCAGATACTCTTGGTCGGATGCCAGCGTAACCAGGCTGCAGAGACCCATCCTTTAAAGAAGGGTAGTACTTCCTGATCTTCGGATAAAATTCCTTAGCACGATCAGCATGTACTGTGTAATCAAACCTGGAGTTCAATAAGCAAACAGAGTTGTCTGAGATCGGAAAAAAAAAAGTAAAAAGTTTATGCATAACAAGCATCCTTGATTGAAAATAGAAATATATTATGATGTGTTTATTAGGATTATCTGAATGTTTTCAGTCACAGCCGATTGGGCCACTAGACCCACTTTACTACATCGTCATATCGCTCTTGACAATAATGTCAAAACAACCATTTTTTTAACCGTGTGTGTCTAGACCAGCTTGATGAGGCCCTGAAGGTAACTGCAAGGAAAATCCCAAGTGGCCCTGAGAAGACTCAGACCGGTGACCTAATATGGGGCCATCAAAGCAATCAAAACCTTCCTTTTCAGTTCAGGCTGGTTCATCAGTTCAACTGCTTCTTGCCCGACTCCGATGAGATTCCATGTTTCTTTCAAATGTGGTTAATAAGCTAAATCTCAAGTCTCGTAAGAGTTCTGTAGCAAGATTTGAATTCTTGGTACCCTGTGGAATTCATAAAATGACCAAGGACTAGCTTTTATTTCATGAAGTCCACAGACGTCATTGCCAATCTGAATAAGGTGGCATTCTGAAAATTAAAGGGTTGTTCCATCATTTTCAGAAAATTGCAGGTTGTTGACTAACATTTACAGCAGGTTCATTTATCCAGCCAATGTTCAAGGGAAAATTGTCAACTGCTAGAAAAGGACTCGTTAATTTTCAATGTTCAAGATCTTTGTCACTAATGCAAAACATCTTTGATAAGTTGATTAAAATCATAGGGGAGGCTGCTAAATTCTGTGTCCAAGATCCACCTTATGGGTGACTGCTACATACATCTTATGATTGAAATAAAAATGTGTAAGAAATATAATATCAAATAACACAAGCAAATCAGATAAAAATGCATGCTTTTGTTTTGAAAGCCGGGTGTCTTTCATGGAAACAACCTCTCTACCCGCCATGGTATGCATACATCCTACCCCCTATATCCCACCTATGTGTGGGGGGATATACTAGTAGGTTTAGAAGCATTCCATTAATGATTAAACTAGATCCAATGAACTTTTCAAGATGAGGCAAAAATGGCCATATGAGCTTTACTCCAAGAGCGTGGTCACTGTTAGAATCATTTCCCATGCCTTCTCAGGTCAATTGATAACCAAACCAAACCAAACTAAACAAGCCCATTAAATCACACACAGAAGTACTGTGAGATGAGTCAAGATCCTAATCTTGCTATTACAATTATAAGATCAGCTCCTTTTCGCAATATTCCCACACAGATCTTGCCTCCACCAAGGCTTTTTCTTCGGACCAATTAGAACACTTAAATAACAACACTACAGTCAGCAGCCAGAAAAGCAAGAAATAAGGGTTCAAATAGTAATTAGTCGCAGAAAAACAAAGAAATTCCCAATATTTTATATAGTTTTTGGAAGGAAAAAAAGGTTTCAAGGAGAGCATAAAAATAACTTACTTGTTCTGAATGCTTGAGATATCATCTATATCATTAAGCCATTCAATATCAGGGCCAAATTTGACTTGACCATCCAGATCCAAAGTAACATGCACCCCAAGAGTACCATCCTCAGGTATAGGATAAATTAAATGCCTAAATGGAGGAACTGTAGTATTTGATAACGAAAAGTAGCAACCGCGGGAATAGTAAGATTGAGGAATTACTCCACGGTTTAGGCCGCTGAAACATCTAGCAAGGGCTGCCGAACTCAAGCCTGCAGCGTTCACTACAAGCTTAGGGAGAAGTACAACATCAGGGTACCGTTGAGACTTACAATCCCAGTTTCTTAGAGACTCGGTTTCAGAAATATGAAGATGAATTTGCTGTCCTTCAAGATGAGCACCAACCACAGTATTGTTGTAACAGAAGGTTGTTCCCTGACTTTCAGCTTCACCCTAAACTCACATTGGGTAACATCTCTGTCAATATGTATCAGCTCTGAACATGAAAATTATAGAGCATCAATAAAAGATCTCACTGTAAATGTTGAAATCAGACTGAAAGATGTAGACCACGGATATTTGAGCTAGCTGTCTTTTTCTATATTTGAAACTCGGTTGCTTTTTAGTTTTGCATATGTATAAATAAGCAAAGAACATTAAGGGGTGTTGGGTTCGTAGAATGGAATTTGGTGGAATTGGAATCCATCAAAGGAATTTGACTTTGAAGTAATTGGAATGAAATTTGACCATGCATTTGGTTGGTAGGAATTGGAATGGAATCTCTCAAAAAGAATTGGAATCTCCATGTTTGTCCGGCAAAATGTAGCTTCAGAATTTGAATGAAATAAAAATAAATGACCAAAATACCCATTTATTACATTTTCATAGAGCTCGATTCACTAAAATACTTTATAAGATAGTGGGTGGCAGTTGTGACGGCGAATAGTAGGGGCCTGGTGGTGGGTGAGTGGGGGTGCAGTGTGGGGTGGCGGGGCATGACAGTAGTAGTGTGGTTGTGGTTGGGGTAGGGTGGGGTGGATGGGTGGCACTGTGACCGAAAACGGTACTTGCATGGTGGGGGGGGGGGGRGGTGGTGTTGGTTAAATTGGATGCAAAAGTTATTTTTGTCTTTTTAAAACCAAATCATAAAATATGTTACATCTGCCAATCACTTATGCCAAGGAACGATGAAATCATTGATATGTGAAATTTAACCAATTCCTTTCATTTCAAAGAGTGAAGCAAACAAAGGAATTCGAATTTGGTCAAAGAATTTGACCGTTTCAATTTGGTACACCTCCGTTAAGGTTCACCTCCGTTAAGGTTCACGTACAAAAGAAGAAACAAATGAGTTGGGTTTTTCTTATATTCTAATAAGTGCTGTTTAGAATGAGGCCCCAGAGGCTGTTTTGGGTTTTTACTTTTTCAATAATGTGCGGGAATCTCTTTTGTTTGGTGGGGGTGCGCTTTCTGTTGGGCATTATGTTTTTCATGTCAATTGTGATTTGAGCTTTGCTCTCGGAGAGACCTTGGCCTCTCGAATGCCATTGGAGTGATTTTGCTTTCATTCTTTTAATTCAATTCCATCCGTTTGTATTCGTGTACACCAATTGGTATCAGAGCAGCAACGTTTCTGAGATGGCGACCCGTAGTGTGGCGACAAGGATGGAGGATCTGACAGCAGCGTCAGATCAATAGAAAAAGTGATGTGGACGATTATCGAGCAGATGGAGAAAATTCTGAAGCAACAGGACGAGGTAACAAGTTGAATTCAATTCCATTTTCCGAGGGTGAGGATTCGTCGGGATCGAATGGGAGAAAGAAGGAGAAGGAAGGATATGATCATAATCGTTTTTTATCCGTGAAAGGAAGAAAACTCGAGATACCTGCGTTCGATGGGACTGATCCAGACGGATGGATTCTCAAAGCCGAACGATACTTTTCGTTGAATCATTTGAATCAGGAACAACAAATAGATGTGTCGTTTATTGCCTTCGAAGGAGATGCCCCAAGATGGTTCCAGTGGGAAGACAAGCGACACCCGATCACTAGGTGGGAAGATTTGAAGTGTATGGTGCTGCGTCAATTCCGATCGCTGGCGGCTGCATCATTATGTGAGCAATTTCTGGCGATTAAACACGAGGGAACCATCGACGAGTATCGTCGAAAATCTAGGGAGCTCGTTGCTCCACTAGATGGAATACCGGAGGAGGTTTTCTTAAGCAGTTCATTAATGGCTTAGAAAACGTTATCAAAGTGGAGGTTCACTTGATGAATCCAATATCATTAAGTGATGCGATGGAGATGGCATCGAAAATTGAGGTTAAGAATAAATTGTTGAGCAGGGATCAAATTCCAATCTCTAATAGGAAGAGCTTGAGTGTGGGATCGGAGGCTCGTAACACGTGTACTCAATCGGTAGCGTCGTCGAACTCGTTAGCAAGATCAGGATCCGAGTTTAGAAGATTGTCTGACTAGGAAGTCCAACAGAAACGAGCACGGGGCCTCTGTTATCGTTGCGATGAGAAGTATTCGCCAGGGCACAGATTTAATAAGAAGGAGATGAGTGTCATTCTCGTATGTCATTCTCGTACAGGAAGACACAAATGAAGAGGGAGGGTCTAAAACTGAAGAGAAATCTCTGAATACGATCGATGTTGTCGACTTAGATTCCGTAATAGGATTAACAAATCCTAAAACGATGAAAATGGAAGGGATGTTGATGAGTAAAAAGTGATAGTCCTCATCGACAGTGGGGCCACGCACAATTTTATTTCAAAGGATGTGGTTCATAAACTGAATTTGGAAATAGAGAAGACGAGAGAGTATACGATCACGATGGGAATCGGGAAAACGGTACAAAGGGAAGGCGTTTGCAGGCACGTGACACTCATGATACAAGGACCGGACGTTGTAGAAGATTTCTTACCCACACAATTGGGAAATAGTGATGTGATATTGGGGATGCAATGGTTAGAGTCACTTGGTGCCATTTACAAAAAATGGAAGAATCAGATCATGAAATTCACAATCGGTGGTAAATCGGTGTCGTTGAAAGTAGATCTGGCTTTGGGCAGATCTAAAGCGTCACATAAGACCATAGGAAAAGTGATCTAGGAAGGAGGACATGGTGTTTTGGTGGAGTTAGGATCGTGTGAAGCTGGAGATGAGGAGGGAAAAGAAGAAGATTCGGTGCTAGAGCCGTTATTGAAGGAGTTTGATCAAGTCTTCAACATGCCTCAAGGTCTACCTCCAATTCGTGGAAGAGAACATGGGATTGACAAGGAGGGAACAGAACCGGTCAATGTACGCCCATATAGATATCCCCACTACCAAAAGGATGAGATCGAGAAGTTGGTAAAAGAAATGTTGGATGCGGGGGTTATTTGGCCTAGCTTGAGTCCTTTTTCGAGCCCAGTTCTGCTGGTGAAAAAAAAAGACGAAAGCTGGAGGTTTTGTATAGATTACAGAGCATTAAATAAAGCCACGGTGGTCGATAAGTTCCCAACTCCCGTCATAGATGAGCTGTTGGACGAGCTCCATGATGCCCGGGTAATCTCGAAACTGGATTTGAAATCCAATTACCGCCAAATTAGAATGGAAGAAGGGGACATTCAGAAGAAGGCGTTTCGTACTCATCAAGGGCATTACGAATTTCTCGTAATGCCTTTCGGGTTGGTCAACGCACCAGCCACATTTCAAGGCCCGATGAACAAGGTGTTCAACGACGTATTGCGGAAATTCGTTTTGGTGTTTTTTGACGACATCTTGGTTTATAGCAAATTCATTGATGAACATATAGAACACCTTAGAGTGGTTCTAGACATTTTATCTCAACATACCTTTATGCTAACAGAAAGAAGTGTGAGTTCGGTCGGGATAAGCTAAGTTACGGGGATTTTTGGGCCCGTCCGGTTATTACCGGAAGTTTGTAAGAGGGTATGGAATGGTGGCAGCTCCCGCTCCTCTCACGAATTTGCTCAAAAAGAACCACTTTCAGTGAACAGATGCAGCCAGTGTGCTTTTGCATAATTGAAGAAGTTATTGGCGACAACCCCGGTTCTAAAATTTCCCAACTTCTCGTCAAATTTCGTTATTGAGACGGATGCCTCGAGTTTTGGATTGGAGGCTGTGTTGATGCAGAATGAGCAGTCGATCGCTTATTTCAGCCAAGCTTTGGGACCTTGAAAAGGAATTGATGTCGATTGTTTTCGCCGTTCGAAAGTGGAGGCCGTACTTGCTCGTTAGACACTTTACCGTTCGTAGTGATCAGCGAAGTCTTCGATTCTTGTTGGAACAATGAGTAGTCGAACCGGAGTATCAGAAATGGGTTAGTAAACTGTTGGGTTACGATTTTTCAATAGTGTATAAACCGAGTAGTGCTAGTCGAGTAGTTGATGCTCTATCTCGAAAGAAAGAGGTGGTCGAGTGTTCAAGCTTGGGTGGCCCTCAATGGAGACAATGGGATAGCCTGAAACAATAGACTGACAAGGATGATCTTTTAAAAAAAACCAAATCTGATCTGTTAATTGATGCAATAGCCCAAAAAGAATTCAAACTTAGACAAGATTTATTGCTATACAAAGGGCAACTGGTTCTACCGAGAAAATCAAAGCTGATCCCACTGTTGTTTGAGGAATGCCATAACTCACCGATAGGCTGTCACGGTGGAGAGGATCACACTTATCAGCGTATCGCAGCTGAAGTTTTCTGGGTGGGAATAAGGAAAGACATCGTGGACTCGGTAAAGAAATGCGAGGTCTGTCAAAGGAACATGAACCTCAGTGGGTCGCCAACAGGTTTGTTATACAACCCTTGGCTCTTCCTACTACGGTATGGGAAGAGATATCGATGGATTTCATTGAAGGGTACCACGGTCTAATGGAATGAATACGATTCTGGTAGTGGTCAATCGTTTAAGTATATATGCCCATTTCATTGGTCTCAAACATCCTTTCGACGCTCAATCGGTAGCCGACATTTTTTGTTAAGGAGATCATTCGGCTACATGGTATCCCGCAATCCATAGTTTCTGATCGAGATAAGGTAATTCTCAGTGGGTTCTAGAGAGAGCTCTTTAAGTTGCAAGGTTCTAAGCTGAATTACAGAACTGCTTACATCCACAGTCCAATGGTCAGACCGAAGTGGTCAACAAATGCTTGGAACAATACTTACGCTGTTGGGTTTCGGACAGACCAAAACAGTGGAGTCAGTGGTTACCATGGGCCGAATTGTCCTATAATACGTCCTATCATACGTCCCTAAAATGTTCCCCGTTTAAAGTGCTTTATGGAAGGGACCCTCCTCCGTTATTACGATATAATCAGCAGCTTCGAACTTACAAACAGTGGAACAAGAACTGTGACCAGGGATGAGATTTGGGATGAAGTTAGAATGCAACTCTTAAAAGCCTAATGTAGAATGAAACAACAAAAAGATTTACGACGCAAAGAAATTGAGTTTGTTGCGGGAGATTGGGTTTTTCTAAAATTGCGCCCTTAACGTCAGAAGTCGTTGATTAAGGGGAATAACCCAAAGCTTTTAGCAAGATTTTAGGGCCCTTACTGAATCTCATAAAAGATAGGCCAGGTGGGCTACAGATTAGTACTACCGTATGGAGTAAAAATCCACCCAGTTTTTCACGTATCGTAATTGAGGCAAGCTTTGGGAGGTTGCGTGTCTGCTAAAGACATTCCCTCGCAAATTTCGGATGACATGGTGTTACAAGCAGAGCCGGAGGACTTGATGGATGTACGTCTAGTGCCAAATGGGGATGCAGGGCAGTTGGAAGTTTTAGTAAAATGGAAGGGTTTATAAGATTTTGAATCCTCTTGGGAACTATTGACCCCTGTTGCAGCGGTTTCCTGATAAGCACCTTGAGGACAAGGTGCTTTCTTTGGGGGAAGTATTGGTACACCTCCGTTAAGGTTCATGTATAGAAGAAGAAACAAATGAGTTGGGTTTTTCTTATATTCTAGTAAGTGTTGTTTAGAATAAGGCCCAGGGGCTGTTTTGGGTTTTTACTTTTCCAATAATGTGCGGGAATCGCTTTTGTTGGGTGGGGGTGCGCTTTCTGTTGGGCATTCTGTTTTTCATGTCAATTGTGATTTGAGCTTTGAGCTTTGCTCCGGGAGAGACCATGGCCTCTCGAATGCCATTGGAGTGATTTTGCTTTCATTTTTTTAATTCAATTCCATCAGTTCGTATTAGTGTACACCAAATAAATTTTTGAAATCCCATGGATTCCATGAACCAAACAACACCTTAAGAGTCATACCGTCTGTGAGAGCATCAAGGAATGCGAGTCGATTATTCCTGAAGTTGGTGACCATAAAGCTCTCACGCATTGCAATTCAGGCTCTAATGCCATCGCTTCAGAACCCTCCATCATTCTCAATCCTTCAACTCCATTTTCATTCCCAAGATTCATTAGATAATTCAACTTTGGAACCTCCTCATGCCTAGAAGCAACAATGAGCTTCCCAATTTGCTTATGAGGAATCGCATGTTTCTTACAGTACTCATATAGTAACCTTCTTCCTCTAACACAAAAATAAGCCTGCAAAATGTTTTGAAGTCATTATCGAAACATTTCAGAATCATGATCTTGCATATGTTGTTCATGTGCAAGATATCATTATGGATATCAATAGGTTATGGAAGATGGAGGTCACATTTGGTTTGTAAGATTGGACAGGATTTGGAATTAAAAACCATTCCAAATCTATGTTTGGTTTGAAAGAATTATTGGATTTGACATCCTGGGATTTCATTGAAATCCCACAAACATGGGATGATTTAGAAATCCTATGGGGGTGGTTGGTATTTCATGGGATTTCATACAATTTGTTTGCAATAATGTTTTAAAATATGTTAAAAACACCCTTTTTGTAATAATCAATTACGTAGAACCAAATGGACCGAGAGAGTACTATGACATGCCTCCCCTACAACATCAAATATCTTTGCCTTGTAGGCCGACAAAAAGTAAATGTCACCTTTTATAAATAAGATGTACTCTATTATATGATGCTTTTATTCATAGTGAACAAGTCTAGTGTGTCTTCCAAAGTCAATTATGGAGTGCAAATTGTTTCTCACATAATTTTCTTAACTAACCTCCGGTTGAATTTGTGCACATGCTTTGGTTGCCAAGGCTTTTTCCTAGAGACAAAAGCTCCACATACGATTCGTTTTTTTCACTTAACTCATGAAATATATAGGATTCTACAATGAATGAACTCATGTGTGTTAGAAGCTCCATATATGACTCTTTTTCTGATGTTCAGGGGTTTGCAGGGTTCAAAAGGCATGTCATGGCACGATATGGCATAAGACGCGTCTCCGTGTAAGGCCTATAGCGTTTCTATAAGGCGTGGCTCACGCCATGGCGCCTTAAGGCGCGCCGTAGTGTCCGTCTTTTACAAGGAGTGACTTTTTTCAAAAAAAATATTTTTTAGTTCTTTTAATTATTTTATAGCTTTTGTTTTCACACGTTTAACTTTGATTTTACACTATTATAGATTCATCTAACCATGTCACTCACAATTTCATGAATTCATACATGTCATGGACTCACGATTAAAACAAAGTTGTAAAATTACCCTTCTAAGTTCTATTTTGAATATTTAGTCTAAGATTATTTTTATAATAGTAACCTATATGATTTTTCTTCTTCTAAATTCTAATATGAATATAAATTTTCTAATATCATTATATGATTGGATAATATATAGTAAACATACAAGTATTTACATAATTCTATATATGACATACAAATTTGTTGCCTTATGTCACGCCTTGAAAAACGTTGCGTCCTCGTCGTGGTGTGTAATATTTGAGGCATGATCCCGCAACCATGTCGTACCTTACGCCATTTAGAACCTTGGGTTTTTCTATTGCTTTGTTATACCCTGGGTCAAATAGTCACTAATAGTAGGCTAAGTGGAAGGGTCAAGATTGGGGGTGTAGTAGAAAGGTACAAGTAGTGACTGCAATAAAATTACACAATGAAAAGCACAAGGTTTAAGAAATGGGTGATTATTATACTTTTTAATTAACTAAATAACAATTCTACCCTTAATGATAGAGGCAAACCTTCTCTCTTCCTCTCCCTCTCATCAGCTCTTGAATATTCATGTGTCATAATTATATGTAGAGTTGGAAATTTAGTACTCCCTCCGTCCCAAAATAAATGTCCACAATGAAAATGGCACATAGTATTAGGAATGCGTAATTATTGCACTTCTTAAATAACTAAATGACATTTTTACCCTTGATAATAGAGAGGGAAACTTTCTCATTCTCATATTGAGGGTAAAAGGGGATGGAAAGTGGACACTTATTTTGGGGACAAACTAAAATAGTAATGTGGACACTTAATTTGGGATGGAGGGAATATTACAAACATCTATTTTAGAAAGTGACACATATTTTTGGACAAACTTACATAGAACTGTAGATACTTATTTTGGGACAAACTTAAATAGAAATGTGGACACTTATTTTTGGGAGGGGGGAGTATCATTCAAGAACCAGGGTTGATGAATACATAAGCCCAAATCCACAAGATAAGAATTCAAGATTGGTGATAAGTGACAAAGTAGAACACAAAGCTATTATTGAGAACAAGATTGAAAAGCTAAATGCAAAAGATGATGTGACCTTATTATGATATTCCTGATTCAAATTGCCAAGCTATTATTGAGAACGAGATTGAAAAGCTAAATGAGGAGAGACTATAATTAAAGTTCAATGGAGATCAAAGGCGATAATGCAAAAGGAAAAGACTAGTGTTGATTTTATTTCTAAGGATTAATAATGTTCCATATTTACCTAAGCGTAAGTCAAAACAAGATAAGTGCTTTTTGTCTCTACTATATCCAGGGAAACAACTTTAAGGGGAGTTTGGGTCACATAATAGAATTTTGTGGAATTGGAATCTATCAAAGAAATTTGACTTGAAAGAAATTGTAATGAAATTTGACCACGCGATTTGTTGGCATTAATTGGAATGGGAACTCTCAAAAGAATTGGGAGAGGGTGTGTGGGTGGTGGGTGATGGCTGTGACAAGAAGACAACAGTAGTGGCGACAACAGTAGTGACGACAACAGTAGTGGCGACAACAGTAGTGGCGACAACGGTGTTTTGTGGGGGGTGGCAACTGTGGCACTGACAATAGTGCTATGGTGGTGGCAGCTAAGCAATTAACACGGTCAATTGTAGAAATTGCGGTCCGGACCGTGATTTGAAATTGTTGTTACTGCGATGGTATAGCGGTACTACAGCGGTAAAATTAATTTGGTTCATAAAATAAATATGAACATATATATATATATATATATAACTTAATATATTGTGTGCCTAATACATATTATGTAAAACAATTCAAACCACACAAGCAACATAGTAATAGAGTTTATAAAGCTCATAAACGACAAAACGAACTAATTGCAATCCACATGCTAAAACATGTGGTAATTATTGCCTTTTAAAACTAAAACTAATAAAGATGCCTAACATGGAAAGAAAAATATATGAATGGGTCAAACAACACATAGCTATTCAAATTTTATAAACTGAACATTTGCTATACAATTATGTTTATAAACTGAGAAAACAAAGCAATAAATAGGAGTATGGGAGAATGGGAGTATGGGACAATGGATGAACACAAAACAATAATGTTGCTGGTAGAGTCTGGAGAGAGGAGGGAAGTTCGATTGAGGGGTAGAATCGTAGGTTGAAGTAGTCTGGAGACAAGCGATCCTAGTGGCATTGCTTGTATACAAAATTGGTCTGAATTTGGGTCAAATAGAAGTCTCATTGGGTCAAATAAAAGTAACATGGGTCTCAAACAAAAAAGCCCACTCAAAATAGCCCAAAGACAACAGAAAAAAAAAAAGACAAGGGACAAAATAGCGCCATTATCGACTGATATTTCAGATCAAATAGCGGTATTTAGCTTCACAATTTGCGGTACCGCTATTAAGCCGCTATTTGCAGACTTCTATTTCCCAAATGACCGTTAACCGCTATAGTGTGCAATTAACTGCCCAGAGTGGCGGCGATGGTTTGTGGGGGTGGATAGGTGGAGGCTGCCACGACGATGGTGGTGGCGGCAATGATGGTTGTTGGTGGTGGTGGGAGGGGAATGGTGTTGGTTAAAAATTGGATGTAGACGTTATTTTTGTTTTTTAAAACCAAATTATGAAAACCGTTGCATAAGTCAAGGAATACTCAATTCCTTGACTTATGCGAGGGAATTTAACAATTCCATTCATTTCAAGAAGTGAACCCTGACAAAGGAATTGATCATTCCAATTCCCTTGAAATCCCATTGATTCCATTAACCAAACAGAACCAAAGATACAACGTCAAGTATACACGACTACGAGAAGATTGTCGCAAAGCTCATGTCTAACTCTGCAACACTTAAGCCCAAGGTTGAATCATTTTGAATGGAGAGAATAATAAGGATCATAACATTAGAAAAAGATAGAAGTATATGGGAATATATACTAGGATAACGGTTGATATTTTTTCGACAATTACCAGGATAACTTTTAGATGGTGTTTGGTTGATGGATATGGGTTCTAAAAATGGGAATGAACCCCTAGAATTTGGTACATCCTTCGAACCTGCCAAAGGGATCAGGTTTAGAAAATTCATTCACATGTCATTCCCATCCTCTTAGATCTCGTTTGGTTAGCATATTTGATAGGATTTGGAGAAATTTGAAATTGAATTCCATTCCAATCCTATGTTTGGTTTGAAGGGATGCTTAGATTTGAAATTCCACAAACATAGGATTTAGAGATCTCGGGGGTGGTTGGTATTTTGCGAGATTTCATAGGATTTGTTTTTAATAATGTTTTAAACTATATTAACATATTTTTGTAATAGTCAATTAATAAAAATGTAATTTAATTATTTTTATAAGTATTTATAAAGAAGGGAATTTAATTTCATCCAAAATCCTACAAACCAAACACACCAAAGATTCTAAATTCTTCCAATTCCAAATCATGACATGAAATCCAAATTCCTTCAGAAACATTCCGTCAAACCAAATGGGCCCTTACTATATTTGTCCTTTCATTCTCGCCTAAGAATCTAACAACAGTGTTTTTTTTCTCAATTCATGGCTTCTCTTCATGTCCTTTCATTACCTTCATTTATTTTTATCGTCTTAGAACAAGCATTGTTAGGATAAATTATAAGTCCTAAAAAGACGTCAACATGGCTATTAGATGATTGGATAAAACTAATAGAAAAGTAATCCTTGTTAGGTGAGACATCTTTGGTTCGGTATTCATGAGATCCTAGTGCTTCTTTCGATGTCAAGCCTTAGAGACCTTGGTTCGTTAATTGTTCTTCCATATTCTTCTTAAAATTTGGGGAACAAAAACTAAACCATGAGTCCATAATTGTCCAAAAAGGCACAAAACTTTGGAAGTTAACTTTGCATATGACCCTAATACTTGGTGGATTTAGACATTTCTAAAAGCATGATCTTTAGATAGGACTTGGTGGAGGCACAGGAAGGTAGAGATATCGTGTGAGGACTTGGGCCTTATTGTGGTCGAGGGAGGGGGTTGAGTGGTAGAGGCTTGATCGAGGGTGGGAGTGGGATCCGTCCTGCACGGGAGGAGTTGGGTTAAAGAGATCAAGTAGCTACGTATGAGAGTCCTAGGTTGGTAGCAAGGAATCTTTGGGGTAGCCTGAAGTAGCTTTTGTGCAAGTTTATCCAAGTTGGGGTCTCTCCATTATTTTACGAATGCGGCCGATTGGTTGTATCGTACATTCAAACTACTTTGTATGTTTTTTGTCCTGACTTGTTTAATCTCTTTCCATTGCTTCGCGACCTCGTTTCTTGTTTTTGGCTTTCGTTGGATCGCTTAAGATTCCAAAAAAATTTGCAAAAATTATTTCGCAAAAAAAAAGTTTTTTCAACTCGGGGATCTTCACGGAAACTGCCTCTCTACCCTTTTGGGAAAAGGAAAGGCTTGCGTACATTTTATCCTCCCCAGACCCTACTCCGTGTAGGATTTACTTGGTTCGATTGGTTTGGTTTTCATCATGGAAGTAGTATCATATCATCTTGCACATAGATACTTGATAGCAATAGATACATCATATATTCCCTATGTTGAAACAAAATTTGCAAGAATTACTTACCGTATTCCAAGATACTTGCAACGTTATTTCTTGTCAAATTTCGAGTTAAATTACCTATTATCCTCATTTAGTTTGTGCAACTAGGATGATGGTAATAGGTGATTTAACTTGGGATATTGACAAGAAATAACATTGCAAGCATAGTTGCTAGTATTAGTTTCTATCCACAAGTATCTCCCTATTGTCTTTGTCAATGGTATTTAAAATATCTTTTACAATCGAACTCCTGGATAGAGTTACTGGGGCCAAGAGGAGGCCGAACCGGCAATAGCAAAAACCATATCAAATTGCATCTAATTTGATAGTTTAGTTTTTAAACATAAAGGTTCAATTCCATTTCAGAAACAAAAAAACCTAAATTGGTTTTGTTGGGTTAGAATTGTGATTTGAGGGTTATTCAGTGGCCAACTTTTTCGTGCGTAAACTATATGTTCTAGTCATGTTCATCATCAAAAGGATTCCACATTTTGAAGCCATTAGTCTAATTCTAGGGGCGGATTTAGAGCATAAGGGTTGGGGTACTTGCCCCAGCAAATAAATGATGTGCTAACTTGATAACATAATTATACCTAAATTTTCTATTATGCCCCCAACAATAAAAGCCAGTTCCCCCAATTATCTATTATGCCCCCAACAAATAAAAGCCAGTTCCCCCAATTATCCAACCCGATCTTAATAAAAGCTAATTGATTTTGTTGTAAATGGTATAGTGGTAATGTTGATTCAACTCGGTTCAAATGGGTTATTTGCTTTATAAATTAACCACAAAAGTTTGTAATGAATATGAATCAGAAAAAACCATTTGCAATCCTAAAACCTACTGAAATGAGGGTTGTAATCTTATGGCATAGTAAGAGCAAGTGATTGAAGAAACCTTGAGAGATTTGGCAGGGTAATAGATACCGCCATGAATGACTTGGCTATTGCGAGAACTGGTACCCGTTCCAAAAGACGAAGCAGATTCGATCACCAAAACATTTCTTCCAAAATTCAAAGACAATTCCCTGGCTACAGCGATTCCCACTACCCCCGCCCCTATCACCACACAATCCGCCATTTCCTTCGGAACTCCTGCTGAACTGAAGTTCTTCCACACTATAATCGATGGTGTTTCTGCCAAATTCCTGATTGAATCTCTCACCAACTTCTTCAATTTCATCATCGGCTTTCAATTAACTAGAAACCCGATATTTACTTCAATGGGTTTCAGTTGGGATTAGGTAAAATGGTGTTGCCAACAGCCGTATCCCTCCAACAAATTTTAAATGGGTTTTGGAATTAAAGAAGGCATGGCAAGTCCACAGAAACAAGCGAGACTTTTCTTGAAAACATATTTGCCGGAAAATAGGTTTTGGCACTTTTTGTTGACATACACAACTAATTCATACAAAGTTCGAAAACTAATAAAGCCTCCTCAACCTATCTGGACTAGGTCTTTGTCGAGATGAGAATACTGTTACTTTTCCACTTCTTTTCACAGAGTTCCAGAGCCAAGAGGGCATTGTAGTATTCCACCCTTCAACAAAACCAGAATGCCTCTGCCTATTTAAAAAAAAAAAAAGCAAGGGGTGTTTGGGAGTATTTATTTGAAACAACTTATGTTTTTTTATAAAAATATTTATCAATTTATTATAAGTCAGAAATGTTTAATTTCTTCAAAAACTTCTCATTACCGGTTTGGCACCGGTATAAGTTGTTTATCCAAACACTCAAAAGTGTTTATGGCACCGAAATAAGTAAATAAGTTGTTTTTATAAGCAATCACAAACATCCCCAAAGTATCATGACCTCTCTCATGTATGAGCTACCGAACTGCCTTCCTTGCTTGCCTGGAATGAGAGGACAGACTGCGAGATGGACAGCAGGTTCGGGTGCGTTTGGTACGCAGACATGACAGGACAGGACAGGACAGGACAGGACAGGTGTTCAACGTTTGGTAAGACATGACAGGATAGGACAGAACAGGACCGAACTGGTTAAAATGACCAATTTACCCCCAGTGACATTTCAAGTACATAACTACATATCAGACGAAACAATAGGCAAAATCGAGTGTGTTGAGAAACAGTAGGCAAAATCGATTTATCAATCCAAACAGTAGGCAAAATCGATTTATCAATCGAAACAGTAGGCAAAATCGATTACCAGCTATGAAGATCGATGGAGATGGAGGAGACGGTGGATGCTGTGAAGAAATCGATGCTATGAAGAAGACGACGAAACAGTAGGCAAAATCCAAACACCCGGTTCATGATTCAACTAAAAATACAAAATCAATAAAAAAAATCATTTCGAATTTCATCAAATAGAACAAACCCCAGTTCGTGAAATCCAAATAGAACACATAGAAAATCGAGAGAAATTGACCGTACCTTTGTTCTTGGATGCTGTGAAGAAATCGATGGAGATGGAGGTCTCCAGTGAAGAAATCGATGGAGATGGAGATGGAGATCGATGGAGATGGAGATCGATGGAGATGGAGGTGGACTGTGAAGAAATCGATAGAGATGGAGATCGATCGAGATGAAGGTCTCATGTGAAGAGATCGATGGAGATGAAGGTCTCCTGTGAAGAAATCGATGGAGATGGAGATCGATGGAGATGGAGGTGGACTGTGAAATCGATGGAGATGGAGATCGATGGAGATGGAGGTGGACTGTGAAGAAATCGATGGAGAAGAAGACGACGAAGATGGAGATGGAGATCGATGGGTATATTTGTCAAATATGTCTTGTTCCACTTAGTTCCAGGGGGTGAGGGTGAACAGACTTGTCCCATACGTGTTCCACTTAGTTCCATTTAGTTCCACTTAGAAACACACCAAACATGGGACAAGTGTGTCCTGTCCTGTCCCACCCTGTTCCACGTACCAAACGCACCCGAAAGGAATTGGTTACTAAACCCTAGTAGAGTATATCTATATCTATTCTACCTTATAAACCAGGTTTTATAAAAGTTTTAAAAACAATCTTAAATGCATAAGATGCTGCCTTTTGATGCACAAAGTCTTAAAAGTGTTGAAAACAAATCGTAATGCACAGAATACTACAAACTTATGCATAAAGTCTTAAAATTGTTGAATATATACTCCCCGGCTCCCAAAGACGTGGATTCCTTCTCCTAAGGCAACCATTCATGTTCTTGAAACCATCACAGCTTATCAAGGTTAGTTCACCATTCGTTCTATCAATCTCTACTTCACTATCAATCTCTTGTTCATATTACCGTAAATTTGTGGCAAATTACGCACAAATTGCACAACTCTTAACAGACCAGCTATGCAAGGATAGTTTTGGATGGTCTCAACAGGCTACTCAAGGCTTCAAATGCTTAAAGTAAGCCATGGTGACCTTCCCAGTGTTAGCCATGCTAGATTTTTTGGTTCCTTTTTGCGACCGATGCTTTGAGTTACAGAGTAGGGGTTGTTTTGATGCAAAACAGCAAGTCGATTGCATTATTTATCAGGATCTTGGGAGCTCGAGCATGGCTTAAATTGGTCTATGAAATGGAATTGACGGCAATCTGTTTACCTGTCAAAATATTGAAACACCATCTTCTGGGAAGGTGTTTCACCATTTACACGAACCAACAAAGCCTAAAGTATATCATGCAACAATAGGAGAACGAGGAAGAATACGAACGTTGAGTGAGCAAATTGATGGGTTGTAATTTCGAATACACTGCAAGCAAGGAGTTACTAACCACGTGACAGATGCCTTGTTACGAAAAGTAACTGATAAGTCCAGAAATCATACAAACATGATGCAATCTTCAAGAATCATGATGAACATAAAAGTAGAAAGAATATTATCAAAGGATGATTTGATTGAGAGAGAGAATTACACAGCACTAATCTCTTGATAATTCTGCTAATGACAATTGTAATGACAATTACAAGGAAAATACTATTTATACTAGGAAATAGTAAAGGCTACACTATTACAAACAATTACACTAAGGAGAAACTTGAATACAACTTTAAAGCTCTAACTTGAACCCAACATTCTCCCCCTTTGGATTCAAGTTTGGACTCTTGTGAATTTTGTTTTGCGCAGTCCAAGAATCTTCTCCAGCCTTCTCAGAGCATTCCTACATTGGATCTTTTCCTCGAGCAAGTTTATCGCATTGATTAGCAAATATCTTTCTTTAGAACTCATCCGTTTAGATTCAGCAGCTTTATCGTTCATCACCTTCTTCAAGTCAAGTGCCCTTCTCACTAATTTGATCGTACCGTCAGAATATTTATTCAACTCGCTAAACCTCATGAACTTCTTTACTTGTAGTTGTGCAAAATAGACGACCCCGAACTCTGGGCTTTCAAGAACCATATGCACTGGATAGCCTTCAATGTGTTCTAGGTCTTGATTCGGTCTTTTAAGATTGATGATTTGCTGATTGTCTTCAAGCCCCATCTGTACATCAATGACCATTGCCAGTTTCACATGACATCGTATAAACCTCTTGATTGCTTCAAGARCAACCAATTCTCCTTCTTTTCTGATCGTCATGTTTTTGAGTTCAAAATACATATATTCAAGGTCATCTAAGTATAAGTTCGAGAAGTCTACTTCGTTGAATCTCCAAATCTGACCATCCTGCCTTGTTACAGTGAAAACAGGATACCA
>NC_037528.1:37083461-37135814 GCF_001531365.2 Cynara cardunculus var. scolymus | reverse complement strand
TATCCATTGAACGTTTTAGATCTTGGGTATTGGATGTGATTAAGTTACTAACTTTAGAGAAATTAGCATTAATCACATCTTGAAAAGCCAAAAACTCYGAGGCTCGAATAACGGGGTTCACGTCTAATTGTTGACGTAGGAGACCAACCAAATCTGCGTCCTCAGCATCTGGATTCTGAGATGCCATCAACTTGGCATACAGCAACGATTTTAGCTCATCCACCGATTGATCTGGTATAGATGGTTCAGGTACAGTTGGTGGTGATGGCACAGACGGTGGCTCTTCTTCTATAACCTCATTCTCCTTCAAAATTCTTTTGAGACTAGCCATTTGAACATCAAAATTTTCTTGAACAACCTTTAGGGCAGCGTCCAGATATTCCCTTGACACAAAGTCGGGTAAAGTAACTCCTGATTCACTTAGAATATCAGTTGTAACAACAGTTGAATAAACTGTTGTGCCTACGTTCAATGTTGGCATGATGTTAGCATTGGTAGGACTTCCAACCTATCCTCGTGAAATGTCAAAAGACATCACTCCCATCATTCCGGAAAGTTCACTAAGAACTGCACCTTGAGCAACAAATGCTCTTGACTCATGTGTACCTATGTGTATCGGCTCTAGACTCGAGGTGCACAGAATCGAAGTCGTAGGCTAGGGCAGCGGCCTACTTGTTTCAATAACTACATTCTCCAAATGAGAAGTAGTTAGCATATGTGCTATATCCCCTTGTGAAATTGAAACAATAGGTTGTTGAGAACCAGTTGAGTGGATAGGAGAGGTGTGCATTTGCATAGCTGGGCTAGCTTGTCTGCTTCAATACCAACATTCAACACATGAATGTCAGTAGTAGATGTGGTTGCCCAGCTAAGTATTTCAGTTTGAGAAGGAGCTTGATCTTCTTTTTCTGCTCCACTCTCACCCTCTCCATATTCTTTTTCTTCCCTTTCTCTCAACCTCTCTTCATTTTCAACTTCAACACCCTCATCTCCTCCTTTATTTGATAAACCTTGAAGAATACGATCATAGTTATCGCATTCGTCAACATTAAATGATAAAGAACGTAGACTCGGACAAGGTTGCTGAGCTGAATATTCAGGAAAGATCGTATCAATATCATCCACAAAAGTTCCAACGGGAATATTTTGGTCAGGAGCATTCTGAGCGTCAGCTCCATCATCATCATCATCATCATTGTGTTCATCACCAGAATCAGCCTGATTATCAGATTCAGTAGCTTCCGAACTTGAAGAAGTTGTGGAAGTTCTGAAATTTAAAGTCCGTTGCTGATCAGACGCTCCCCTCACTTGTTCACCCCTCTCACTTTCATTTTCTCTCATCACACTACCCTGTTCAAGTAACCCTTGTTCCTGAACTCTCTCTTCTATTTCTACTTCTCTCTTAGCTGAGGCATGGGGTGATCCTTGGGCAAGTTCAACCGGTTCTGGTTGAACTATTGGATCTATYACTCTTCTATAATCTATTACGCACTAAGCATTCTGATCAGCTAAAGCAATTAATTCTGGTGGAACTGGCATTATCGAATCCAAATCTTCTACTTCTGTATGCTGCCGAATTCTGGTCATGATAAATGTTGGCCCTTTTTCTGAATTAGGTCTGGCCGGAATATCTTCGTTGGCATTCATCATGGCCTTTATGAATAGTTGCAAAAATCTCTGAAAAGGCACGAACTTTCTTGCCTTGGACGGAAATCTTTTGGCATTGACAAGCTCAAGTAGTTCATTTCTTAACCAGAATTTACTAATTTCATATGGATTACTAAAATTGAAATACGGATAAGGCACAAAATTCAATTTGTTTTAAAAATCTCAAATCGGAGGTTTTCAACACTTAGTCAAAAATCGAAAATGAAAATCGGACATAAAAAGTCAACAAGTCAACATGTCAAGGTCAACAAAGTCAACAAGTCAAAGTACGTACAAAGTCCTTCTAAAACAAATCGCTCAAAAGTCAAAATTTTAAACCGATCAAAAAGTCAAACACCGTTCAAATGATGTACGATTACAGAAATAAACCACTCAAATAGTCAAAGACTTACCAAGCGGATAATCCACGTCACTGACCACGTCAGCAAATAATACCGAGTTGGATACCACATCACTCGCCACATCAACATGATAATCGGTTAATACTTCAACCAGTTACCCGGGTACTTAAATGTTTAAAACTTTACATCTTAGGTACCAAAATGAAAGTTTTGAAAGTACGTTACCCAAAATAGGAATCAAGTTAAAGTACGTTACTTTTTCATGCAATTTGCCCTTTTACAAAAAGTGAGTGTTTAAAGGCGGTGAAAGTGTTCTTGAAGGAGTTCTTGAAAAATGTTTTTGAAGAATATTGCTGTTTAAAGATTTTGTTATTTGCTGCTTGATAATCTGCAGAATCTATTATTTTAAGGTGAGTTTTTGAATTACTATATGTTTACAAACCCTGAGTTTTTAATCTGCTGATTGATCTTGAAAACTGTTGAGTATTGATGGTTTGAAATTTAAAAGAAATTGGTAAAACTGTTCTAAACAACTTTAAAGGAAATAGCTCGAATTTTTGAAGTTTGAATTTGTTTTGGAATGATTAAAGCAAAAACTGTGTTTTAACAGTTTTGGGATATGATATCCTATGTTGAGGATTTAAAGAGGAATAAATGATTTGAGAAATCATTTACAGAACATATTGTTCTAAGGCTTGGAAGGTTTTGAATATAAACCTATTTTGAGATTATGATTGGTTAAAACTATAGACGAGGTTCACTCTGACGTATATGACTTTGTTCCGTCATTGGATGAAATAGTCYATAGATTTTGGTTAAAACTATGAGCGAGGTTCACTCTGACAGAAATGACTGCAGCCTGTCATTGGATGAAATAGTTCATAAGAATTTTCAGGGGAAATAAGGATGGTCGTTGTATGTGATGGATAGCTATTGCTATAAAGGGGGAATTATGGATGAAATAAGGATGGTCGTTGTGTGTGTATGCATGGTATAACTCTTGTTATTATATCTATTAAGATTACAACAGATTTGAGCATTCTCTTCTTGGTGATTTGAGAATTCAGAGATGTTGTTCTTATTGGAAATAATAGTATTGATGTTATGGTTACGGGAAAATATGGCCTATGGTCATTAATTTTGATTAAAAGTGTGTTGGAACAAAATAGTCATTTTTATGAGGAACCAGAGGAGCTCTGGTTGGTCCTCGTTATCGGACCAGAGGGTTTTTGTTATTGATTGGGGAATATGCAAGTTTCTACTAAACATATTAGTTGGATCAGAGGCTCTGTATCTATTGATAAGAGCTTCTGTAAAATCATATTTTAAGAAGTTTTAAAAGAAGGATTTTATACTTAGAATCTTTTAAGAAAAACAAACCAGAGAGGCTCTGGTTGGCTTACACGTTGAACCAGAGGCTCTGGTTGATCATGTCTTTTGAACCAGAAGCTCTGGTTAGTACAACCAGAGGCTCTGGTCGAGCATGAACCCTTTATAACTATTCTTTTTATGAAAAAGGCTATCTTATTGGTTGAAAGCTTAACTAAAAGAACATTATAAGGAATGATATGAGCTAGAAGCTCTGGATAGTACAATCAGAGGCTCTGGTCGAGGAACCAGAAGCTCTGGTAGAAAGACCAGAGGGGCTCTGGTCCTGTTTATTAAAATATATTCCAAGTATGGTTTGGAACCAGAGGCCCGATGGACCGAAACAGAATATGATTTTCAGTTTTTGCTACATGAGATGAATTATTTGAAATTAATGTTTTGGTGATCTTCACCCTGTATTACATAAAAGGGGACCTCACTAGACATTCATGTCTAACCCTCATTTTGTGTTTTCAAAAATATGTGTGCAGGTAATGATAATAAGGGAAAGAACATTATGTGAATTATTTTTCTATGTGTTTAACTGTGTGAAGATCTTGATTAGCCATGCTTTGGAAGCATAGATGCTAGGATACAAGAGCATGTATTTTTGGAATTTTTGAGTTGTGTATTTTACATTATTGACTCTTATATTATAGACCTATGTGGGGAAAACATGTATTCTATGGATGAATTATGTGTAATATGCAATGTGCGAATTTGTGGGTGTTACATGAAAGAATCCATCGTAATTAATTTAGCTAAAATTCTCAAAGAAAAAAAATATTTAAATGGTAAAAATTATTTTTTAACAAAAATATTGTTTGTCAAACATAAAGTAACTTATAAGCTAACTCATAAATTATTTTTTGAGTGATCATCTGAATTGCACATAAACTAATTTATTAATAAGCTATTTGAAGTAGCTTATGAGGAGTTTTTTTACGCTTTTTTAAATTATACCTTGCTTAATACTAATTATTAATTATAAATAAATATTAGTTATTCATAAATATTAATTTGTAGTAATTAAAATTAATTAAAAAATTATTAATTAATTTTGACTATGCATTATTAATTAATTTTAATACAGGCAAAACATATGTACTCCTTCCCCTCGTATTTACATTAAAAAAACCATAAGTATTTTCTTTTTAAAAATCCCCTTAAAAATTAATACAAAGATTGAAATATAAAAAACAACTTACTTAAAATAAACTCTTTAAACTACAAATCTTGATGAGATGAAGAGACTTTAGTGATGGATGTGTGTTGTATGGTTCCTTCTTGTTGCGTATTGTGTAAGACCAATAAGATAATTCAAGAAGTAACGAGAGATTTTGTTCTGTAATATATTTAAAAGAATAATTCAAAAGATACGATTTTTGAACTATATTAATTATTATTTAATATATTTAGATATTACAAAGTAAATGTAACAATTCTAATTTTTTTTACATGAGTTATATATAAAGTTATACTTATTTATTTCATGGATAATTGTAATATGCTAAATAATTTTAATAAAATATTTAACTTAATTATTAGTTATATTTTGGAAAAAAAATATTAACTAATTAAAATATGTGAGGTTGATCAATTTTATTGTTATCTAATATTATATGTAGTGGTTATTTAAAATCATATATCAATGTAAATTTTTATAAAATTTATTTTAACGAATTCAAAATTTACAGTATATGTATATAATAATCAATTTTAAATTCTTTCGATTAACATATTGTATTATTTAATTTTTCTTTACTGTTTTATATTAATTAACATATTATATTATTAAAAATCTATTTAAATTATATAATAATATATTTATAATTGACTATTTCTTATGTTTTCTGTTTATCTTATAGGTTTATAAACTAGTTTTTAATAAAAATAATTTAGTAATTAGTTAAGGATCGACAAACGCCAGGCAAATGCTGTCACGAGCACATCTCCCAGAAAAGGAAGGAAAAATGGTCGACACGAAGAAGAGTCTCCCAAGTTTCTTCATCATCTTCTCTCTCTAATTCCTAATTTTGAATATTATAAACACATATGCATGTAACTGCACCTACATATGGTTAAAACCATGAAACTTATTATATTCCAGCCACTGTTGTAGTTGTATTATATGTTGAAAGGTCGAAGCTCATCGCCCATCATCCTCCATTTGGGCATCAAATAGAAATACGAAGTTGTTCAAACAATTTTCTATTGCATTATTCTATGAAGCTTACAATATTGCAGTCTTGACACTCACCCCAATTTGGTTTTTGGCAAATCCCATTAAAAATTGCTTTTGTTGGAAGCTGATAACCAGTAGTGTTTGGACAATTTGCCGTCCGAATCCGATTATTATAATCAACAAAATTTAATTCATTACACTACCCTCTAATCATAAGCATATGTGAGACACTCTCAAGTTTCTGTATGCAAAATCGAGTTTAATTGGGGGTTTTCATTTCTGTTCAGTTTGTCCATAATAGTGTGCAGAATTGGGTGGGTAGTGATGAAGAGATACAGAAATGGAGAAATTTGGGATTTCGAGCAAGAAGTATCAGGGGAAATGGGTGGTGGGCAGAAGCTGATACTGGGATTGGATGGTGGGACTACTAATACGGTGTGCATATGCATGCCCATTATCCCTTTCACTCCAAACCACCATTCGCCGGATCCTCCTCCGGTCTATGCCAGAGCTGTCGCCGGCTGCTCCAATCACAATAGTGTTGGTGGTACCAATTCATCCCGCTACTTATTACAGATTGAATACTTCATGCATTGCTCGGTGTTACAGATTGAATACTTCAGTTATTTTGTTATTGAATCGAAGCAATGCTACCTACTAATTTAGTTGATGTAGAAACTTTAACACTACGGTTGTGGGTGATTTTGCAATTTTATTGTCTCATTGGCAATGTTTGGATTTGCACTAAAATATGGCACATAGCGATAAAGATGGTAGTACTTGCAAATACTTAAGCTATATAAGCAGCAATCTGTTTTTTCTACGGTTATAATTTTTATTACTGGTGAAAACCTTGTCATCAAACTATAAATGTGGCGATTGCCTAACTTCCATCGTTACATTTCAGCTTTAATGGTCATTTTTCATACAAGAGATGCATATGAAAACAAGACAAAACTGGTAACTATGAAAAAGTATGTATAACTCATTGTCTGCTTACATGGATTTTCACTTCGTTATCTATCGAATGCAAACATACAAGCATGTTCTGATGCATGTCATGATATCTGGATCAAGATTGTGCCTTTTCTGGTTATACTGATTTGCAGAATTGGGGTTGTTTAGCTTTTGTTTGGTTTTCTCATGGTAACAAAATGTGCACAAGTTTATCAAGATTGATCTTTCACTTCTCAAAACACAGAATGTCATGAAGAGATGTGGCTAGCTAATTTGTTGTTATACATCTCTGTTATTTTAGTTTTCAGAATGGGCATTGCAACAAAACTATGTTAACCAAATATCAAAATATTACGTTGTATACAATCCCATTGAACATTTCAGTTGCAATGGTTGAAGATTGTGCCATATATGTTATTATGGTTACCTTTCTACATATGCTTCACAGAAATTGCTGCAAGGGAGACGCTAGAACAAGTTATGGCTGAAGCTCTTTCAAAATCAGGTTCAACTAGAACTGCTGTTCGAGCGGTTTGCTTAGCTGTATCTGGAGTTAACCATCCAACAGATCAACAACGAATTCTAGATTGGCTTAGGTGAGAAAACTTTGAACCCATACAGCAATCTTTATATACTCTCTGTGTTGCATTATTGCATCCCTGTTTTCTTGAGAGATTGTTAATGGTGTCCCTCTCTAGCTATGAAACTGAAGGTAATGCTAGAGATGCCCAAGTCACGAAGACCACAAAGTTCAAAGCTAGCTCATACTAATTGGAATCTGATCCATACTAACTGCTCTATATTCTATAAATGCAAAAACAACTAACATGCTTTCTTTTATTGGACTCTATCTAGCTTTTGTTGTTTCGGTTTTGACCCTGTTCATCTTCTTTCCATACTCAGAGATATTTTCCCTAGCGATGTTGAATTTTTCGTTGAGAATGATTCTGTGGCAGCTTTGGCTAGTGGAACCATGGGAAAGCTTCATGGGTGTGTTCTAATTTCTGGTACAGGGACCATTGCGTATGGATATACTGAAGATGGGAGAGAAGCTCGGGCATCTGGTGCAGGACCCATCTTAGGTGATTGGGGAAGGTATGACATACAAACTTTACTTCTTGGCTTTAACAACCGGAACTATCTATAAACATTCAAAGACAGTTCAGTGTGATGATAGGTATACTCTTTATTTCTGTCCTGCCAATGCCCAATGAACCCATATAATATGTACCCTTTCATGTTAAGTTTTTGTTATATATGTTGAGCATATCAAATGACCGTGGGATGTGATCTGTCCTGTTTACTTGTAGTGGATATGGTATTGCAGCAAAGGCTTTGACAGCAGTAATAAGGGCTTCTGATGGGCGTGGTCCACAAACAATGCTCACACGTACCATCCTGCATGAACTTCAATATTCTTCTCCAGATGAACTAATTGGGTATTTGAATTTTCTCTATACACAACATATATATATACATATATATATATATATATGTATGTATGTATGTCATGTAGCCCTAGTAGTTTTATATGAATGCTTTAATAACATGAGTTCAGTAAAGTAATTCACCAATGTTGTTTCTTGTTCGGTAGATTGTGTAGTTTAGTCAATCCATCTCCAGCAATGGTGATTGCTTAACCACAAGGGTTGGGACGTAGTGGTTGAGGTCCTGGGGGATGTTGTGGAATATCCCATCTGTCCAGGGCTCGATTCCAGGCGTACACAACAATCATGGCCACTGAGTTTATCAAGACTAATTTCTTGCAATCACAATTTGCTAGGCAGGGATTAATCCAGGCTATGCCTGGGACACCCTTCCGAAAAAAATGTTGGTTGCTTGATGCATGGGGGGTGCCATTCTTAAAATTCGAAACTATGTTATATCATTTTGAGTGCATCTACTTGGAAATGATAATGCTTACTGATTCATCCATTTGAATATAGGTGGACCTATGCCGATCCATCCTGGGCTCGCATTGCAACTTTAGTCCCTGTTGTGATATCATGTGCAGAAGCCGGTGATCAAGTTGCAAATGATATATTGATTCATGCTGTTAAAGAGTTGGCTTCAAGTGTTAAAGCTGTTGTTCATAGACTCGGATTGTGTGGTAAAGGTGCATATCAATTAATCATCCTTGTTCAAACTTTCAAGGTCGGTTTGGACAAAACGTACTCCATTGAGCCAATTTACAAAGTTCAATTTAACAGGAATCTTCAAAATAAGAGAAAAGTTAATCATACCTGGATTGTAACTTCACTAGACTTCGATTAAAGGTGATAGGAACTTAGGGTTTTGTCATAGTGTGTCTGAACCTTGGTTCATAATTAATAAAAATCAGTAGCATTGTACCACAAAAATATCTATCTCTAGAGCAGCCGCTAAACGAGAGCCCATCCAAAAACCATGCTCCCAACCATAGATCCTCTTGTCTGTACCGCTTACAATTGGGGTGACTGAAGAGCCTTGGTGATTACAGTTGGACATCATAGGTGGTAGTCGGGTAATAGGGGTAGGATGAGAGTCTTCTCATAGGGCCATTGGACGTAGGCATTGGGTGGTTGTGTCGGTAAGACAAAGGCATGTTCATGGGTTAATTGAGGATGTTGGCTTAATGGGCAAGAGTGGATTACTAGCAAGATTCATAATGCCTATATTTGAGCTTAATATAGGGTCTAATAGAGGTGGGCAAATCCGTTAATCAATCACTCCTCCAACTGATATAGCCGGTGTTGGTTAAACGGTGCAATGATTTGCACATATAGTACAAATGCTCCCCTAGCTTTCGTCTCTCAGTGTCAGTGTCGGCCCGAACAGGAGGAGTACGCCATGCTATGCCATCCTAAGGTGCTGCTAAATGGATCCTGAACCCATCCCAATCCAGACCTGTCTCTCGGAGGAAAATGAATAGTTGATTGTAATATACAGGACCAGTCCCTTAGTTGATGTGTTTTTTACTTTTATTTTTAATATATATATATATATATATATTATTGTTAAATATTAACTATTTCTTTAATAACATTATTTTTAAATGAACTATTTCCTTGATAACATTAAGAACCGAGCGACAAAACACCCAGTGACTACAGAAGTTCAAATGGGTACGAAACTTGAAACCGGCCTGGGTAAGGAAATCCTGGTCAGAGCATGACCAATTACGACCACCGTTAATAATGGCTAGTTAGAAAAAGTGGATGTTGGACCGGTTAAAGGACTGAATCTGTTGGTGGATTGATTTGACCAGTTACACTTACCTATCATGGTTGGTGGATTGATTTGGATATGGTTGTTGTCTCGCACAACTCTATGGTCAGACTTCAATTAAACCACACCCTAAAAGTGAATGCAACAATAAGCATTGATCTAACTGTTGGAACCATTCGGCTTCATACAACAATTTTTTAGAGGTGTCTCACTCTTAGTAGAAGGGGGAGTAATGTTAGGCCTTAACCAGTGTTAGTGTTGGTCTATTGTAAGCATGAGTTTATAGTCAACTAAGATAGATCAATTTCGGTATTTTCATTTTCAACAGCTTGTATAAGTAGGGTGGAAGGGGATTAGATTTTCATGCTTATTTTCAGTCAGATAGACTTGAGTGAGTAAGCATCATCTAGAACTAACTTATCTCTGGAATATGGGTCGTTTACTTGTTTATTAATTTCGTTTTCAACGGACATTGGTCTGGTTTTCTCTCACTTGTTTATGTTGCAAGTTAAATAGCTTAATTCAGATGTCTTTGACCTTTATAGTTAAATTTCTAGTTTATGTTACCTTGGCAGATGGAAATGATACTTTCCCTCTCGTTATGGTTGGTGGTGTTCTTGAAGCGAATAGGAGGTGGGACATTGGAAAAGAAGTTATTAGTTGCATTGCCAAAGACTTCCCTGGGATGCTCCCAATTAGGCCAAAGGTAAGCATAATCCATAATCTTTTAATTATGATGTTGTGTTGGCCTCTTTATTGATTATGAGTTATGTCTTTAATTACACCTCTTGTCTTAGTGACATAACTGCACTTAAATTCAAGCCAATAAGCGCAATTGTGATTGAAAATTGACATAGAGTCATCTCTAATAACATGGAATAGATAAGGGTACTATCCAAGTGCCTATTAATGCATATTGGATATTGCAAGTATATATAACCTTTTGCATACCAAGAAGGCCAAAAACATCCATTTTGGGTTGTCATACAAAAATGTCATATTTTGTTATCTTCCTACTGTTATCGTTAGTAATTGATAATGGATATGGTTCAGAAGATTACTCATAAAAACCTACCAGGATAAAAGCAGAAAAAATAATTAATCTTACCGAACACATTTGCAGAATCTTAACAGAGAATCTTGAATAAAATAAAGGTTCACAAAGAAGACTAAACTCAAAGTAAATTGCATAAAATATTCAAGATGCCTAAAACAAACTTCATAACCTATTATTTATATTAAATACTTAGGGAACGTAAAAAGGAAACTACAAAAGAAAACCTAGTTGGGGTAGGATAAGGAAGCTAAGAGATAAGGTAATTAAAACTAATGATGGTGAGTAAAAACTTCCACCATCTCTTTTATTCTAATTTCCTTCTTGTTTTTTCCTCCTACAATATTTCTGAAGAGTCCTGCTGCTATCACTACTCCCTCCCTGAAAACTCGCCTTGTCCTCAAGGCGAAATGTTGGAAATTGCCAATATAGCAGGTCGTAAATTTCCCAGGTTGCCTCATCGGTTGTGCTTGCTGCCATTTCACCAATAATTACAACACATAGGAGTACTAGACCGAGAGACTCAGTTACCCAGCGGTGAGCTAAAACTTTTTCCGAGACCAAAACTTGTTCCCAATCAGCTGAGATAGGTAGTGCCGGAGAGGGAGTAGATGGGGATCTACCATTAGGCGGTTGCAGCAAGGATACATGAAAAACAAGGTGTATTTTTGAGTCTTCTAGTAAGGCTAGTTCATATGCAACTGGTCCCACGCGACGAATAATAGTGTATGGGCCAAAAAAACACGGAGAAGGTTTTTCATACCTTTGTTTGGCCAAAGATCTTTGTTGAAATGGCTGAATTCTAAGGAAGGTAGTGTCGCCTACCTCGAAGGATAACTCACGTTGCTTGGAGTCGGCTTGAGCCTTCATGCGAGACTGCGCTTTGAGAAGGTTTTCTTGAAGGAGTTTCAACATGTCATCCCTGGCTATCAGTTGCTCTTCTAAAGCAACATTTTGATTCTCACATCACTCGTAACATATGTGAAGAGTCGGCGGGTCACGACCATACATGATTTTGAAGGGAGTCATGCCTGTAGATGTGTGAAACCCAATGTTGAAAGATTATTCATCCCAGGCCAAAAAAGTACTCCAAGAAGAAGGCTTTTCATGGGCAAAGCACCTTAAGTAGGCTTCAAGACAACGACTTACTACAGTTTGTGCATTAGATTGCGGATGATACTGACAAAACAGTTACTTCCAGAAATTGATAAGAAAAGTAGCATCTCTATTGGATAGAATGGAACGAGGAATACCGTGCAACCAAACAACCTCTTTGTAAAACACCGCTGCAATTGTTTTTTGCCTTGAAAGGATGGGCGATATGAACTAAATGATTGTACTTGCTAAGTCGATCCATACGAATAGAATGGTGTCAAAACCACTTGATTTAGGAAGGCCCATGATAAAATCCAGTGATATGTCTTCCCAAACACGTTCTGGAACCGGTAGTGGTTGAAGACGACCGGCAGGAGAGAGTATCTCATACTTATTTTGCTAGCAAGTTGAGCGATTTTGCACATGCTTTTTAAGATCTTTCTTCACGTGTGGCCAAAGAAATTCTCTGTTAGACGCTTTAGAGTTTTGAGGTAACCTCCATGGCGTCCGGTCAAGGAATCATGACAGTCTACTAGAAGTTTCTGGCGTAACACTCCGTCCTTTGGGATGACAAGACGACTCTCATAAAACAATTTGTTAGCAGTGAAACTAAAACCAGGATGTGTCGTCAGGTCTTGTCTGATAGAGGCGATAATATCCCTTGTGTACTGGTCCTTTAGCAAGGCTTTTTGGAGGTCTACAAAATCCATGTTGACCGGCAAAGCAATAGCTAAAAATTCAGCATGTTGAGGTCTTCTTGATAGTGAATCATCCCCTTGATTTTCTCTTCCTGCTTTATAGACAATGATGAAGTCAAAGGGAGATAAGTTCATAAGGAGACCTTGTTCGCCAGTGGTCACTCTTTAAGTAAGTAGGTGTTTGAGGTTGCAGTGGTCACATTTCACAAAAAAAAGGTTTTCCCAATAAATAATGTTGCCACTTTTGCAAGGCCAATAATTCTCTTATCATATGCCGACTTTAAACGGTTAGAAAAGGATAAGCCTTTGCTAAAAAATGCAGTAGGATGATTTGATTGTAGTAGAATTGCTCCAGCATCAGCTGATGAAGCATCACATTCAACTGTGAAGGGTAGACAAAAATTCGGTAGTTGGCATACAGGGACCATTGTTAATGCAAGCAAGTCATTGAAGGCTGATTCATCTTGAGGGTTCCATAGAAAACCATTTTTCTTGGTTAAATCCGTCAAGGGTTTTGCTATTGAACCATAATTTTTGACAAATCGACCATAATATCCTGTCAAACCAAGGAACCCACGAAGCTCTTTGACATTACGGGGTTCAGGCCATTCCATTACAGTTTGAACCTTCTCTGGATCGACTCTCACGCCTTCTCGAGAAACCATATGCCCCAAAAAGCTAATATGAGGATGCCCAAATGAACAATTTTGGCATTGGCATAGTATAAGTGCGCCTGTAGTAGTTCAAGCATGCTTTGGAGGTGGTTTAGATGAGCTTCGAGGTTGGGGCTGTATATTAAAATGTCCGTCAAATAACACCAAAATAAATTTGCGAAGGAAAGGACGGAACAGATCATTCATGGTATATTTGAATGTGGATGGTGCATTTGGTAGGCCAAAGGCATAACAAGAACCTCCTAATAGCCTGAGTGGGTTTGAAAGGTTGTTTTGTATACATCAGGGGGGTGCATACGAATCTGGTGGTACCCGGATTTGAGGTCAATTTTTGAAAAGATGGTTGCATCATGTAGTTCATCAAGGAGTTCGTTGATGTTGGGTATAGGATACTTTTTTGGGATTGTGAGATGATTTAGCTCTCTGTAATCAACACAGACCCCCCATGGATTGTCTTTTTTCCTATGCTGTTATATCGGTCAGAATACAAAATATCGGTCAGGACCGATATTCGATATATCGGTTATATCGGTGATATATCAGTGATATATCGGTCCAAAATAGCGGTTAACATAATATTTCTTAGAATTATATATATAATATGCATTAATTAGAGTTTAGAAATATAGTTTCAAAATTAAAACATCACATCATCTAAAGTGTTCAAAAACGAGCTAATCGCAAGCAATAGGTTCGGCATCCGAGTCAACATCATCCAATACATTCACTTGATTCGTGAGAAGTCTGAAGTTGTAAGAAGTCTGAAGTCGTGATTCGTGAAGTTGAACTAGGTGTCTGTGAAGTGTGAAGTCGTAAAGATGAAAAGAAAGGAAGAAGACCGTTGGAAGGCAGACTATTAATTTCAGACCTAATAATATATGTAACCAAGCCCAAAAAACTAAGCCCATGAAATAACAAAAACCCAAATAATGGAACCCTAAAAGATCGATATATACATCAAAATATCGCTAAATATCGGGAAAAATCGGAAAATATCACCGATAATATCGGGGACGATATTTTGACCGATATTTATGCAGCGATATTTTGCCTAGGTCCGATATCCGATATATCGCCGATATATGGACGATATATCGCGATATTAACAGCGTAGCTTTTTTCTTGACCAGCAACACTGGGCTTGCACTAGGGCGTATAAATCCCAATGTTAACAATTCTTGAACATGGTTTTCGATCTCGGTTTTTTGGAAATACGGGTAGCGATATGGCCTAATGTTTGGAGGGTTAGGTAACAGTGGAATAGCATGCGAGTGGCTTTGAATTGGAGGTAAAGTGGCCATTGCAGAAAAAATATGCTGATAATATGAGAGCAGTAACTGTATGTCTCCTGAGAGAGAGCTGGGTCATCTGATGTTTTCTCTATTTTGGCATAAGAATGGAGAGAGACTCTGCCACGGTTGGAATTCCTTGTAACTTGTACCTTTTTCCATTCACATAGAAAATCACAAACAGTACTCAAGGAAGCCAGCCACTTAATCCACAAGACAACATCTGCACCCTTGATGGAGAATGGGTGATAGTCTAATGATTTCTATATGGGTAAATTATGACCGATTTATTGCATCAAATAATTTTGCCATCTCCGATTTGTACTCCAAAATTAGGGATTGCTCTGTTGTCAATCCAACTCTTTAACCACAGAAGATGAAATTATATTATGGATAGAACCACTGTCAACCAAAATTATCAATCCGATCTGGAGTTAATTTGGATAGTGATTGAAAAAGACGCTAACAAAATCACTTGCTTTTTCGAAAGGGTTGCTTGCAGCTTTCATGGTTGCTACCTATGTTAGTCCCAGAATCGTATGGAATGAAATTTCTGCCAGATCTTCGTCTTGTTTATGATCATTGTCTTGATCTGCAGTTTGCTCTTCTCCATTGGCGATCTCTAACAGGAAGAAAGTGGATTGTTTACATCGTTGACCCGGTGCAAATTTCTCATTGCATCGGAAACAGAGGCCTTTGTCACGGCGGGATTGCCTTTCTGCATCCCAAGTTTCTGATTGTACTGTTGGTTCTGTCTTTTGGGTAGCCGGGCACGAATTTCATGGATTGGGGTTAGGAAGACGTTGATAAGGCGCCGAAGATGAAAAAGGAGTTCTAGGTTTGCTGAAAGTAAATGAATTTGGCCCTTTTTGTCCACGGGTTCATGATTTGCTTCAAACTCAAGAGCAGCGCTCATAGCCTTGTAGACACTGTTAGGTTTATGAATTCTGACATCTATTTTCAGGTCCTCCTTCAACCCATTTTGAAAAACCCCTAAAAGGCAATGCTCTGGCCAATTGTGAATGCGAGAAGCCCTTTTAGCGAATTCTTGCCTATATCCTTGCACCGTTCCCATTTGTTTGATGTTGCATAAGTGTTCATCCAGGTTGCGAAATGCTACTAGGCCATAATTATCTTGTAAAGCTCTCACCAAATCTCCCCAACAAAAAAAGGTATGGACACTGTTGATCCATGCATAAAAATTGAGTGCATCATCTTCCAAATACATTGAAGCCACTTCGACCTTTAATTCCTCTGGAGTTTGGTAATAACAGAAGTATTTCTCCGCCTGAAGGATCCATCCGCGAGGATCCCCTCCTTCGAATTTGGGGAACTCGATCTTCAATTCTTCATATTAGGTCTCCTCGGGGGATGCTGGTGACCTGATGCAGTTTCTGCGTCCTCTCCGGTTCTTTTGGTTGTCCGTGCTTTAAGAACTGCAACATCAGCAGCCAGGGCTTCAAGTCGAGAAGCAATGGACGATAGTTGTTGACCCACAACATCGGAGTTGCGCTCATTCTGTGTATTGGAAGCTGAATTTCTGGTGTTTGCCATGTCCGATGAATCCTGCTCTGATACCAATGATAAAGACCCACCAGGATAAAAACATAAAAAAATAATTAATCTTACTGAAGACACCTGCAGAATCTAAACAGAAAATCTTCAATAAAATAAGATGCCTATAACAAACTTCATAACCTATTCTTTATACGAAATACCTAGGAAAGTAGAAAGGAAACTGCAAAATAAAACCTAGTTGGGGTTGGATAAGGAAGCTAAGAGATAATGATAATTATAACTAATGGATAAGAGATAATGGTGAGTAAAAGCTTCCACCATATCTCTTCTATTCTAATATATCTCCTCTTCCTTCTTGTTTTTTCCTCCTATAATATTTCTAAAGGGTCCTGCTGCTATCAATTTACCCTATCTTTTTAGAATACGAGAGGGTGAAACTTCTGTGTCCTTCCTATTGATGCACTCTTAGTAGTTCATTGGTAAAACACAAACGAGATATTCAAATTCATGACATTTAGGTTATCCTTGAGCAAGTCTCATGTTTTATAAAGCCTAGTTGGGCCACAACATTATCTTATTCTAATAGACAGTCCTAGAACTATGTGTCTAGCTACAACTTTCATGGGATTGAAGAAGTAACAAAGAAAATGGCAACTTAAACGTGGAACTGATTTGGCAAGTTGGCATTAGTGGTAGTTAATGAGGTAGTTGACAATTAGTTAGCTCAATGTAGAGGGAGTACCATGGAGGCATGTCAGGGAGATTCAAATTATTTACGGACGATCAATGACTTGCGAGGACCCCTATAGGTGGTGCAATGTCAACGGGAAGTGTATTGATGAGGGGGTTAAAGTCTGACATTGAGGGACAAAGGGTTCTCCAAATGGACAGTTTTTCAAGTATTTAGACTTCATGGTTCAGAAGGGGGGAGATGGGGGATGACATAACACATTGCATAAAGATGGGTGGCTAAAGTGTAGGGCTGCCATGGGGGGTTGTACGACAAGAAGGTCTTGCTATCAAGGCCCATGAGAGGAAGTTAAGAGTTGCAGAAATGACAATGCTTAGATGGACATGTGGTCGGACCATGTTTGACAGAATACCAAACATTGTCCTCTTGGCGGTGTTCAGAGTTGCACCTGTCATATCTAAGTTGAAGAGGGAAGATTGTGGTGGTTTGGTTGCGTTCATAGGAGCAACTGAGGATGGACAGGATGGCTTTAGCCATTGTCAATGACATGACCTCTAATAGCAATTATTGGACACACAAAACTAAGGTAGCAGACTGTTACAAGTCCTTCAAACTTTTTGGGCACACTTTCTCTTTCTCACACACTTTTACATGTCGGGGGATACTCATGAAAACAACCATTCTACTCTTTGGAATGGAGGTCTGGGTTGTGTACATCCCACCCCCAGACTCCCACCTCTGGGTGGCACATACATGATTCGTTTGGTTTGATCTTACAAGTTGTTACAATATATCAAGAAAAACCCAGGCCAGTTAATATTTTTATCTACCTTCAAATGAGTTCAATTCAAAGATTTATGTGATTCAGTTACTTGAAGATTTACCCCATGATTTTGGCATGTCTACTTCATTCCCAGCTTCCATGTTTGGTGACAACAATTTTTGCTATCAAAATACATCCAATCTCCTATTCCATGAACAAAGAAAACATGTCGAAATAAATTATCATTTCATTTTAGAGGAAGTTCTTGCTTCTCCCTATTCACCATTGCATTTCAATTGACAGACATGTTTACCAAGCCACTCAACCATGTCCAAGATCACCCTCAAAAGACATTTTCTCTTGGTTCATCTTGAGGGGGAGTATTAGACACGAGCAAACTGATGTGGCGATCTGTTAGTGAGGTAGTTGACAATTAGATTCAGTAGCTACTTCAACTATAAATATAGGAGGGGTGTTATTGAACAGAGTGATAAAGAAATAAGACTTCTCATTACTTCCTCTTGTTTTCTTCTTCGTTCCATGTCGAAAATGAAGGTAAATAGCAAGAGAAAGTAAATAACGTCAAATCATGACTTTGGTTAACCATAATTCCCGCAAAATAAATTGGTTTATATCTTATATATTTCATTTTATAGGTTTGTGCATACTTGTTCCATCGTATTTCAGGTTATTTATTGTGTGTACTTGGTTTCCCAAGTTTGCTCCAAGTTTTTCATCTACTCCCCAAAACTTCTTTTCTGGCATTTGTTAGCTTTGATTTTTGAGATGTGCTTCTTAGCTGGATCCAAATGTTTTTGTGGAACTCATTCTTGATCAATATTCATGTTGTCTTAAGAGTTTAGTTGCAGTCGGCAAGTTGGCATTGAGTGTCCCAAAAAGCTTTAACCGAGCACTAACTGTCAACTTTAGCAGGGATTAAGCTTATGCATTAAGCTAAGCGGTCAGATGATTCTAAGTGGCTGTTTGATAGATACTGAATGATTTGATGCACGTGGTGGTGGGGTTGGAATGATTAAGAGGTTCTGTATGATTTATTCCATGTACTTGAGCAAGGATTAAGCACATACTTAACTCAGGTTACCAGAACCCTAAGGGTGTATAGTTTCCACACCGTTAAGATTAAGCAATGCTTACCAACACTTGGGGGAATGCTTAATTCTGGACAGCTCTAAGGGGGGTCTTTACAATATTTTCGGCATCTCTTTTTCTTTCGCTGTTTGAACACACTTTTAATGGTTAAACTGTTCGTGTGGCCATTTATTATGCATTTGTGCGGAATTTCCTGTTCAAGATTATGTGTTTATGTGTTCAGGTGGAGCCTGCGGTCGGAGCAGCACTGCTTGCTTGGAACTATATAATAGAACAATCCCGGCAGGACCATTCAGAAGCAGACTACAATTAGGTTCGATCGGAAAAGGTTGAGCACAATTGAGGTTATTGAATTGTATAGTACCAAAGGAAGAAAACATATTGTAGAGAAATGAAAGACGTGAACTTGAGAAATATAATTTATCGATAGCATTATTGTTGTGATTGTAGTTGTCGATCAAGTATGTTCATATTATGATTCGTCTTCTTATATCTTCTGTAAATTGTTCTTCGTTGAGACATTATTCATATCATTTTTGTTTCCTTGTTGATCATCAGCCATCTTTCATTTTCAATAAGAAATCAAAACTATTTAATGGTAGGGTTTGGCAACCCAGGATTTTTGATGTGCTTTTAGCTGAATTTTACAATTTTGAAGGTATTTTAAAGTTTTCTGGTTGATTTCGAGGGATTTTTCCGGTTGATTTCGAGAAACTTTTTCAGTGGATTTCGAGGCACTTTTTTCAATTTTCCGGTTGATGTTTCTTGAATTTTCTAACATATTCTAGTTTTTCTTACATTATTGATTTCTTGTTACGTAATATCGAGTTGCTTGAATTTTAAGTATCTATAAAATAAGAATAAGATCTCAAACTATAACCAACATGGACTTTTAATTTTAAGATTGATGGTTTCGCAAAAGTTTGTTTTAATCCTAAAAGTTTAAAACTGTGATGAAAAACATTAACATGAGATGAGATGGAAACTCAACTGATTTATATTGGTTTACATAGAGTGTTACTTCGAATAATCAACGATTGAGAGTCGTTTTTTACATCTCGCCCATGACGTATATAATATCAAGAACGGACTTGCATTATGTTTGCTTAATCGATCACCATCGTTGTTGGTGATTAATAAATACTACGTCAAATCATGGGCCTAAGTGATTGACACACTCACGACTTAGGGGTATCATCGAAACCTTTAAAGACAAGATTTTATGTTAATCCTTATGGTTCATTCTACGTTATTTTGAAGATTACAGGTTGGTTCTAATTTTTTGCATCGTATTTTATTTTTGTTCACATTTCTTTTGATCCGGAGAACATTGATTCATTTCTTGCGGTATAAACCCCGGCTCAAGGGGGGCACATAACTACATCCCAGTTTTAGTTTACATCCCGATTTTTCAATGTTAGTCCCAACCGAATCTACAAGAGTTTAAAGGTAACCGTTTATAGAAGGGATGGATGAATACTGTTGGTCTCGTTAGGGTCTACAAGATGTGTATAACAGTTTGTAGAGGGGGGGGGGATGAATACAAACACAGTAAACTTTACAAATTTAAAATGTATATTGATAAAGAATGATCAATACAAATTTTACAAGATTGTTTGCGGAAAGATAAGGTAAAGATAACCTATCTAAACAATCTAAGTTACACACTATATCTTAGCAAAGAGAAATGATTTGCTGTTTAAGACTTAGAAGAAAATAAGTTCTTTCTGCGTAAGAACTATTTAGAATACTAAAAAGGGATTCTAACTTACTTTTGAAGATAAGCGTATTGTGTTATTAGATGTGTGTTCTTTTACGTATGAACATAAGTTAGGGTTCAAGAGTGTTGGGTTTTAGTTTGCGAAAATAACCGGATAAAACGCAGCGGAAAAACAGAACCCTGTTACAAAAACGTTTAGAAAAAATTTCTAAATAAAACCCAAAGCCGGATCCATTGACAATTAAAACGAATCTACACAAACCATAGGATGTTTAAAATATTTACCTTGTGGTTGAAATTAAAACTTTGATGTACCACTAAGAAACCAAATCAGGTTTCCTATATCGGTTGTCCACACACGAACACGCTTGGAACTCCCACCGGGTGCTATCCCAAAGAATCATAATTCTATAATTGTACCATAAGGATTTTGAGGCTACAACTAGTTATCAGAACTCAATCGTCTACTTTGGTTTAGCCCCTAAGCCTTATTTATATGGTCAGTTTTCGAGATTGACCATAACTCTTAATAAAGCTTAATCATTATCTAAAATGATTATTTATTTATCTAATAATATCTTATATAATTATCTAAAAACATTTACCCCGTGATTATATACATATTTATAGATTAAACCCTGTAATTATAATAATCACAAAATGGTACACATGTTTAGATTCTTTTTTTAGTGGAAGCATACGTGTTCTTTGTGTGCGACCCTTTAGGTTTACATGGCTCGTTGGCAGTGTATCTGGGTGACACGTGTCGTGGGTATAACATACAACTTACAAAGAGTAAGTGTGTATCTCTACATAGAGATAAAACACATCTATTTATACCCATTGCATCAAATGCACATTTAATGTAATGCAGTAGGGTTTGAACACACGTCAAGCCTTTAGAGAAAGACTTGTTCTTTGCTACAGTGAATAGTACAAACGTCTATTCATGAGCATACATCCTTTCATGAAGTTGGTGGGTAGTAGATTCCGTAATATGTTTCTAATTGATATCCTCGTTTTTCTACAATCTATGGATAAGTGTCTTGATGATTTCGATCTTCCAACGGTAGATGCAAATGCCAATTTTCAATCTGAAGAATTTTGTGAGGTACAAGAGGAAGGCTCTATAGTTATGGAAGACGAACACTTGCATGTCCGAGACTCTCTCAATTCGGACCAGAAATACGCATATGGTGAAATCATGAAGCATGTAGACGATGATTGTCCATGAGTGTTCTTTATAGATGGTCCTAGTGGAACCGGGAGGACATTTTTGTACAAAAATTTGCTTGCCAACATCCGTTCACGTGGTCTTATTACTCTCGCAACCGCTTGTCGGGTGTTGCTGCCAATAATATGCCTGGAGGGAGAACATCTCACTCTAGATTCAAAATTCCTCTCAACCTTCATAGTAACTCAATGTGCAACACAAAAAAACAAAGTTGAGTTGCTCAGTTGATTCAAGATGCAAAAATAATCATTTGGGACGAAGCGTTGATGGCAAAGAGGCAAGCAAGCGGTAGAGACCCTCGATCGAACAATATAAGATGTTATAGGGGTGACACTCCCATTCAACGGAAAGACAATGGTTTTAGGGGTGATTTTAGACAAGTATTACCAGTCGTGAGGCATGGAACCCGAGCACAGATTCTAGATTCTAACTTACGGATGTCACCTCTTTGGTCAACGATTAAAAAGATACGGTTAACGGTCAATATGAGAGCATGCACTAATCCGTGGTTTTCAGATTTTTTTTATTAAGAGTCGGTGATGGAGATAAAGAAGCGGTGGACGAAAGCTTTATTCGCATATCGGAATACATGACTGTTCCCTATACTGATAAAGGTAAGTCAAAAGATGCGTTGATTGATGCAATATTTCCATCTCTGCAAATCAACGGAGCTGATTCGCATTATATCATTTTGAGGGCGGTATTATCAACTAAAAATGAGAATGTCGATGAGATTAATGATCAGTTGATAGACAAGTTTTCTTGGAGATAAAAAAATATAATACAGCTTCAACGAAGCAGAAGATGATAAAAATAACATCTATCCGATGGAGTTCTTAAACTCTTTAACCGTTAATGGTTTGACTTCTCATTACCTTCGTCTCAAGATTGGATTCCCCATAATATTGTTACGAAATATTGATCCCTCGAATTGATTATGTAATGGCAATAGATTAATATGCAGAGGCTTTCAACAAAACGTCATCGATGCAGAAATAGCTGTTGGTCAGCATGCTGGAAAGAGAGTATTTCCTTCCAAGAATTCTCTTATGTCCGTTCGAATACAACATGTTCCCATTTAAGTTAAAGAGAAAACAGTTTCCAATTCGGCTTAGCTATTCTATAACAATCAATAAAGCTCAAAGCCAAACAATTCCGAATGTAGGTGTTTATCTATCGGAATAAGTATTCTCATACGGGCAACTTCACGTGGCATTGTCCAGAAGGATATCACGGGGCAATACGAAGGTGTTGGTGAAGCCTGTGAAAATATTCAATCGTGTCGGAGTCTACATATCAAGAAGTTCTACGTGATGAATAAGGTATAATCAACAATTATATTACTACACATTTGGTAACATATGTTTCTATTAAAATCATTGCGCCATTTTTTAGGAAATATTTACGGATGGGTGTATCATGAAAACTAAACAACAGTTTGGATATACGGATGAACATTATTTACAAATGATTGTATTTCTTTGTTCAGTCAAGAATTTCAAGTTTTGTAATGACTTCTGAGTATATGGGTTTAGAAACCCAATACATGTGGAATTATTTTACCTTTCCATCTTGCTAATACACCATATTAACCTTCAACTTTATATATTAGTTGACTTGCAAAATAATCAAACAAACTCATGATTCAAGGCTAAACTAATGTTTCAAAATTGTGATGCGCGGGTACACCACTAGTTTGATTATCCTATATATATGTGTGTGTGTGTGTGTGTATGTACATATATGATGGTTCAAGGGAAAACCTTAAAAAATGAAAAACTGAAGAACACTCTAGTAAGCATTCATCTGGACCGTATGCACATGTGCATATAAGTAACTGAAGTTGTTTTTTGATTTTATGCACTTGAGCATGTTATGCACCTCTGTATACTAGACAAATTACTTACAAACTACTTGTATGGACATATACATACAATCGAGATGGACAGTTATCATAGTGTTTCTGAGTTTTTCATTTTTTTGAGGTTTTCCACTAAATCTGACCCTAAACACACACACACACCCACACCCACACCCACCTTCTTTTGTTATCTGCCTAATTAGTATAAACTGTGGTAACTAGAATATTTTCGTCTTTTTCATATATTGATATCAATATTTTTAATTATCACATTTACTTATGATTTTAAAACACATTACCATAAAAACCGTAATTAACTTTTTGGTTTCACTTATGAACCTTGGGAAAAAATTTGGATCAACCACAATTTATACATGAAATAACATGATGAAAAATTATAAACTTTAAACAAAAATCAATTTTCACCTATGACATTTTTTATTTCACCTATGAAAAAAAAAAAGAAACGGTCTAAAGTGAGATAAGGCCGAATTTAAGGGATAAATAGGGTGACGAGTATATCTTCTAAAAATAAATCACAATTTGTTTCAATATTGCTTTTCATCTAATTCCATGTTTCAATATACCCTTCATTTCATTCCATTTAATTCCTTCCTTTTTCATCAATTTATAATCTTCAATTTAAACATCACCTTTGATAAAAAAAAAGCATATGAGAATAATCAAAAAGTTTACCATTTAAAGATACATATGAACCACATACAAGTAATTTGTTGTAACATAGATTTACATATGTATCTTTAAATAGGTTTTCCATAATTTTTTAATGATTTACATATAAATCTTTTTTTAACTTTTTTTTATTATCTTCTCACGACATTTAGTCTTTTACATGTTATTCCATACCAGGCTTTAAACAATCGGTATGAGGATGAATGGAGAGTGGGAGACACATATCACTGCCATGGCCCGTGTTCTAAAATACTGATATAAACAAACACTAACCAATAATGATGATGTCAATATCAATTGGTCAATCTATCAATAAAGTCAAAAAATTAGCTCAACTTTAAACCGAATCATCGTTTTCGTTAATATTTCAATGGATAATAAGAGCTACAAAATAGCTAACATTCATAGATTAAGTTGTAGTTCATTTCATTCATTTAAAAGCTATTCATGTCATGGTGGATCTAGGATTTATAACCAATGTATAAAGTATAATAACAAATTTTAAGATGTACAATAACAAAAAGATATATTATAGAATTTACAAAAGATATCTAAGTATGGATGTGCATTACCTGGTCAGTAAAGTAGGTTGGTCCATCCATTCCCACTAGAGTTGCATATGAATTCGTCCAAAAAAAATTCTATTCTAGTTAAAATCTGATAAAGTTTGGAAGGTCCGAAAAAACTCGGACAGATCATTCCTTGACAAAAATAAAGACGAAACCAAACTTAATGATATAGTTTGGTACAAGATCAGACTAAGTATTGACCTTTGATATGGTGCATCTAAAAACATAGAAAAATAGAGGAAAATTTTAACGGATTTCAAAAATAAAGAATAATAAAACTTAGACCGATTTTTATTTGATCCAACATAAAAAATCTGGTTAAAAATAATTATTGTCTATTATCTGACCTAATCTAGAGTAATAATGTAAATAATCGGGTTTTATCCGGTCTGCGAAAGTCAAATATGATAATGAAATGTTAATGGACAATTCCATTACCTCGTTGATTCCATTACAATTTCCATTTTATTTTACTAAGTAGAAATCATGCCAAAAGTAATTCTTAATTAATAGAGTTGCCTAATCTAATCTTAGAAGTCAAACACATGCCACACATTATTTTAAGAAGAAAATACACACATCCTGTTAGTCCATTAAAATTGTAAGTATTAGATTTAAAGACTTGATTAGCTACTGGTTGAGCTAAAGTTCAACAAAGAAACGTTATTATTTTAAAATACTTTTTTTTGGGGGGGGGGGGGGGGAATAAGCATAAGTTGTCAGTAAAGGGTTTCAAACTCACAATTATCGACTTAAGACACTTAATTTTAACCAATTTAGTAAATAACTTGTTTTTTTTATCATATTTTCTTTTTTGAGATGGAACAAATACTGAAAAATACACATATATTGTTAAGACAAGTCTAAACATATGTCGGTCTACTCAATAAACGTATCTTACATGGGATACTTAAGCGCAAGGGTGGATCCATGTACAAGGCAGGGGTCGTGTGTCATTAGTGAATCGTGTATCTCATAGTGGAAAAAAGTTGCGATCTTTAACAATATGAGTGTTGTGTTTCGTTGTGTGCTAATATTAGATATCGTCATCAAAAAACTAAGAGACTATAATCACATATCAACGCTTAAGTTTGAGTTTTAAGGGTTAATAATGACGGGCCACAAAAACCATGACCGTAAATCGTTGAAATCAGATTTGACTTGTTAGTGTTTTATACTGTATTTTGTAACTATAATCCAATTTATTCATTTTAATTTTATAATTAAGTTTTATTTTATATTACGTCAATGATATTGTGCCTGCATAAAGAAAATGTTGTTGAGCCTCTGATAACTGACTAGAAAAATACAAGAACTTTAAATAGTTACAAAGCGATTCATTAAATTTTGAAGTAACATTTTCTTGGCATGACTATTTTCCTCCCTATGGCTTTTTCCTAGTGGCCTAATTTATCCAATGTAGAATAGTATGGTGGACTAATCTAGTCGGCCTCATACATATTAAGCCCTATAAATTGTTGTGTAACAACTTCAAAATTCATCAAAACATGTAACTTTCACCAACTAAAATGAGGCACCTTCAATACACTCTCACCCTTCTCACCTACATGTTAACCCTTCTTGGCATCATCATTCCCTCACTTCATCTCTCAGAATTACAACGATATATGGAAGCCATCAAAGCTAATAGTCACTTTTACTTGATCATAACATCTTTCCTGATCATCTCCTTAGTGACTCTTTGTGTTTTAACATGCAAAAGAAGGTACATGCAATAGGCGAAATGTCTGATATAATAGCGTTTGAAAAGGCTGATGAGTAAGACCGAAGTGAACTTGATTAAGAGTTTTAGCTATGATGGTTAACCATTACAAGCTTTGGTAGGGTGTTTTGGGCTTTAATCTTGCTAGAATGGGGCTATTGTGCTTTGACCCAAGTGGTATGATTTGTATCTCTTGAATATAATGGTTGTGGTTTGAGACTCCTTGCTAGCGTGGCTAATTTCTATATATGTTCTTAGTTATTTTCTTTCTAAATATTGGTAAAAGGGGGTTTTTTTTCTTAGTGTCACCAGTGTAAAGATTTCTCTATTTTGTAATTATCTATAATGTTTGATCCTCGGGCAAATAAGTTAAGGGATTTCAAGTCCCATCAACACATATAATTATACAAAGTAAAACCCTCTTGTATAACGTATCAGCCTGACTTAAATTATATCGAACATAGACATGGGTTCATGTAAAGACGTGACCTAATATTTGGTGTTTATCCAACCATAAAGGTTAGACACCTTTTTTGTTGCCTTTTTTGACCATTTTCATTTTTATCTTCAACACCTAATATCTTAATCATATGTTGTTCTTCTATTCCTATCTAAACAAACATATTTTCATGTGATACGATTAATGGTTAATTTCATAATCATATATTTTAAACGAAAAAACTTGCTTTTTTAAACAACAATAAAAGATTTTATGTTAAACTGGAAGGGTACTTAGAGAATCCCTTCACAACTGAAATTGTACCTGAACAAGGAGAGATGTGCGATGAATGATAACCAATTACAAGTAAATTGTGCATAAATACAACATTTTAAAGCTCCATACTTGAATTCGTCTAACTAACTGCAGATAAACATAATCAAGTATTGGATAAACATCTCATTTTAAATATAAAAAATCTAAAATATAATTAGGATAATCATTGAGTTCTATCAGAATACTTAGTTATTATCTTTAAAAAAAATTATATTATTAAACCTAAATTAAATTTCTTTGTTAATAAATCTAAATTAAATTATAATTAAAAAATTGAATTAAGGAAATTACACCAAAACACAAGAACTTTTATGATATTTTTAAATTTATATTTTATTCGAAAATAAAAACATTATCGCTTTCTCAAAACCACATAAAACCGTATTATATTGACATAAAAAAAGAATAAAATAAAACACTGAAATCAAGATGTGTCTCGATGCATTGCACGAGTACCTTTCTAGTACATATCAATTTATCTTCTACATATATTCTCATAAAATTCTTATATTCACCAAGCAATAATTGTGTTGTTACTTACATTGATATAATTGTTGAATATTTTTGCAATTTGCTTATATTAATTCATGATATACTCATTTGCAATATTGGTGAACCTCATTAAAACCACTTTTTTCCTACATGCGATTGCATAAAGTGACAATAATACCTATTATTATAACCATTCTAGATATATAAGAGTCTGATTGATTTGTTATTTTTTTTCATTTGAATTGTTCAAACTTTTTAGATTTGTTTTAGACAGTTCATAGTTTGGTTTATCTATAAAAAAAATCCTTAAAATATAGGTTTTAATAAAATTATGTAAAATAAAAGATATGTATTATATTGAATTTCATATTTTAAATATAGAGATGAAAAAGTCTTTTACAAATATCAAATATTTCAAAAAATCAAAAATCTAAGGAAAAAAATGGGGTTCTAATGTTTAGAGAATAACACCTCATTATGTTTGGTTTCTTCTTTAAGAATTAAAAATATTATAAAATAGACCGATCAACATCAATAAAAATCCATATCATATTTGTTTTCATGAATGACGCCTCAAATCAAAAAAAAAAAAAATCACATCAACAAAAACTAAATAAAAAAGAAGAATTGGGAGATTAAAAGAGATTATTATGCTAAACAATGTTATCTTATTTCATCAAAGATTCATATGCCACTTTATCCGCACAAAAAAAAAAATCATCTGCCTACATAATTCCAACTTTAGTGTGAATTCTCCGACTAAAAGACGAAATACTAAATTTACATAAGCAAAAACTCATACTATGATTAGTCTTATTGAATGACGTCTCAAATCAACAATAATGCAAATCACCTCTACAAAATTATAACTGAATAAAGAGAAAGAATTGGGAGATTAATAGAGAGATTCATATGTTTGAATAAAATTCCAATTTTAGTGTGAATGTCTCCAATTAAAAGACGAAAATACTATACTTACATTAACAAAAATCCATATCATATTTTTCTTCATGAATAAAGCTTCAAATAAACAAAAATGCAAATCACCTCAAAAACTGAATAGAAAGGAATAATTGAGAAGTTTTTTTTTCCTTAAACAATGTTACATTGTTTATTCAAGGATTCATATGTAACTTTATCCACACACAAAAACTTCATATGCCTACATAATTCCAACTTTAATGTGAATTTCTCCGAATAATAAAAAAAATTTATACTTACATAAGCAAAAAACCATATTATGATTTGTCTTATTGAATGACACGCCAAATCAACAAAAATGCAAATCACATCCACAAATTTATAACTGAATAGAGAGGAAAAATTGGGATATTAATAGACATAGAGGTGTACCATAAAATTATACATGAATAGAGATGAATAATTGAGAGATTGATAGAGATGTTATCATAGAGATGTACCACAAAAGTATACATGAATAGAGATGAAGAGTTGAGAGATTATTATAAAGGTGTACCATGAAGAGAAGATGAAAAATTATAACCGAATAGAGAGAAATAATGAGAGTTAAAAGAGTACTTATTAGAGGAACATGAAGATGTTGAAACAACCTAATTAAGGATCTTAAATGTGAATATCAAACATAAAAAACAAATATTAAGGTAGGAGAAGCTTGATAAAAGGAGAAAAAAGATAAAACATTTTCTTGTTTTGAGAAGAGGCCACGTCATTGCATGTGATTTCTTCTTTAATATATATATATTACATAGAGTAAATCTCATTTGTTTATTTCTTATATATTTTTCTTTTCCATTTATTTTTGTCTTCTAGACCAAAACCAAAAACAGAGACCATCAGCCTCCTTCTCCCAATCTCCCAAGACCGCCCTCCTTCTCTGGTTAGTGACCTCCGTTTCTAGAAAGGGTCATTTGCGTTGGTTTTAAAATCAAATATGCAAATCTTGAATTGGACAGAAGTGATCAAACTCCACCGAATTCATGCCCATTACCCTCCTACTGATCTGGCATTCGTCAAAGTCGATGCTCGTCTGGCCATGGATTTTTTGGAAGCTTTGTTAACCCTCTCCCCCATTTATATGGTCAACTTCCACCACTGACTCCCCATCCAACATTCATTTACGTTACCATCTATATTTTTGTTGTGTCTAGATAAGTTTTATTAATCTTTGTTACGTATTGTTTTTTCTTTCCGTTTAGCTACGTGTTTTTATTATTATTATTATTACTATTATTATCATTATTATTATTATTTTTATTACCGCCCAGTTACGTTTAAGTTTAAGTTTTGTGTTGCATAATTATTGTTGTGTGTACTTGTCGCATAATTATTATTGTGTTTGTTTATTGGTAAAGTTGTCATTAAAAAACAAACAAAAAATCTTTTTCCTTGTGTAGTTTTTACTGTTACATCTCTTAATGTGTTTAATCAATATTTCATCTTTATCTGTTAATCTTTAATATATATATATATATATATATATATAATTTAAAACTGGAAAACAAAAATTTGGTTTATCCTCATGTCAAAAGTTTTAGACGTGTTTTCAAAAAATGCTCTCAGACGGTTGTTTAAAAAAGAATTTACCTTCATACATCTTCAATTAATTTGCAATAAGACTTGTAAAATAATTTTTCCTAAAGAACTAAAAATGATTTTAAATGATGAAGAACTTTTTAATTTAGAAGACCAGCTGTATTTGTCAAAACAGATTTCTGATCAAGAATACATTTTTTATGACAAAGATAAAAATATTCGAGTCGGTTTATTACATGATATCTTTGTAGCCATTTATACTATTATAGAAAAGAGTCTAAATCCAGACTGTGACCGTGATTTAGACCTTGTTAATTTAGAAGAAGTTACTTGTGATCATAATTGACAAAAAATTACGGGAACTGATAATATTCCTTGTGTTATTTGCAATCTTTTTCCACATAAAAAACTAAGAGAAAAATGCTTAAATTGCCATATAGAAGCCTGCATAAAATGTCTAGAAAAGAAAGATTTAATAAAAATAGAACCAGACTATATAAATGTTGCCAAAGACCTTGATAAACAAGAAATCTGAGTCTTAAGAAAAAGAATAGAAAATGTTGAAGATACGGTAAAACTTTTTCAAAAGAAAATAGACTTTTTTGAAAGAGTAGTAAAGGGAAAATACACCATAGACGAAAATAAAGACCTTATTCAACAAGATTATATGCAAGTTGTTTGTAATTCAGATAATTTAAAATCACTAAAAGTAAAATGCAGAATTAAAATTGATGATTTTGTTATCAATTGTCTTGCATTAGTTGATTCTGGTTGTTCTAATTATATCTTAAACAAATCATTGATTCCTTCTAAATATATTGTTAAATCAGACTCACCAATTGATGCACAACAAATGGATGGTGAAATTTTCTCTTATAACGAAATGTTGAGACCTAATAGTAAAGTTAGTTTCGAGACCAATTGTGGTTTTAGCAAAGAATATACTCTACCTCCTAAAAATACTTTTTTTAGGGTGTTAAACCTTAACAATATAAACTCTATTCTCGGACTAAATTTTTTATTAAAAGACAATGGTAGCGTCACTTTAACTAAAGACTTTTACATTTTCATAAGCATACTTTTTTCACTCATGCCATCACTACTCATTTTCCTTCAAAAACTGCAAGCATGATACTCCAATTTTTGAAAAACCCTGCAATTGCAAGAAGAAAAGAGAGTGTCAGCTCAATGAAAAAGAGTTAAACGATTATTTAGACGAATTTATAAATTATGATGAAGACCATTTTATAGATTAATCTAGACTTTGTTAGCAGTAAAAAGTTATACACAACTTTAGTAACAGATTCTGATATAGATAACCTTGTCTCTAAATTAGAGAAAATAGGAATAATTGGAGAAGACATTATCAAATATTGGAAAAAAGACAGTTTTATATGAGTTAAAAATTAAAAATTCCGAATATGTGATAAAGACTAGAAATATAGAACCAACTAATGATGATAGAAAAGATTTTCAAATGCATATTTCAGAATTGTTAAAATTAGGCGTTATTCTAAATCTGATAGTCCCCATAGATCTGCCACCTTTATTGTTAAAAATCATTCTGAAATAATTAGAGGAAAGAGTCGTATGGTTATAAATTATAAAAGACTGAATGATAATACAATCGATGATGCATATAATATTCCTGATAAGACTGTTTTAATCAACAAGATTCAAAATTGCAAAATTTTAGTAATTTTTATTTGAAATCAGGATTTTGGCAAGTCAAAATGCATCAAGACAACATAAAATGGACGGCTTTTACTTGTCCAGAAGATCATTTTGAATGGTTAATCATGCCTTTTGGGCTTAAGAAGGCCCCAAGTATATTTCAAAGAAAAATGAAGACATTTTTAATAAATATAGCAATTTTGTGGCCGTTTATATAGATGACATTTTGATTTTCAGTAAAAATAAAAAAGACCATAAAGGCCATTTGCAAATTGTTTTTTTGGAATTTATAAGACATGGTTTAATTTTGAGTAAAAAGAAAATGGAGTTATTTCGTGAATATATAGACTTTTTGGGAGTAAATATTGGAGAAGGAAAAATAACTTTGCAACCTCATATTGCTCAAAAAGCTCTTGATTTTCCAGATAAATTAGAAGATTTAAAACAGTTGCAAAATTTTTTAGGACTGATAAATTATGCTAGACCTTTTATAAAAAATCTTGGAAAAATTGCTGGTCCTTTTTATGCAAAAACCTCTCCAAATGGGCAAATATATTTTAATCAAGAAGATGTTAAGCTTGTGCAACAATTGAAAAATGAGATCAAATCTTTACCCGAACTTGCTTTACCTCTTGATACAGATTATTTGATTATTGAGACTGATAGTTGTAGTAAAGGTTGGGGAGCTATCTTTTTATGTAAACCTCATAAATATGCAGGCCAATTTTCCGAAAAAATCTGTCGTTATAGCAACGACATTTATAAAGGAAAGGGTAATATTAGCAGTATAGATACAGAATTGTTAGCCATAAATTATGCTTTAGATAGTTTTAAGTTTTTTGTCATATCGAAAAAAAGAAATTACTATTCGAACAGACTATGAAGCAATTGTCTTTTTCTACAATAAAATGAAAGGTGAAAGCAAAAGAAGTAGTAGGAGACGTTGGTTAAATTTTCTAGATAGAATCAATAATACTGGTTTAATTATAGAAATAAAGTACATTAAAAGTAGTGATAATAAAGCTGCAGATATTCTCAGTCGATTATTGGAAAATAAAACTTATTGTAATTTTTATTCTTTTTGCAGATGTCTAGACCTCCTCCAAGACCAGGAATTCCTTCGGGAAATAATCCTACAACAAGACCAGTAACTACTCAGACTTTTATTAGCCAGACTAGACCTAATTTTCAAGAACGTCTTAGATTTGGAAATAACGAACTAATTGTTTTTCCAAGTTGCAACAATGTTTCTTTCAGGACGCAGAATTATATTTCTCTTAGTAAGGAAGAACGTTGTCTTGTCGACAAATTATGGGTAGCCTTTGGGAAAAACCCAAAAGACGTTATCAGAATTTTTTAGTTAGAATGCTAAACGCTTTAAATTTTATGTTGTGTTTAAAGGAAAAAAGACAGGTTTCTTTCATACATGGATCGAAGTTCTTGATGCTACTCAAGGTTATCCTGGTCCTATATATAAAGGTTTTAATAACTACGAAGAAGCCCTTTTTTCTGCCAGACAACATTTAGGAAAGAACTTTTTTATTTCTCCTTCCCTCAGAAATTATACAGAACCCCATCTAGACTTTTCTGCTTCCAAAGATTGGAGCCATACTCATACCATATCCAGAAATTTTAAAATCATCAATGATGTCAACACGCAACTCGGAAACGAAAAACTTGTTCTTCAAAAACAAGTCTCAATGCTCGAGAGACAAATTCTTTCTTTTTCTCTCAACTAGAACAAAGGCTCATCTTTTGGTTCTATATAGAAGATTAAGATGGGTGGACATTCTCTAATGAATGTCAATAAAGGTATCATTGAACCTAAAAATTCAATGGCTTGTCTAGCTCCACCAGTGGCTGGTAAAGACTTATCAAATCCGAAGACGGCTATGAGATTGCCAAAATATCAAAAGACACAGAGGACTCTTGATTCCTCTACTCAAAACCAGACTCAAAACCCTCAAAACCATCAAAATACAGACATCTGGGATTCTCTTGGAGAACCTGGAAAACATTTTGATTTCCGTGTTAAATACAACCCAACTCCTTCAACCCATGATCCTTCACCTTCCTATACTAAAACAGATATATCCGTCCATACCCAATCCCCAGAATCTCATCATTTAGATTCCATCCAAACTTGCCAAGCCATTATAGACGAACTTGAAAATACACAAGACCAAAAATAATCTTCACCAAAAACTAAAAAACCAAAAAAGTAGAAAACATGAAAATCAAAAGTGAAGGTTAGGAATGAAATCAATAATATTATTCAAGAAGTGATCAGAAATTTCATTCCTCATCATACTGACGAAAAAATTTCAGAAGACACTATTCTCGAAGATCGTTCAAGCTCTCCAAATCCATATCAAAGAGATTACTGTTCAGACGGTGGATAGTCTTTTGATTCAATTGCCAGACATAATCTTGATACCTAGAAGACCAGAGACAATACGAATGGTGACAAAATTATCAATCAAGAAAAGGATTCATCATAATGCAGAAAACGACAAGACTTTCAACTTTTGCATACCAGAAAATAACACGTTGCAAATTGTTTATCCACGTTGCAGATTTATTTTTAAAACCATGACACGTATTTCATATGTATTAATCCCTTCATACCTTGGTGTCATCCTTTCCTTATGATAAATTCCCAATAAAAAGAATTTCCTTTCAGGACACAAAGACATCACAAATCACAACATCATCACAAACAACAACAATCCCAATCATCAACATTATCATCATCACAACACTTACACCTACATGATTCTCCATCATCACAACCAACCCTTTTCCATCCCCATTTCCATATCCTACCGACACTTCCAGACGAAGAATTGAAAGAAAACCTCCAACCATGTTCTAGCTTCATCTTCATCATCTCCATCACCAACCTCATCCATCTTTTCTCCACGTCAAGATTAATAAGATTTTAGTCTAAGTAAGTTTTCTTTTTCTTTTCTTTAATATTTGTATTAGTACTTAAGGGGTTTCCGAAAAGGGAAATCCTTATGGTTTGCTTAATGTAATGTTAGATTTGTAACAATCTTCCCTGGTTTTTTGTATTATAAACCTTAAATAAAATGTTTATGTTTGATGTATTTTATTTTGTTGAGTTAAAAACAATTATTTTCAAAGAATCAAAACATTAATTTTGTTAATCTTGAGTGACCTGGAGCCCGGATGTAAGGCCGGAGTGAGCCTTCTTGGCATCCATAAATGCTGCCGGAGAAAGATGTTTCATTAGTAATGTTCTTGATTTAATGTTTTTAAAAGTTTGTATTTTTAAAAAATGTTTGCGTTTGCATATTAAAAAATCGATTTCTTGATAAACTCGTACATTACCGGTATTGAACTTGAGTGACCCGGAGCTACGGACTGAGTTAAGGCCGGAGTGAGCCTGTGTTATCGTCCTTCGATTCTGCCGGAGAAAAAGATTATATCAATTTTATACAAGTTTAGTGAGAAATTAAAAAAAAAATGTTTTTGCATGGATGAAAATTCGTGCATCTAACATGTAATATATGTTTTGCATGTATTTGTTGTTATATATATATATATATATATGTATATTGTGTTGCATGCTTTTTTATTTTTTATTTTAATTTTATGTAAGTACATGTTTCCATGCATGTCTTATCATTTTTATTGGTTAGCTTTGCATGTGTGTTTTTTAAATGTGTTTTTTATTATATAAAGTGATTTGCATGCATGCATGGAAATTATTTTTCTTATTTTTGTTTGTATTTCTTAATTATTTTTGCCTTTCATAATTTTATGTTTGTGCTTTATGTTTGTGTTTTCTAAAGGAAAGATTGTCTACTTTACTAACGTTATATTTCGGAACACCCTCTAAGAAAAGTACCAAGTTGGATCTAAGTTCATTTGTGTCATCCACTTCCTTTGAAATCATTTTTATAATCGTCATCCTATTTGCTATTATTACCACCTTTATAACTGCCATCATACAACTGCCGCCCCCCATTAATTGTCATCATCTGGGTTAATTTTGAGGTTGTTTTCCTCTCCACCCCTAAAATTAGCGTCCTTTCAACACCATTACCCGTCTGCAACTATTGTTACAATTATTTTGACCCATTAAGAATTATTGTATTCACTTCATGTGGCCCATTGATTTGTGATTTAGGGTTTCGGTGGAGATATTGGGTTCTTGATGAGGGCAAAATGACAAAACATGAAAGTGGGTTGTTGCATTTTTTTTTTCTTCTTCATGCTTGTCATCTGATTGCAATAATCTCGTGAAGGAACCAATTTCATGAAATGAAGATCACAAAGAGAGACGTGAACATGAGGCTATATCGAGAGAGAAATAGAATGAGACGTGGTTAAAAGGAAGCCAACATCAATGAAGGGAAAGTGATTGGTTCTTGGATTTTTTTCGATGAAGCATAAGGGGTAGGGGAAGGGGAAGGGGAAAGGGAAGGGCTTGCAGTCTGAAAGTAATGATGGTGAATGTTGGCTGGAGAAGAGGAAGGATAAGAATATATAGGACCTTTGTGATATCATCGATCAGGAACAAATAAGCTCTAGTAGGGTTGGATGAGTCGTTGTTCTTTTGAGAGAGAAAGAAGAGAGTCGTTAGGGGTGGGTGACCTATTCGTCCCAAAGGGGTTCCTATAAGAGTTAATAGTTTATTGGAGGAGACGAATACAAACACTACTTTTTAACTTTATAAATTTGTTTATTAATTATAGAAGAACCAATACAAGAATTTACAAATTGCTTGAGGAACTAGAAAATGAAAAATCCTAATCTAAACAATCTAAGAAATCACTAAGCTTTTCTTGCACAAAAAAGAACAAGAAATAAAGATAGAAGAACGTAGAGAGAAGTGTTGATAAAGATAAGAAACATGTTTGAGAGGGAGAGTTCTCAACTATTTATACCTTATGCATTTAATGTACCTCAGAGTGTACAATCCACGTGTCAAGAGGAGAGCGGAATGCATGTCTTTGTCCTTCAGATATAAGTCTTTTGGCAGCATACAAACAGTTGCCTCAGAGAGTTGATGAACACATTTTTGAGACAAGAAAGTAATCTATATTGTACCTTTGTCGGGTTGAGGCATGGCTATGTACATTTGTACAAGAGAATAAGACAAAATAATCTTGATTTGCAAGATATTGATCCAACTATTGGAAAAAGTCACTGAGAACTACTTCAAGTATAACTGATCACTTGGTCATGATTCACACTTGAGAGAGCTTGAATCAACAATATCCCCCTATTTAATTATGGCAAAGCAATAAACAAAACTAATACATATAAAACATAAATGAAATGGAACTCATAAAATACTTAGTCCCATTATTGTTCTGAGAGATCTTTTAAGCACTTAGATAGAACGAAGTACTTCAGTTATGAACTTTTATTAATTGTAAAAGAAGGGTTACAAGTAATAAAAAAAGAAATACATAATTGAGCATACATAGATGAAACGTCTATTAATTGATAATATATAATATAAGAATATATATATATATATATATATATCTACTAAGATCATCAAAGGTGATGTAGTAGGGAATTTCTGATCCTTGATCTCTTCTATTCAATAGCTCTCTTTGAGTTATTATATCCATGGATTGACCAGAGAGTGGAGACATAACAATAGGTAAGAAGGAATACTAAGTGATCAAGCATTGCTGAAATGAAAGATCCCTGTTAGAACCTGTGGGTCCCGTTAGGGTCTACAAGATGTGTATAGCATTTTGTAGAGGGGGGGGGGATGAAAACAAACACAGTGAACTTTTCAAATTTAAAATATATATTGATAAAGAAGGATCAATACAGATTTTACAAGATTGTTTGCGGAAAGATAAGGTAAATATAACCTATCTAAACAATCTAAGTTACACACAAGTTCTTAGCAAAGAGAAATGATTTGCTATAAGAAACTTAGAAGGAAGTTAGTTTTTTCTTGGTAAGAACTATTTAGAATACTAAAAGGGATTCTAACTTGCTTTTGAAGATAAGCGTATTGTGTTCTAAGATGTGCGTTATTTCACGTATGAAAGTAAGTTAGGGTTCAAGAGATATCTCTGCATGGAGATAGAACACATCTATTTATACCCATTGCATTAAATGCACATTTAATGCAACGTAGTAGGGTTTGAACACGTGTCAAGCTTTTAGAGAAAGACTTGTCCATTGCTACAGTGAATAGTACCAAAGCCTATTCATGAGCAGACATCCTTTTATGAAGTTGGTGGGTAGTAGAGTCAACACATCGGCTCCGTACCGTACTATACTCTAGAAAGGGTATGGGTTTGTCCTTTGTGTGTGTAAGGACAAGACAAAAACAATCATGCTCAACATGCTTCTTTTGATCGCTGAATGCTTGAATAACCTGAAGGTCTCTTCAGCATTCGTTGAGGCTTGGGCAGTCTTCACACATGTGTAGACCAGGCTGTAATCACTGAATACCACTTCAGATCACGTACTCGCCAGTCTCTAACTTTCAGTTTCATTCTTCGACTTTCGGCTAAAGGTTCTTTGGTGTGAGTTTTGTCTTCTTGAAGTATCGATGTAGCTGATAGATTTACATTACATGTTCTCAGCGCTCATTGAACAGACTCAGTGATGATCACTGGAACTGAAAGACAAAAACAAAAATACTTCATATAAGGTAAAATGGATTATCATCAAATCACTGAGAGAGAGAGAGGATAAATAATCTCCCCCTATTTGATGAGAAAAAGACAACATAAAGAAAGTTGTCTTACCAACTAACAGTAAGGAAAAGTTACATATAAAGTACATGTCCCTTTTAACTGTGTTGGGAACTTTTTCAGTAAGTCAGTCTTTACATAGAAATTTTTCTTAAGTTTAAATCTGTTAGTCCCGTTAGGATCTACAAAATGTGTATAATAGTCTTTAGAAGGGAGGGTGATGAATACAAACACAATAAACTTTTCAAATTTAAAATATATATTGATAAAGAAAGATCAATACAGATTCTACAAGATTGTTTGCAGAAAGATAAAGTAAAAATAACCTATCTAAACAATCAAAATTACACACTAGTTCTTAGCAAAGTGAAATGATTTGCTGTAAGAAACTTAGAAGGAAGTTAGTTCTTTCTGGGTAAGAACTATTTAGAATACAAAAAGAGATTCTAACTTGCTTTTGCAGATAAGCGTATTGTGTTCTTAGATGTGTGTTCTTTTACTTATGAACGTAAGTTAGGGTTCAAGAGTAAACATTAGAGTATCTCTGCATGGAGATAGAACACATCTATTTATACCCATTGCATTAAATGCACATTTAATGCAACGTAGTAGGGTTTGAATACGTGTCAAGCCTTTAGAGAAAGACTTGTCCTTTGCTACAGTGAATAGTATAAAAGCCTATTCATGAGCCAACATCCTTTCATAAAGTTGGTGGGTAGTAGAGTCAACTAATCGAATCTATACCGTACTATACTTTAGAAAGGGTATGGATTTGTCCTTTGTGTGTATAAGGACAAGACAAAAGCAATCGTGCTAAACAAGCTTCTTTTGATCTCCTGAAATCTGGAATAACCTGAAGGTCTCTTCAGCATTCGTTGAGGCTTGGGCAGTTTTCACACATATGTATACTAGGTTGTAATCACTGAATACCGCTTCAAATCACGTACTCGCTAGTCTCTAATCTTCAGTTTCAGTCTTCTACTTTAGCTGAAGGTTCTTTGGTGTGAGTTTTGTCTTCTTGAAGTATCGCTGTCGCTGATAAATTTACATTAGATGTTCTTAGCGATCACTGAATAGACTTAGTGATGATCGCTGGAACTGAAAGACAAAAACATAAATACTTTGTATAAGGTAAAAGGGATTATCATCAAATCACTGAGAGAAATGATCAACAATCTCCCTCTATTTTATGATAACAAGACAACATAAAGAAAGTTGTCTTATCAAATAACAGTAAGGAAAAGTTATATATAAAGTACATGTCCCTTTTAACTGTTTTGGAATTTTTTTTCTGCAAGTCAGTCTTTACTTAGAAAATTTTCTTAAGATTAAGTCTAAGAAAAATTAAAAGAAGGGAAACTGAAACTGAAAGCATATTCACTTACTTATAGATTGTCAGCGGAACACTGGAACTCATAGACTTATGTCCCTACTACACTTTTCAAGGATCTTTTTCAGTAATGCACATAAAATACAAATATTAAATTCAAAAGAAATATTACAATTGTTTCAGTACATGTCTAGACTTACAAAATATATGACTAATCACTAAAAGTAGATACAAGATATAGTTTACAATGCATGGACAATATTACAAAGGAAATAAACTAGTCCAAGTCGCTCAGTTTGATGTAACCTAGTACATTTTCTCAAGCTCCTTTCGACCTAGAAACTCCCTTCTTATCTTTCGGTCCACCAATACACCTTTTAAGTCATCATCTAGCCAGAACCTGATATAAACGAGGTGTTCCATAGGGCATAGATGTAACTCAAACGTTCTCTCATAATTAAGTCCTAACACAAGTTTGAAGTGCACAGTGTAGAGTACATAAGGACCTTTCGCTGGCAAAGAAAGATTCAACATTGAGATGTCTGGACTCTCAGAATCCTTCAGGACTTCATCCAAGAAGAATTTTGTTTCATGTTTGTTCCTCACGGATGATCCATCATTAGGTCTTGAAGGTCTTTTCTTTCTTCCTCCTTTCTTCAGCGTTGGCACTTCAGGAACTACGACAAATCTTGATACTTTTTTGATCAACTCATTGATAAGGTCTTCGATAATCATCTTATGTGTGGATTTGGAGTGGTGAATGGCTTGTCTGGTCTCCATCCATTCGCTGTAGCCATATTTGCCAAGGTAGGAGGGGTACTCGGTCACAACCTCGAGATTGTCCCTGGTGATGAGCATGGAGAGCATCATCCCACCATCTTTTGATCGTCCGCTGATGCTGACGCTCTTGATTGGGTGAGGGTTGATTCTTTTGTTGATACTTGCTTCGCTTCAGCGCTTGTCCCACTCAGCCAGCTTCCGGTTTTTCTTGTGCTCAGCTTCTGCAAGAGATAGGAGCTTAGCTTGGGCTTGGAAAACAATCACCTTCTTTTTGGACTTTCTCTTGGGAAGAACTTTTTCATCTAGATACTTGGCCAGATTTAGGCTGTCCTCAGTCTGCTTCCTTTGAAGTTCTAGTTCTTCCTCAATTCTTAAGGCCTCGAGCCTTTTAACTTATGTCAGGAAGTCAAACTCACCACCACTAGAGGTATGAAGAGGGATTTTTACTCTAGTCTGGTCGAGTGACTCTCTGAGCTGAGTCATCTGTTGGTCGGTGGGAGTGCTGGGAGTAGGGTTGTCAGGGACCCATTCCAGCCGACTATAGGTAGTAGAAGGTATCTTGAGTTGAGACAGGGAGGTGATGACTACCTTAGAAGTGGAGTCTTTAAATAAAGGTTGAGAGGATTGAAATAATACCTTTAAATTCCCTTCTTCAGCGATGTATTTGCCTTTTGACTTAAGGCCCTGGTTCTTTTTAGGTGCTAGATTTTCTTCCCTTTTCTCCCCTTGGGATGTGGAATCCCTGAGGGCAACTCCTTTGGTGGCAGTGGTAGGACGCTGGTACTGGATGGTGAAGTCGTCTTCATCGTCATCATCTTCCACATCACCTTCCTCATCATCATCATCATCATCTTCATCATCTTCATCTTCCACATCACCAGCAACAGGTGCAGAGGTGATGGGAAGGACATCATCACGAGCTTCAGCTCGGATGGCATCAACGTCCTCAACTATAGTAGCTTCACTGGAGGTTGGAATATCGCAGACAACCTCAACTTCAGCCGCAACGTCATGGGTTGCTGGAGTAGCAGGTTCAGCAGATGGTCCAGCAGCGTTGGACCTTATTTCCCCTCTCCGGTGATGGCTTGAGAGCATAAGCTAGAGAGTTGGTCATTGATGTGGATTTGAAGGACCATCATATATTCTATTGGTGTCAGAGCGTTGGCTATGCTGTTCGTCGCTTCGCGCGGTCATCAGCGGTGAAAGAAGGAGGAGTCACTGGTGTTGGTTTGAATAGGAACCATGACTTGTTGTAATAGCTTTGCCAGCTGGAGAGATTGAGCTTATGCATTATCAGCCCTGCTTGTGAGAGAAGCTATGGCTTCAGCATTGGCTCGCATAGCCTCTTGGAGAGAGGAAAGGTGGCTATTTACATCTTAGACTTTAGCCTTGATAGTTAAGAGGTCCGTAACAACATCTTCTCTTCGAGGCATGTCCTTATGGACCTCTTCCATCTTGATTAGGATAGTCTCGACAGCTGAGAGGATTATCTTGACATCCATCTCCATGTCGTATTCTTCTTCATTCATAGCCTGAGACTTAGACGGACCTGAAAAAGAAGGAGAGTGAGTAAAAATAAGCTCTTGGTTAGAAGAAATAAAAAGGTACTAGTGTGGAGTACTTGAGGGGTCTTCAGCGTTATCTGAAGGATTAACGCTGGTTTGCTCCATGGTGCACTCATGAGGATGAGCACTAGTATGCTGAGGAGCCTCGAGAGGAGCTACCTCAGGTCCAGTGATGAATGTCTCATCATCAGGGAGGACTGGCACTGATGATTCATGGACACGTGTTGAGAGCAATGATGAAGAGGAGAAGAAGATGGCTGAGAGAGTTTGTGGGTGTTCAGCGGTGGTGACGCTGATATTCACACCTTCAATGATTTGAGTCACTAAGGCGGTTGGGAGAGGTACCACTGATACGACAGTGATGTCTGGGATCACTGAAGAGCTTGGGAGGCTAACTTAAAGTGCCTCGGGGGTAAGGCTTGTTTCAATAGCTAAGACCTATTGAGAGGTCACAGCCAGAGACGTGATTATCCCCTTTTTGGCCTTCTTGGCTCTCTGAGAAGAACCAAGAGTTGGTTGTGATGGACGTTTGGAAGAAGGAGTTTTTGTGGCTGGGATAGACGTAGGGGAGTTTGCCTTTATCTTGACTACCTGAGGAGGAGAGGAGGGAAGGAAGAGAATTGCACCACTGAAGATGTGCAACATCTCCATCCCTAAGCTTATGATCCAAAATCCTGGATCCAAGCCTGCAGACCGGGAGGTTACCTTCTTTTGAGTATTTTTAGCCAATGATCTTGGCGAAAACCATAGAGAGGAACCTGGTGTATGGCACCACTTTCTCCCTCTGGCACTTGTTCAGCTTTAGCGCCAGGTCGTCAAAGATGACGACAACGTAGTTGATCGGGCAACGTTGAATCATTGAAACTCCTATTATGAGAGCGACACAAGAGGCCTGATCTTGTTCGTCATTATTTCCACCCATGGATTGAATGAAGTGGGAAAAGAGGTATTACCAGACCGCTAACATGCGGTTCTTCTCAATCTCTGACAGCGACTTGAGGGGATCACTGGAGTCCTTCTTCATTGGCCATTGGTAGCCAATGTCATCGAGGCAAGTGATTATCTCAATAGTGGAGGGTTCGCTGTTGAAAGGACCCATGGGGAAACGAAAAGCATGCATTAGAGTGGCCACGCCAAAGCTGAAAATCATCCCGTTGAAGGTGAAGGAGATTTTCTCCACCTGACGAACGTTCTTGTCGTCCTCTTGCACCACCTTAACAGTCAAGTAGAACCGCTGAAGGGCCTCCCTAACCATGACAGGTTCATGGTTGAGAGCATAGGCAAGTGGGGACATACGAAGGAAAGAAGCAACATCCTTGTAGATAGTTTTGTTGGTAAGAATGTCTAACAAGGCAACATGGTTGTTAGCCTTGAATGAGATGTCTTCAACGAAGAAGTTAACATTCTTGGCATCCATTGTCTGTTATAGGTTTAAAGAAACAAGAAATAATAGTTGTTAGTAGTCCAAGATTTGTTTATCATTTTAAGTTTTAAAACAATAAAACATCTTTTGAAAAATCCACAAATGAAATATTAGGGTTAATATTTCTATTTGTGTTTTAAGACATTACTTCAAGTAGATTAGCGTTTTTGAAACAAGATTATAACCAAGAATAAGAATGTGTTATTAATATTTCTATTTGTGTTTTAAGGGTGCGTTTGGTACGCTGGACAGGGTGGGACAGGACAGAACAGAACACATTTGTCCTACGTTTGGTGTGGCTAAATGTGGAACTAAGTGGAACTAAGTTGGACAAGCATGGGACACGCCTGTTCCACCATTACCCCTGGAACTAAGTGGAACAAGAAAGTTTTTCCCTCTTTACCCCTTGTTCCTCTCCATCGCAGCCTCCATACACCCTCCATCGYACTCCATGCTCTGCCTCCATCGGYGACTGCCTCCGTCGCACCGACTGCCTCCATCGGCGACACCTTCCATCGCACTCCATGCTCTGCCTCCATCGGCGACTGCCTCCATCGCACCGACTGCCTCCATCTAGCTGTTTAATYGGCTGTTTAATCGATTTCGATTTAGCAATTCAAAAATCGGCTGGATATCTAATGAAGATCATATGGAAACAATACATTCTRCACTAAGATTGATTTTGGTGAAAAAACACTAAACAACTCATTGAGGGTAAATTGGCCATTTTAACCAGTTCTGTCCTTCTTGTCCTGTCTTACCAAACGCTGAACAGCTGTTCTGTCCTGTCCTGTCCCGTCCTGTCCTGTCCTGTCCCGTCCTGTCCTGTCCTGTCTGCGCACCAAACGCACCCTAAGAGAACAAGGTTCTTAAAATCTCAAACATTTGTTTCATAGATAGAAAATAGTAGATCTAAGTTTAAATTAAATAAGTATCGACCTTAGAGTAGTTTGAGTAGAAGGTCGAAGGATTCGAGTTCTTAGTGTTCTTGGAGTTTTTGCTTGAAAATTCTTTTTGGTAGAGGTTCATCAAAGATTTTTGTAAGCATAAACAAAATAAGAGGGAAAAGATCCCATATTTATAGGTAAAAGAAGAGAGAAGCAAAGTAGGAGAGAAGAAAAATACGATGGTTGAGGAATGGCCATGATGAGAAATATGGAACGTTCTTATCTATGATTGGATGGAAGATAAAGTAGGTCGCGTGTGTCAAACCTTTTTGCGCGTCTCAAAGTGTTTCATATTGGTAACAGAGAATGTCTTCATTAAGATGGATCATTTACTATTTCTTTTAAAACGAAAAGGTTTTAAGAAATTTGAAGAGTCACATTCAGTGATAGGTTAATCATTGAATAAAAACCTTTTAAAACATTTCTGATCACTGAAGAAGAGAAGCTCCAGTGATGGTTTTGTGTTAAGAATTGAAAATAACTTAGAAGAGTATATTTTCATATGAACTTCGACGCCAGTGATAAGAGAATCATTGAAACTGACATTTAAAAACATTTGAATCACTGAGGGTAGAAAGATTAAGTGATCATTTTGATTTTAAGAGAAGATAAGTATAAAAGGAATATACTTACAGAAAAATGTTCAGCGAACGAAAGAATCACTGAAACAAACTTGTTAAAACATTTTGATCACTAAAGAAAGAAAGCATCAGTGATAGTTGTAAGTTTTAAAAAAAGAACAAGTAAACATACCTTAGAGAGAGTAGATACATTTACTTAAGAGTTCAGTGATAGAGATAGAGCACTGAATTGTTTAACTTATTGATTGATGTGTATAGCATAAGAAGTTATTCTTCAGCATTTAACATCCCAGTTCGATGATCAAGATGTTAAATCTTGTCTCATCAAGAGGCTTGGTGAAAAGGTCAGCGAGCTGATAATCAGTTGGAACAAAGTGAAGTTCAATATCACCATTCATAACATGATCTCTGATAAAATAATATCTGATCTCTATATGTTTGGTATTGGAGTGAAGTACAGGGTTGTTTGCAATTGCAATAGCATTGGTGCTATCACAATAGATAGGAATCTTTGAGAACTGAAGATCGTAGTCCTTCAGCTGATTTTTCATCCAAAGGACTTGGGCACAACAACTTCCAGCAGCTACATATTCAGCTTCAACGGTTGATGTGGACCCTGAGTTTTGCTTCTTACTTGTCCAACTCACCAACTTTTCACCAGACGCTGACAGCCTCCAGTGATGTTTTTCTTATCGATCTTGCAACCTGTAAAATCACTATCTGAATAACCTATTAGATCAAAACCTGAACCTTTAGAGTACTAGAGACCCAAGTTAGGAGTTCCCTTCATGTATCTGAAAATGCGTTTTACAGCGATTAGATGGGATTTCTTAGGTTCAGATTGATATCGTGCACATAAGCAAGTAGAATACACGATATCTGGTCGACTAGTTGTGAGATACAGTAAGGAGCCGATAATTCCTCTATAAATAGTTACGTTCATTGGCTTTCCATTTGGATCCTTGTTGAGAGAGAGTGAAGGGGCCATTAGAGTCTTCATAAATGAGTTATTTGATAGACCAAACTTCTTCAGCATGTCGCAGACATACTTACTTTGACTAATAAAGATGCCTTTATCTGATTGCTTGATCAGGAGACCTAAAAAGAAGGTTAGTTCTCCCATCATACTTATCTGGTATTCTTTCTTCATGCGATCAGCGAATCGAAAACATAAAGAGGGATTAGTGGAGCCAAAAATAATATCATCGACATAAATTTGGACTAGAATGATATGACCTTTAACTTTCCTAAGAAATAAGGTCTGGTAGATTTTTCCACGAACAAATTTTTCAGAGATGAGAAACGAGGATAGGGTATCATACCAGGCACGGGGAGCCTGTTTCAATCCATAAAGAGCTTTATCCAAACGATAGACATGGTTTAGATACTTAGGGTCAATAAACCCTGAAGGTTGTTCAACTCCTTTTGAAGTTTTCCATTAAGGAAAATGCTCTTTACATCCATTTGGTAGACTTTGAATTCTTTATGGTCAGCAAAGGCTAGGAAGAGTCGAATTGCTTCGAGTTTAGCCACTGGTGCGAAGGTTTCGTCATAGTTGATTCCTTCTTCTTGTCTATAACCCTGAGCAACAAGTCTAGTCTTGTTACGGGTTACCACACCTTCTTCATCTAACTTGTTGCGATAGACCCATTTGGTGCCTATCACTGTTTTGTCAGATGGACGTGGGACAAGATACTAGACTTTGTTTCTATCAAACTCAATAAGCTCCTCTTGCATGGCAATGACCCAACTAGGGTCTGAGATGCCATCACTAATCTTCTTGGGATCAACTAAAGAAAGAAAGTTGACAAAGAGACATATATTACCTAAACCACGACGACTCTTAATACCTGCACCTGGATCACCAAGAATTTGATGAATTTGCTGAGATGTTAGAGGATTATCATCTGAGTAGAGAAGTTCAGGAATAGTGGATGAGGCTTCAACTGCAGTGTCTTCAACGATTGGAATAATTGCTAAATAAGCCTCAGATTCAACGACTGAAATAGGTTCAGATGCTGAAGGCATTTCATTCATTGATTGATTAGTGTTTGAAGTAGAAGGAGGAACACAGCTAATGAGCACAACAACGATCTCTGAAGAAGACACGTTAGTGTGACTAGCTACAACTGGAATGATCAATGGTTAATCTTCAGCTTCTGGGGTTCAGTGTTGAGAAGAAAGCTGAAGTTAGCTTCAGGTTGTCTATAATAAGAGAACATCCAGTTTTGTAATTCATCTACATCACTAAAGATGGGTTTTCAATTAGCTGATTGAGATTCATCAAAAGTGACATGAATAGTTTCTTCTATCGTCTGTCGGCGTTTGTTGAATACTTTGAAGGCTTTGGATACTGAAGAATATCCAAGAAAGATTCCTTCATCAGCTTTGGGATCGAACTTTCCTAGTTGATCACGATTGTTGAGAATAAAACACGTGCAGCCAAAGATATGTAGAAAGCTTATAGAAGGCTTTCTGCCATGAAAAAGTTCATAGGTATCTTCTTGAACCTCTTAACGATCAACGATCGATTTTGAGTGAAACAAGCTGTGTTGAAAGCTTCACCCCAGAAATTGGTAGGGAGATGGGACTCGTTGAGCATTGATCAAACAGCCTCAATGAATGTTCAATTTCTTCTTTCAACGTCCCCATTTTGCTGAGGAGTTCTCACTGAAGAAAAGTTGTGAGAAATTTCCTTGTCCTCAAAGAAGTTATCCATAATACTGTTTTTGAATTCAGTACCATGGTCACTCCTAATAGATCATACTTTAATGTTGTTAAGCACTTCTATTTTCTTGATGAACGATATGATGTCTTCCGGTGCTTCATTTTTGGATATGAGAAAGAAGATGTTATAACTGGGTTTTTTGCAAACCTGGGTTGAGGTAAATTTATGTGTTCATTATATGAATTATGTGATAGCATGCATGTTGTCTTAAAGATAAATGCATGAATTATGTGCACATATATGGTAATTTGATATTATGCATGCATGTAAAAATTTTATAGGCGGTTATATGATAATATAATATGTGAGAATATTATTATAATCTAAACCTTCATGGTTAAGAAAGTTTGATTATAAAACATTATCTTTCCACCGCCTAATGATTTTATATTGAAAGATATTCATCACCGCCTCATCCTAAGTATAAAAGAAAAAGGATAAGGTAAAAACCTTATCAGTTCACTATTTTGCAAAATATACAAGAGAAATATAAAGGCAGTGAAAGCATTTTTAGAAAGTGTTCTTGAAAAATATTCTTGAAGAATATTGCTGTTTAAAGATTCTGTGATTTGCTGCGTGATAATTTGCAGAATCTGTTATTTTAAGATGAGTTTTAAACTACCATCGATTATAAATTGTGAGTTTTATCTACTGTTTGATTCTATAAATTCTGGAATATTGATGGGTTTAAATTTAAAAGAATCCAGTAGAACTGTTTTAAACAGTTTTTAAAAGAAACTGTTTTATGAATTGAAAAGCTTAAACCTGTTTTGAAAAAGGTTGAGCAGGAACTGTGTTTGAAGGAACAATTTGGATTTGGTACTCTGTTTTTGAGGATTAAGCAAAAACAGACGATTGGAAAATCATTTGAAGAACAGATTGTTCTTATGGATTGAAAGGTTTGAATATAAACCTGTGTTGAGAATATGATGTGGTTAAAACCATAGACGAGGTTCACTCTGATGTATGTGACTTTGTTCTGTCATTGGATGAAATAGTCTATAGATTTTGGATAAAAAACTATGAACGAGGTTCACTCTGACAGAAAGGTCTGCAGCCTGTCACTGGATGAAATAATTCATTTGAATTTCAGGAGAAATAAGGATGGTCATTGTGTGTGATGGATATCTATTGTTATAAACAGGGGATTGATGGAAGTAATAAGGATGGTCGTTGTGTGTGTGCATGGTATAACTCTTACTATTATATCTAATAAGATTACAACAGATTGGAGTTCTCCCTTCTTGGTGATTTGAGGATTCAGAGATGTTGTTCTTATTGGAAATAGTAGTATTGATGTTATGGTTATGAGAAAAATATGTGGCTTATGGTCATTGGTTTTGGCAAAAAGTATTTTGGAACAGAGTGTTCATTTTATGAAGAACCAGAGAGACTCTAGTTAGTTCTCACTATTGGACCAGAGGATTCTGGTTATTGATTTGAGAAATATGCAAGTTTTTACTAAATGCAATAATTGGACCAGAGGCTCTGTATATATTGATAAGAACTTCTGTGTCAAAATCAATTTTTAAGAAGTTTTCAAGAAAAAAAGATTTTATAATTAGCTTTCTATACAAAAGACAGACCAGAGAGGCTCTGGTCGACTCGCACGTTGAACCAGAGTGTTGATCCCAGATCTCTCAATAACACTAATAATCTAGTTATGAATAACCAAATTATAGTGATTTAATGAAGAAAGTTATGAAGTCTCAAGAATAAAATAAGAAAATTTAAGAACAACTTTGAGCTTCAAAGGTTTTACTTTATAGATTCAGAAACGTAAAACAAAGAGTAAAAGCCTTATTTTTACAATAGACCTAATCATCTATTTATACTAGACGACTATTAAGAAGATAACTATCTAATGCTACTTTCTAGCAAATCGTCTAGCTAACAGATAAGGTTTATCTTTCACATGGATAAACATTAACAATAAGATAAACTTGGATTCCAGCTGTTGATTTGTCATCTCCAGCTGTCATTCATGATATGATGATTTCATCCTTATCTTCAAATCTTCATTGCATGCTTGGATGKAGTGCTGGAAAATCTTCTAAGTGTTGCTTGTCTAGAGGATCGATGAGGATGCTCTTTCCATCGCATCCTTGGACTTGTCCATTGATCCTCTAGTTGAACTTGTCCATTGGTCCAATGGTTGAACTTGTACATCGGTCCAATGGTTGAACTATCCATCGATCCAATGGTTGAATTCCAGACTTAGTCGATTCTGCCTTGATGTCTTCATCAGTCTTCTGGTTCTTCATCACTTGTTTTTCATTACTTTTTACATCATGAGTTATGGGGTTTAACAATCTCCCCCTAAGTGATGAAATAACAAACATAGTCTAATATAGACACATGTGTGAAGAACAGACACTAATCTAGTAGAAAAACATCAAACTCCAAATTTTCATTGGATGATGAAATTTCTTTACAATAGTGGAAACAAAATACATCAAGGCAAAATACACAAAAGATTTGAGTCATCACTTAACTACCTGAGTATATCTCTCTGAAGCGCATGAATAGTCTTCGATAAGCAATGACCGTTGATATCTCATGTATGAGATGACTCCCCTCTTCCCTTGGCACATGGTTTCTGCCCAGTCTTTCTCTAATATTTTTCTGAAACCATTCAAGTGTATMTGTTGAATACTTGAAGGCTTCAGTCATTCTGAAGAACTTTTTAACCCCAAACTCATTCTTGTAAACAAGTTCGAGTTCAGGTTGAGTAAGAACTGAAGCATAACGTATCTCCTGCAAGCCCTGGAAATCTTCATTTGGAGGAGCACAGGATAGTCTCTTGATGCCTAGCCTGAAAGCGATTTCAAAATCTGTTTTGGCTCTGAGCTTTACCAGGGACTCCATTGTTTTTTACTGTCGCTCGGTTTTCCATTCCAAACCTTATGCCATGATCCTGCCTTTGAGCTGTGTAGGCGTATAATTCAATCAGGTCATATGGATTGAGGTTGATAAGGTCGTTTTCGTTGAACACGCTAACGATCCCATGGGCTCTCTCCACGCTGAACTCGATATATCGAATAGCTCTGTTGGCAAAAGACTTTATCTTCAAGTCAACGACTTTCCTTATTCCCTCATTCGAAAAGACAGCTTGAGGTTCTTGAGTGGTTTGTCTGACAAATCGATGATGTAGGAGGTTCATTGATTCTGGCGATAGGATTGGAGGATTGGTTGACAAACTTTCATCATGATCTTGATACATGCATTGATGGATATTTTCTATCAAGATTGGTTCCCTAGGCGGCAATTGAGGACGTCTCCTCATCGACTCCATGTTCTGGATAATCTCATCTACCAGGCCTTGTGGAGGATGCTTCGAGGAAGAAGGGATGTCTGCATGCACCACGGGTTCATGGGTTAAGGGTTGTGTCTCGGCTTAGGGTTGTGTATGGATAGAGGGTGAGTTTTCTTTGGATGGTTCAGTTTCATGTGGTTGAGAGGTTTCTGGTGTATGGGTTTCTATGGGTGATTGTGATCATTGAGGTGATGGTTGGTTTGTTGTGGGTTCTGGTTGTGAGGAAAGGGTGAAAGGTCGAGGTGTTGGAGAAGGGGTTAAGGGTAGGTTTGTTGTGGGTGAGGGAGTGAGGGTTTGGTTTGTTTCTGTGGGTGGTATATTTGATTCTTCATCGATTGATGAACTCAACACGATGGGGTCTGGTATTGTGCCTGAGGGAACTTGGATATTCTGTTCTTCATCAGAGGGCAAGGCTTCTGGTTCCCTTGCTTGGTTTTGTTGGGTTGATGGTGGTTGTTGTGGTGATGATTGTTGCTGTGGTGATGGTTGCTGTGGTGCAGCAGATCCTGTTTGTTGTGTAGCCGCCGCCTCTTTCTCCCCCTCATGAGGTCCAAGACCTTGATCATCGGGCTCTTGGTCTTTATGCCTTGGTCGTTTGTGGGGGTGGCTGGAAGAGCAGGAGACTCTTGATCTGTTCTTCTTTTTCCATATTCGAATGTGGGAAGCGAGAGTACACACCCGATCCTTGTTGCGCCTTTGTTCCATTGTACGAAGGAGAGTGTTTGTTCATTCTTGTTGTTGTTGTAAACTCTTCCTCAGCGCAGTGGTGGGTTCAACGAATCGAGCGGCAAATTTTGCACTTATCTCATTGAATGATGAGATGAGTGCCTTCGATAGAGCCCGTAGATCGACTCTTGTGGAAAAATCTGTGCCTGTAGAGGGTGGAGGTGGCACAGAGATTGTAGCAGACGATGGAGGATGGGGAAGGTTGGCAAGAAGATTCCTTACCTCTGCAGTGAAGGATGAGAAGGCTGCTTCATAGGATGGGGCTGCAGAGGGAGGTRGAGTTGGACTGTGTTGTGGGATTTGGGCAATGATGGTGGCTGGTAGTTGATTGAGGGTGGTTTGTATGGTGGCCATTTGGGTGGTGAGGGTGGCAAGGGTTTCAT
>NC_037528.1:37081051-37082901 GCF_001531365.2 Cynara cardunculus var. scolymus | reverse complement strand
GTGAGGGTTGGTTTTCCACAATCCCTTGTACGAGGAGTTTAAGGTCATCCAAGGACCGCGCCACTGTATCAACATAGGCTTGGAACTCAGCCTCTGTGACCAGATCAGCTATGGGGGTAACCCCTGCAGCAACAGATGCTGCAGGTTGGGCCTCTGTTCTTGAGGCGCCCTCTTGGCCTTGTGCGAAGGTAGGCCTCGAAGGACTTCCATCATGTCCTTGATAGCCTTCGAGAGAAGAACTATCTCGTGATGTTGGAACATCCTCTTCCTCTTCCTCAGCTTCAGAGGCTGAGTAAGTGAAGCGGATGTGTGTCCCTTTTGGTAGATCAAATACCGAGGGGAGTGGTGCACAGATTGAAGATCGCTCTGAACGATCTATGGGATTAATGTCAGAAGTAACGAATACTTCTGTGTGTGTGAGGGGTTGTGACGAGCCCTGAGGTGAACGGGCTCTTGTTTCTTCATCACCTCTCTGTTGAGAGAGGGGTGACGGTATATGAGGTTCCTCGTCTTGTTCTTCTCCAGAGGCCCGAAGAATGGCCTCTGGATGGCTGGCTGGTGTTTGGGTGGGACTGGGTCGTCCTGTTTCAATGCCCCTTTGGCTTTGATCGCCAGGGGTAGTAGATGTGGTTGCCCTTTGGGTAGTGGGGTGAGGAATATTTTGGTGAAGGCCGGGGGAAACACGAGCATCATCATCATCTTCATCATTCGATGAAGATGACGCTGGTGCTCCCTCGCTAGGAGGAGGGGACGACTCTAAGTGCTCCGAGGTAGCTGCCCTCGGTTCTTGGGACAACATGGAGCGTTTATAGGATTGGTGTATCTCACTTGACGATGTATGACAGTGAGCATAGCCCGGGATAGCGGCCGGTTGATGGTGTAGCCTTCATTCGAAAGTGTAGGGCGATGTCCTTGCATCTTCTAGTTTGGGGTGAAAGGCTCCACAGCAGGTAGTCCGTGTTGCACCATCGCGTCCCTAATGAAAAGAGCAAGGAAGCAGAGAAAGAGAACAACAAATAGAGGCTTTCCTACGGCTTGAAGTTTGCACTTTTTGATCACGGCCGCATGAATCTCGTTGTAGATGTGAAAGGCGTAGTCTAGATTGAGGTTGAAGAAAAGCCCATACATAATTGTCATTATGTTGAGATTTCCTTGGTCGAGGGAACCGAGCTTGCAGGTGAGGGATCGGTTGAGGATTGAAAAGAACAAATTCCACATTTGTGGGAGGAATTGTCTTTTGAAGTCTGATACATTTCGCAGTTCCCGATTGTACCCTAGTATTTTTACGAACCTGAGGATGTCATCGGAGGAAGGTGGTTCGTCATATTGCTCGATCCCTAGTTCCTTTCTCGTGGGAATACACAGAACCTTAGAAACTTTTGCTCGCGATATTTTTACCGAGCAAACCATGTCGTTTGGGGAGTCTATGTCCCCCATTATTCCATGACTGGGAGGATCAAACTCCCAGGTCTGTCAATATTGTTGAACGTACTTTAATGGTACGTTTGGGTTCACTAGAGTTAAGGCAGGGAGAAGGATACAGTTCTTGAAGAACTCAATCATTATCGCAAACCTGTCATCAAAGAGGGTGTTGCGTATTCTTGTAGTTTTCCATTGAGGAAGGCAAACTTAACATCCATTTGATAGACTTTAAAACCTTTATGTGCTGCATAGGCTAGAAACATTCTGATGGCTTCAAGTCTTGCAACGGGAGCGAATGTCACATCATAGTCAATGCCTTCTTCATAGCAATAGCCTTTTGCAACAAGCCTGACTTTGTTCCTTATTACAATGCCATCTTCGTCCTTCTTGTTTCTGAAGACCCATTTGGTTCCTATTGCCGTTTTTCC
>NC_037528.1:37075814-37077256 GCF_001531365.2 Cynara cardunculus var. scolymus | reverse complement strand
CGCTTGTTCAATTCCAGAAGTTTATCTTCTTTTGATTTCTTAAGAGTGCTTATGCGAGTCTTTTCTTTTGCTAAATCATCTTTTTCTGCGGTTAGAAGATCAGTTTCTCTTTTGTAGAAACTTGCTTCTTTTTCCGCTTTTATTCTTTCAGATTTTTCAAAACTTAATTCTTCTTTTAGTTTCAAGAAATCTTCTGAAAGCTGGATTACCCTTAACTCTAGTTCTGATGGAACAGAGTTGGTTTCATTTGAGTAAGACTCACATACCTGGTCATCAGAGTTGGAGGAGGATTATGCATTGGACGTGGCCATTGGACAGATGAGCGCTTTATCTTCATCATCTGATGAAGAGTCGGACACCCAGTTTTCTTTTTCGGCCATCAAGCTTCGCTCTCTTGAATTATACTTGTATTTGTTCTTATAGTAATCAGCATCCTTGATCAGACATCCTTTGCATTCCTTGGAAAAATGACCAAGTTTTCCGCATCTGAAACATCGAAGGTCATTTTTCTTTCCTTCCTTGTCCTCTCTCCTTTCCTCTTTGCTTTCTTCTCTTCTTTCTTCTCTTCTTTCTTCCCGTTCTTCTCTTCCATCTCTTCTTTCTTCCCTTTGATAAAATTTGGATGGCTTTTTATCATAGGATGACTGGTACCTTTCCCTTTTGAACTCTTTTCGCTCGTAGGGTTTTCTTATGAACTTCTTTTGGAACTGTTTTGTAATCAAGGCCAAAGATTTGGCRAWARCTTTAATTTCATCATCTGATTCAGAAGTTTCCTCTTCAGATTCTGATTCTACCACCAATGCTTTCTTGCTCTTCTTCTTGTGTTATTTGGTAGGAGTCCTTGATTTTTCTTTTTCATCGGTAGCAAGAACAAGGGGTCCTCCAATGGATACCTTTTTCTTCATAATGTCGCTCTCTTGTGCTGCAAGAGTTCCATACAAGTCATGAAGAGACCATCCATCTAAGTTCTGGTTTGCTTGTAGGGACATAGATAGTTGTGTCCATTCATCGCCTAAGCTTTTTAGGAATAAAACATTGTTTTCTTCCTTTGTTCTGATGATATCGTTTCTACGACATTGATTTATCAATGTGTTGAAGCGATCATAGGTCTTTTGTATCGGTTCATCAGGGAGGGCTTTGAAATTTGTGTATTCGTTGAGGCATTGCGCTCTATGATTTTTCTTGGTTTTTGCTCCTCCTTCCAGTTGGCTTGCCAGTTCATTCCCAAGTTCCTTCGCTGTGGAGCATGTATCGAGGGATTGAAAGATTTCATTGGGTAGCGCCATGATTATCAATCTCTTGGCCTTTTTGTCTGTTTCGACTCTTTCTTTATCATCTTCATCCCAATTTCTTTCATTTTTCGGCTTGTATTTTGCTAGAATTTCAGCTGTGGTATTTGTTCCTGGAACTCTTGGAACTAGAGTTTGAGGAATGTAGGGACC
>NC_037528.1:37069708-37075344 GCF_001531365.2 Cynara cardunculus var. scolymus | reverse complement strand
GCTTCAAAGGTTTTACTTTATAGATTCAGAAACGTAAAACAAAGAGTAAAAGCCTTATTTTTACAATAGACCTAATCATCTATTTATACTAGACGACTATTAAGAAGATAACTATCTAATGCTACTTTCTAGCAAATCGTCTAGCTAACAGATAAGGTTTATCTTTCACATGGATAAACATTAACAATAAGATAAACTTGGATTCCAGCTGTTGATTTGTCATCTCCAGCTGTCATTCATGATATGATGATTTCATCCTTATCTTCAAATCTTCATTGCATGCTTGGATGKAGTGCTGGAAAATCTTCTAAGTGTTGCTTGTCTAGAGGATCGATGAGGATGCTCTTTCCATCGCATCCTTGGACTTGTCCATTGATCCTCTAGTTGAACTTGTCCATTGGTCCAACGGTTGAACTTGTACATCGGTCCAATGGTTGAACTATCCATCGATCCAATGGTTGAATTCCAGACTTAGTCGATTCTGCCTTGATGTCTTCATCGGTCTTCTGGTTCTTCATCACTTGTTTTTCGTTATTTTTTACATCATGAGTTATGGGGTTTAACACAGAGGCTCTGGTTGGTCATAACTTTTAAACCAAAAGCTCTGGTTAGTACAACCAGAGGCTCTGGTCGAGCATGAACTCTTTATAACTATTCTTTTTCTGAAAAAGGTTATCTTATTGATTGGAAGCTTATGCTTAAGAAAATTATATGAGCCAGAGGCTCTAGTTAGTACAACCAGAGGCTTTGAACGATGGAATAAAAGCTCTGGTAGAAGGACTAGAGGGGCTCTGGTCCTGTTTATTGAAATATATTCTAAGTATGGTTTAGGACCAGAGGCCCGATGAACCATAGCAGAATATAATTTTTAGTCTTGATAATATGAAATGAATTATTGAATTAAATGTTTTGGTGACCTTCACCCTGCATTACATAAAAGGAAACCTCACTAGACATTAATGTCTAACCCTCGTTTTGTGTTTTCAAAATACGTGTGCAGTTAATGATAATAAGCGCAAGATCATTTTGTGAAATAACTCCCTATGTACTTTGCTATTTTTGATGCTTGGATGCTAGGATACAAGAGCATGTACTTTTGAAATTTTGATCTATTCAATTTTACATTATAGACTCTTGTGTTATGGACCTATGTGGGAGAAAACATCTATTCTATGTATGAAATATGTGTTATATGCAATGTATGGATATGGGGGCGTTACAGAAGACCCATGTGTACCTGGAATACTCATCAACAATGATGATTGTATACTTCTTTCCAGCAATAGATTGCACATTAACAGGACCAAAGAGATCCATGTGCAATAGCTAAAGAGGCGATGTCACTGAAGAGATTTGCTTTGACTTGAAGCTAGCTCTTGTTTGTTTTTCTTTCTCACACGCTGAGTAAAGAAATTTCTTTGCAAAGGAGTGTTGAGGAAGACCAATGACAAGATCATTTCTAGACAACTCACTGAGTGTCTTGAAACTAAGGTGAGAAAGCCGTTTGTGCCATAGCCTATTGATGTCTGACGAGGCTTTAGAGAAGAAACAACTATTATTAGTGATAGAAGAATCCATATTGATGATATAGACATTCTCTAGACGAGAACCGGTCAAGGGAACCTTATCATCTTTGTCATAGACAAAGCATGAATTCTAGGAGAATTTCACTGTGTAGTCTTTGTCACACAACTAACTGATGCTGAGGAGGTTGTGCTTCAGTCCTTCAACGTATGCAACATGCCTGAATGTGGTTGCACCGTTGGTTAATATTCAAAAACCTATGGTATATTCTTTTCCATTACGTCCAAAGGTTACGGAAGGTCTTCTTTCTTCCTTGTAGTTAATGAGCAGGGATTTTTCTCCGGTCATGTTCTTTGAGCATCCACTATCTAGATACCATATGCCTTTGACTTCATGCACAAGGAAACAGTTTAAAAATGCTTTTGGTACCCATCTATTTGGGTCCAGCAATGTTAGAGGCTTAATCTACTGAGGCTGAAGAGCCAGCGTCAGCAGACGGCTTCATTGAACTTAGAGAGGTTTTAGTGGAAAAAGGAACAACCTCTGACGCTAGAGAGATAGAGTCAGTGGGTGTCTTCACTGATCTTGATGAAGAGGCTTTAGTGGAGGGAACTACAATATTTGATACTACAGGCTTAACATCAGTAATTGTCTTCACTAAGCCTAAAGAAGAGGCTGTAGTGGTTTTCTTCACCTTGGTTGCTTTAACAGCCCTAGTGGTTGATTTCGCTTTGGTTGATTTCTCAGGCTTAGCTACTTTCTTGCCCTTGGCTGGTGGACTAGCCTTGGCGGCAGAAGGACACTTACTGGCAATGTGTGTAGTTTCACCACAGTGCTTACACTTCCTATAGCTGAAGGTAGCTTTAGGGTCAGGAAGTACCATATTTGACGAGGGACCAGCTCCAAGGATTCCCTTCTCATTAGTTCTAGGAGGAACTTTTGAGGATTTGGAGTCCTTAGGTGAAGCATTCACCTTGAGCTGAGACTTAGATTTCTGAGAAGGTTCAGATTTTTTAGTCCCTGTAGAAAAAGAAGATTTACAAGCTGAATGAATAGATTTAGATCTATTTGACTTGTTAGTCTTCTTGGAAAGAGGTGCTTTGACAATGGATTTACCCTTTTCTTTGCAGCCTGAACCCAAAGGAGTTCCATCAAGATGACTCTCAGTGAAAGAAGACAGAGAGGAAGAAGTGTCAGGAATAGAAGTGACAAAGGTACCAAACTTGAGCATGGACCTGTCAGTGACACTGTCTTCCTGATCATAGGAAAATCCTAGACCAGTCTTTATCTTGGCAGGGATCTTAGCATTAATGATCGCTGAGGCCTTGACAGAGGCTTTGCACCATCCTTCTAAGGTAGCCTTCTTAGCCTTGAGTTCAACAATTGCTTGCTCATGCTCAGCTATAGCCTGTTCGCGTTCGACAGTGATGGTTTGGTTCACAATGACCTGATCCTTAAGATTTTCTTCAACCTTAGTTAGCTCTTTGATCTTTGAATGACAAATCTTCAACTATTATTGAAGATCAAGATTAAACATTTCTGCTTTAGACTTTCCATTCAGGGCATTGTAAAGGTCCACCATCAGTGTGCCTAACGCTGATAGGCTCGAAGAAGAAGAAGAAGAAGATGGTTCATTCAAGAGACATACCTGAGCAGGAGAGGATGATGAGGGATCATTAGAAGTTGATTTCTCTAAAGCTTCTTCTTTGACATCTTTGGCCATTAAGCAGGGAGGCCGTATATTCCTCATCAGATGATGATTCATTCGATGCATTAGCCTAGTCGTGCTCTTCAGCGACAAGACCTTGGCCTTTCGCTGGAAATTCTTCATCTTCTTGTACTTCTTCTTCAGGTTCAGGTATTTCTCACCCTTAGATCTGAAGGAGGATGGGGTTTTTGAAGATGGCATCACAACCTTCTTAGACCTGCATTCACCAACAAAGTTACCCTTGCGGTGATAGTTGTAGCAGATCGCTGAAGCCTTGTCTTTATTATCAGACTTTGGCTTTTCCTTGATGGTCAGCGAAGGATATTTGCTGAAGTTACTTTTCTTGGTGAATCTCCTAAAAGATTTAGTTAATAGCATTAGTGATTCATCAAAATCTGCGTGATCAGATTCTTATAAATCCTCAGAGTTAGTAGAATCTAACTCAGTGATAACAACAGGAGGAAGAGAAGAAGAAAAAGAAGATGGGAGTTCAGCTGAAGCATCTTCAGAGATTAGAGCTAACGAAGAGCTCTTCACTTCTCTGGAATCCTTGATTAGATTTCTTTTCAGCTGTTGAGACTGCTCATGATTAAGCAGTATCCCATAAAGAGTGCTAAGAGAGAGATGGCATGTTATTGGACATCTTGAGACACATGGAATAAGTATCCCAAGACTCAGGAAAACATTCTAGAAACTTTGTCAAAGTTTCAGAATTAGAATATTCTCTGTCTACAGTACTTAAATCGATGAGAAGACAGTTAAAATGTTGATGTACTTCAGAAAATGTCTCAGTCTTTCCATATAGAAAGCTTTCATATTGTCTTACTAAATTAATCTTTCTCGATTCTTGAACCTGAGAGGTTTCTTCATATTGAACACATAAAGTGCCCCACATGGCTTTAGAAGTTATGAGTTTCATCACATAATGATAAACCTCATCAGGAAGAGACATAGCTTTTATAGACATAGCACGAGTGTCTATAGCTATATTCTTCTTGTCTTCATCGCTCCATTGATGATGGAGCTTTGGAATCCGTCATTTAGGAATCGCGGCAGTTGTAGTTGTTTCAGGACCAACCGAAGAAATAGCATATGAAACATATGGTCCATTTTCTATATAGTGTGGAATTTCAGGATCTACACCTTCCAGAAAGAGGGACATCCGATTTTTTCAAAGGCTAAAGTTGTCTCGGATAAAATGGGGTGGTTTGGCAAGAGAGGCATTATCTTGAAAGTGTGTGTTTGTGTTTTGTAAAGCCATTAGAAAGCAGTAAGATTATTTAGAGAAAACGATAATATTACATAAAACAACTAAACAACAAGAATAGAGAATCCACTGCTCTGATAACACTTGTTGGTTAGGGTCTACAAGATGTGTATAACAATTTGTAGAAGGGGAGGAGATGAATACATACACAGTAAACTTTTCAAATTTAAAATATAAATTGATAAAAAAAGATTAATACAGATTTTACAAGATTGTTTGCAGAAAGATGAGGTAAAAATAACCTATCTAAACAATCTAAGTTACACACTAGTTCTTAGCAAAGAGAAATGATTTACTGTAAGAGACTTAGAAGAAAGTTAGTTCTTTCTGGGTAAGAACTATTTAGAAATCATAAAAGGATTCTAACTTGCTTTTGAAGATAAGCGTATTGTGTTCTTAGATGTGTGTTCTTTTACTTATGAACGTAATTTATGGTTCAAGAGTATGTATTAGAGTATCTCTGCATGAAGATATAACACATCTATTTATACCCATTGCATTAAATGCACATTTAATGCAACGTAGTTGGGTTTGAACACATGTCAAGCCTTTAGAGAATGGCTTGTCCTTTGCTACAATGAATAGTACAAAAGCCTATTCATGAGCAGACATCCTTTCATAAAGTTGATGGATAGTAGAGTCAACTAATTGGCTCCGTACCGTACTATACTTTAGAAAGGGTATGGGTTTGTCCTTTCTGTTATAAGAACAAGACAAAATCAATTGTGCTAAACAAGCTTCTTTTGATCGTTGAAAGCTGGAATAACCTGCAGATCTCTTCAACATTCACTGAGGCTTGGGCAATTTTCACATATATGTAGACTAGGTTGTAATCACTGAATACCGCTTCAGATGACATACTCGCTAGTCTCTAATTTTCAGTTTCAGTCTTCGACTTTCGCTGAAGGTTCTTTGGTGTGAGTTTTATCTTCTTGAAGTATCGCTGTCGCTGATAGATTTTGTTAGCTCCAATATTTACTTAATGTAAAAGTATAAAAAAGTATTCTGCAAGTGTTGACAGAAGGGTATCTTCCACAGAAGACAACAGAGGACCATCAACAGAAGCTGTTTGATCGTGCAAGTCAAGAATGACAGAACCTCTGTTGTCTCTCACAGAGGTTCTGGAAAATGGTCCTC
>NC_037528.1:37041995-37069608 GCF_001531365.2 Cynara cardunculus var. scolymus | reverse complement strand
CCAACATTGTATGTTGAATTCCAGTTGGCCATTGAAAGATTTTCGAGWAGAAGAAAGAATTTTTGATGAGAAAGAAGATCAAAATATTGAGAGATTTTAAATGATCGTTTGATTGGATAATCAATCAACAGGCTCTGATACCAATTGTTGATCCCAGATCTCTCAATAACACTAATAATCTAGTTATGAATAACCAAATTATAGTGATTTTACGAAGAAAGTTATGAAGACTCAAGATTAAAATAAGAACATTCAAGAACAAACTTGAGCTTCAAAGGTTTTTACTTTATTACGCGCGCTTCTTTACAATAGACCTAGTCGTCTATTTATACTAGATGGCTAATGCTAAGATAACTATCTATTGCTACTTTCTAGCAAATAGTCTAGCTAATAGATAAGATTTATCTTTTACATGGATAATCATTATAAAGAAGATAAACTATAATTCTAGCTGCTGATTCGTCATCTCCAGCTGTCAATATATATGTGGTGATTTCATCCTTATCTTCAAGTCTTCATTGTACGATTGGATGAATACTTAGAAAATCTTCTAAGTGTTAGTCTGTCCATCGTATCAATGAAAATACTTTCCATCGCATCATCCATCGGTCCGCTGGTTGAACTTCATCCATCGGTTCGCTGGTTGAACTTCGTCCATCAGTCCAATGGTTGGTCTTTCCATCGATGCTCTGGATAGTCTTTCAATCGATCCAGACTTAGTCGATTATGCCTTGATATCTCCATTGGTCTTCTGGTTCTTCATCACTTATTGTTTTTCATTACTTTTTACATTTTGCATTACGGGTTCTAACAAAACCTTATTAAGATCTTGAGCGGTTTATTAACAAGCGATTTATGTTCATTTATTCAGATTCAACATTAAGTCCAAATTCGATTATGTATTCTTTTAAGGTTTTGATTACTTATTAAGTCCAAGAACGAAGTCCAAATGTACAAAACGAGTCCAAATGTTATAAGATAGAGACCTTAGATTCAAAGACGAAGATGAAACAGAGAAATCGATTGATAAGTTCTTGAAGAACTTGAGTGATTTAAGCACACACGGAGACGAAGATGAATAGTATTGAGCGATATGAGTGAAAGGTAAAAATCGGATGAGTATTTATAGGAAAGACGAAGACCCTTCAACTTCTAATCCGATCAAAGGTTGTCCGGAATAAGATAAATCGGACAAAGGGTTGTCCGATTTAGACTACGCTCTCACCACTAAGTCATAAACTGGACGATAAATCGCACAAGGAACAAGCGAAAAAGAACGAAATCGCTCAAAGAGATGAGCGATTTAGACTTAGTCACTCACAAAAGATCAAGCAATTTACATAAATCGCACAGCAACCATCAAGCGATTTACTAAATCGCACAACTCCTTGTAACATATCTAATCTTATCCGGATAAGAGTTTATCGAATAGCCTTTTGTCCGGATTAGCCTAAATTGGACACTGCTTTGTCCGGATATGAGATATATCAGACAAAGTGTTATCCGGATTAGTCTAAATCGGCCAATTTCAAAAATTAGATATTGTTCGATAACCTGTAAGAAAAAAAAATTAAACTGTTAGTACATACAGATATTTTTACTCCCCCTCAAAATATAAATCAATAAAATACAGAAAAAATTCCACACATCCCCTCAAATATAGATTTCCACTATCAAAAGATTTAAAATCACATAAAATTGAAATACTGATTTGTATTGAAAAATACAAATATTTTGACTAAATGAATTTGAATTAAACACAGTTCAATAAATTGAACTGTTTTTAAAAAAAAAATTCAAATTTTCAAATATAACATGTCTAACTTAGATACTAGAAAGCTAAAGCGTTTTTCATCTAAAGCTTTCGTAAATAAGTCGGCTAGTTAAAATTCTGTATTTACAAAATACAATTCAATCGTTCCTTTTTCTACATGATCTTTAATAAAGTGATATCGGATATTTGTATGTTTGGTCTTATTGTGTTGAACAGGATTACAGGATATTGCAATGGCACTCTTCGAATCACAATAAATGAGAATTTTATTAAAATGAAAACTGTAGTCTCTGAGCTGTGTCTGCATCCATAATACTTGAGAACAGCAGCTAGCAGCAATGATGTATTCTGCTTCAGCGGTAGAGATGGATACACAGTTTTGTTTCTTGGAAGCCTAACTTACGAGTTTATCTCCCAGAAATTGTAGATGACCCGAGGTACTCTTCTTGTCCAACATACAACTTGCGTAATCTGCATCTGAGTATGTTGTTAGTTCAAAGCTAGTACCCTTTTGATACCAGAGTCCAAGATTAGCAATCCCTTTCAGATAACGAAAAATGCGCTTAACGGCACTTAAATGGGACTCATTTGGATTAGTCTGATATCTGGCACAAAGATGTGTTGAAAACATAATATCCGGTCTATAAGACGTTAAATATATTAAAAAACCAATCATGTCTCTATATGTTTTCTAATCTACAGTTTTTCCAGATAGATCAGCATGTAGTTTTGTACCATGAGCCATAGGTGTTTTGCTAGATGAACAATTTTCTAAATTAAATTTCTTCAGGATATCAAAAATATATTTTGTTTGACAGATAAAAATTCCCGAATATAATTGTTTGACTTGAAGTCCTAAAAAGAAGTTCATCTCACCCATCATACTCATTTTAAAACGAGAAACCATTAAGGTAGAAAAGTTTTTGTAGTATTTTGGGTTCGTAGATCCAAATATTTTATCATCTACATAAATTTGTATCAAAATAATATCTGACTTCTCTTTTTTAATAAAGAGGGTTGTGTTAAAATTACCTTTCGAGAAACCTGATTTTACCAGAAATTCTGATAAGATATCGTACCAGGCTCTCGATGCTTGTTTAAGACCGTATAAAGCTCTGTCAAGGATATATATGTGATCCGGCTTTGACTGATCCACAAAACCCTCCGGTTGAGCAACATAAACTTCTTCTTTGAGAAGACCATAAATGAATGCCGTCTTGACGTCCATCTGGTACACAGTGAAATTCTTGTGTGCAGCGTACGCCAGAAACATCCTTATAGCTTCAATCCGTGCTACCGAGGCAAAGGTTTCATCGTAGTCAACACCTTCTTGCTGATTGTATCTTTTTGTGACAAGCCGGGTCTTATTTCTGACAACAACGCCATCTTCATTCTTTTTATTCTTCAAAACCCACTTTGTACCGATAATCGTTTTATTGTTGGGACGCGGAACCAATCCCCAGATCTTTAGTGCTTCAAACTGATTCAACTCCTCTTGCATCGCAATTATCCAGTCCGGATCTGCTAAGGCTTCAGACACCTTAGTTGGTTCAATATTACTTAGGAAAGTGGAATACAGACACTCATTAGCATACGCAGACCGAGTACGAATAGATGCAGATAGATCACCAATAATTTGATGTATTGGATGATCCCTGGTCCACTTTTTGCTATGAGGTAGGGGAATATAAGAACTTTTATCTGAATTTTGATCAGTATAAGCATTGGGGGAATTATGAGCAATAGGTTCAGGTGAAGGTTCAACGTTTGGAACTAAAGCAGGCTGAATATCTGACTGAGGTAAGGTATTTTCATCTTGAACGACCGACATCTCTGGCAAATCAGTATTTAAGCCCTATCCACACTAAAATTGAGAGTCAGGAGTTTCCATCTGTATTTCTTCATCAACCTCCTCTGATTCTTCTTCAGTTTCAGTCACTAGAACATCAGCAGATGGACCAGATAACTGTTGTTCGGTTTGAATATTCCTAGACAGATCATTGGACTTATTAGATTTATTATCAAAATATTCATCGTAAAAATTCTCAAATAAGGAATCTAAATCAGAAAGATTAGAATTTGAAGATTCAATGTTATCTGCTTTCCGCGAAGTGTTAATTATCAGCCCGGGTTTGAACCATTTTGTTCAGAAGCCACATCAATTACTTCATCAAATGAAACGTTGACACTCTCATTGATTATTTTTGTCCTTTAATTGTAGACTCTGTATTCAGCAGACGTTTTTGAGTATCCTATGAATACCGCTTCATCAGCCTTTGCAGCGAACTTACCTTTGTCCTCTCTGTCATTTAAGATAAAACACCTGCAACCAAATACTCGAAAGAATTTGATATTAGGTTTTCTTTTATTTATAATTTCGTAAGGAGTTTTACCAAATCTTTTGTGTACAAGGGATCGGTTCTGGGTAAAACATACAGTCGCCACAGCTTCAGCCCAAAGGAATAAAGGAAGCTTACACGCCGCTTCCACCAATGTTCTATTTTTCCATTCAACGACACCATTATATTGTGGTGTCCGGGCTGCTGAGAAAGTATGTGTAATACCAATGGATTCTAAGAATGAGCCGAGAATACTGTTCTTGAATTCAGTTCCATTATCAGTTCTGATTTTCTGAACTGTCAATTGTAGATTAATTTGAACCGTCTTCAAGAATGAAATAATTGTCTCAGCTGCTTCATCTTTTGACCTCAAAAAATGAATCCATGTATATTTGGAGTAGTCATCTACAATGACTAGCACTTACTTCTTTCTATTTATGCTTTGTACTCTCATAGGACCACAGAGATCCATATGGAGTAGATGATGAAGACGATCGGTATTGAACTCTGTTTTCGACTTGTGTGAAGTTTTCTTTAGTTTACTCATTTCGCATGTGCTGCACACATGATCTTTATGAAACTTTAAGTCCGGGATTCCTTTAACCAAGTTGTCACAAACCAACTTGTTCAGATTTTTAAAATTGAGATGAGAAAGACACCGATGCCACAGTAGATTTTGCTTCAAGGATGCCTTAGATATCAAGCAGACTTCAGTATCCACTTGTGTATTTGATAGGTCGATTGTTTAGAGGTTTGATCTTCTGATTCCAGCTAGTAGCTCCTTACCATCAGTAGTACGGATGCTGCACTGGTTAGCTTTAAAACAAACTTCTAGATTTTTATCACAGAATTGACCGATACTAAAAAGATTATGTCCAAGTCCTTCGACAAACGATTTATTATTAAATTTCCAGAAATTACGTCACCGTATCCAAGAATAGGCGCATATTGGTCATTACTAAATCTTACCGTACCTCCAAAAGATTCAACAAAATTAGATAAGCGTTCTTTTCTACCAGTCATGTGCTTAGAACATCCTGAGTCTAAGAACCACACATGTCGGTTTACCTGGACAATGAATCAATTGGGTTTTTGTACCCATTTTAGAATGGGTCCTTTCAGATCAGATTTTGTTGGTGGTATACTGTAATTACTAAACCAACGCTCTTTAAAATTCATTTTCTTTGAAAAAGCAGATAGAGCAGAATGCATGACATGATAAGGTTTAAAAGAAGAAAAAGACATAAACATTTCATCCAATCTACACGGAGAACAATTATTTTTACTATTCTTGATATCAAACAATTCATTTACTAAATATCTGTGTACAGTATTATTCAATACTTAATTATTTAATAAAGAATCAGCAAAACTATTCTTCTTCTGTTGATTCGATGATTTATCTTCATCTTTCACTATCCACAGCTTCTTAAACTTCAATGAATTATCTGCAATAGGAAAAATAAAATCATTAGATTTAAATGAACGATGAACCTTTTGTTTAATTTTCTTTTCAGTAAGCTTCTTATGTTTCCTCGAATTATTTTTATAATACCAATTCTCAAAACAGGTTATGTATTGAAATTCTTTTTAAAATCTGAAGTTGTGTCGGAATCCTCAGTCATGTCATTTTTAACAATAAAATCTTCGTAACTGGGAAGTTTCTTCGAGAAATCAAACTGATCATCTCATTGTCTAAACAATTATCTGAGTTCAAGATTTCATAAAAATTGATTTCTTCATTTAAAACATTTAATTCTTCTGATTCAGAAGTGCCATTTGAAGATTTTGCACATGAAAAATATTCAGACTCAACTTGTTCCGGTTTGACCTTAGAATTTTCAAAATTTTCAAATTTATTTAGAAATTCTTGTTTTTGTTTATTTAATGAAAGTCTTTCTTCATTCAAAATCTTCTCTAACTGAACCACTTGTATTTCTAAAATTAATGTTGGTATATAAGGTTTTGGTTCAGCAGGTTTAGATTCAAGCTCTGCTTTTGAATAGCTATGAAAATAATCAGTTGAAAGTGCAGAGACTTGTGTTTTATAGCTGTCATTTAGATTTGTATAATCAAACGGAACTTGCATTTTTTCTTTTCTTTTCTGATTAAAATCCTCTTGTTCTTCTACTTCATCAGAAGATTTTGTAAATTTTATTTGAAACTCGGGACCACAGTCAAGATATTCAAATTTATATAGAGTTGGGTATAGTATAAAGTTTTTCCTAAAAAAGTTGGATTTTCATACCCTAACCCTTCCCGAGGGTTAAAAAATCTTGTCTCAGTGGGTTTGTTTAGAAAAATTGTTTGATCAGTTTGCCCTCTTTTATATAACTGTTCCTCTTTAGCTTTCAGTTTTTCATTTAAATCTTTAATTTGCAACTCAAGCTTACTTATTTTAACAATTAATTCTTCATTCACAAATTCTAACGATTTATATTTGTCCTTTGAGCCAGATAATTCAGATTTTAAGATGTTGGATTGTTCATGAAAAGATTTTGATTCAGATAATAAAGATTGTGCCCAATCAAAGTTTTCAGCATTTTCATCAAAAAGCTTGATGTATTTTTCTTTTTACGTTTGTAAATCTTTTTCCAGATTATTTGTATGCTGTTTTTCAGATTTTAATTGTTGCTGAAAACTTTGAAGTTTGGACATCATCTTTTGCATCTGATATATGCATGAATTTTCCAATACCTCTTCATTCCGTTCAACATTCTCCTCTTCACACTCATCAGAAGAATCTATTTCAGTCCTTGCCATCAGAAAAATATGAACCACAACTTCTAACTCCTCCTCCTCATCAGTTAAATTCAGCCAATGGTCATCTTCAGCCATCAATGCCTTTCCTGTATCTCTTTGTTTTGACAGAAGAAACTTATTCTTATAGTAGTCGGTATTTCTTGTAACCGCCTTTCTGTAGTTCACCGCAAAATGTCCCAACTTGCCACAGTTGTAGCATTTGGTATTCTCATCCGCCACTCCTTTAATAAACTTATTCTTTTCTTCTGGTTTTTTTTTCATACTTCTTTTCGTATCTTTTCTCATCATACTTCTTCGTTTCTCCAAATTTATCTTTAAATTCATATTTTGAACCCGAAGAGAATATTTGATTATTAGAGTGCGGTTTCTTCTGAAAGGTTTTGGTCAGCATTGCCAAGGCCTATTTAATTTCATTCATTTCTGAGTCTGAGTCAGAGCTGTCACTGCTTTCACTTGATGACTCGCTTGTCTGACTGACCTCTTTTAGTTGCTTACCAGATCTGACTTTATTCTTCTTTTCAGAAACGAAGGCCAAAGGATCAGTAACTTCCTTTTCCTTTTTCTTCTTTAAATCTCTGGCCTCTAAAACATCTTCCTCATTATGTTTCAAAGTTTCATAAACCTCGTGAATATCGATATTAAATAATGATTTATTAAATCTGATATGATTGGCATAAGGCTTCCACTCCGGTTGTAAATTGCTGAGGAATTTAACATTTACTTCAATGACAGTTTTAGAAATGCCATTCTTTGTAAGCTCATTCAGCAGTTTGGTTAGCTTGTCATACACATCATCAAGGCTCTCTTTATCTCTAGCCTTGAATTCCTCAAAAGCAAAAATACAGCTTGTGATTTTCAACTGAGTCCCCACCTTAGATCCCATCATCATCTTTTCTATCTGCATCCACATACTGTGTCCAGAAGCTTTATGATTGTCGATGCTAGTATAGATATCATTAGTCAGCGCTTGCATCATATAGGATTTGCACAACACATCAGCGTGTGCTCTTTCTTATTCTTCAACTGTATATATCTGGATTTTCCTTTGATCACTCTCTGAGCAGGTCTACCTTCAGCAGGGATAGCAGGTGTTTCTCTCCAAAATACGGCTGGTCCTTCCATTAGAGATTCCATTATCAGCTCTCCTTCTTTCATGCGTTCAATAAAATTGAGAAATCTGTCTCTCCATTGATTATAGTCTCCTCTGAAAAAAAAACCGGTGGCTTGGTATCAGTACCAATAGCCATAGCTTCTCTCGAACTCATTTTATCTGATTAAAATAATTTTGGATCTTCCAGCGATGAACAGTGATTAAAAAAACCAGAAATCCGTGCAAAATTCCTCGAAAAACGTGTAATCCTTTTATCAAATTGCTGCTCCTAAGCTTTGATACCAATTGTGAATCCCAAAATATCATTCAAATCAGATAAATTCTTCAAGAACACAATTAGATGAGAGAGAAAATTTCACCAAGCTTTGTATGTGTATTTCTTGAGAGAGATTACAAAATGATTAGCATGAACTAATTACAATTAAGCTACTAAGAAACTATTTATACTAAGAAAGTAATACAACTAACTATTACAAAATGAGAGAACTGGAATACAACCAATTAGCACAATCTTGAACCCAATAGATGTGATTTCATCCCACATCGGTGGGATCTGCAAGCTTACCCTCCTACTTATTTATATATAACTCTTGATCCCACATTGAATAGTTATTGCAATCCTTCCTTGTATTTTCTATATATCGAGAGCTTGAAAGGGCTTCATTTCTATTACCGAGCTTATTATTGGCCTGAAGCATGAGCCTATTTTCTAGAGCATTTGATAAGTGCTTGATTGGAAGCACCCCATGAAAGCGAGAGCACCTTGTTCGTTTGTTTACGTTCGTTTAGCTTCTTAATGAACGAACACGAACATATAAATTTTCTTAACATACAAACACGAACATTTAGATTTTCCTTTTCGTGTTCATTTGTTTGGTTAAGTTAAATGAATGAACATAAACAAGTCTTTGTTCGTGTTCGTTCGATTCGTTTACAAGCTAGTTTTAAAGCCTAACATTTTTTCTTGTCGGTGTATGCATCAGGTCCTTGTTGGAGGATCATAGTAGAAGCAATGTCAAGTAACATCTGTCCCTAACCAAGACCTTGTGTATGGTTTAGTTTATAAATTATTGACGTAAATATGAGATTGTCTTTTTAGGTAATCAAGTGTTGACCTTTAGAAAAAAAATTATCATTTAATTGATGTGTTTTAAACTTTTTAAAATTAGAGTTTGGGGTGTTAAAAGGTAACCCAATATATTTTCCACTTTTTTGCCAATTCGAAAGCACCAGTCAAGAGTCTTTAAAAAGAAGTAAACAACATTTTTTTTCAAATTTTATAACAACAAGTGCCAACAAAAACAAAAGAAAAGCCTTCTACTTTTCAACTTGTTAAAAGGTAACGCCTTATTTGTGTTTAAAAATTACCTCTTATTAGCCACTTTAACTCTTACCAATTATGAGGTTGGCCTAATAAGAGTCTTTTTTGTGATAAGAGCTTCTAAGCTCTTAGTGTCCTCTTATTTATTAAGCGATAAATCAACCCTTTATTGCCATCTTATCCTCTTAACCTGATCCATGGCCTCTCAATCACTCCCCTAACTAGATACACCACTTCTCTCGATCCCATATTACTATTAAGGGGTCATTTACTAAACGCTTACCCGGTGAGTGTTTACCGGGTAATTTTCCTTACCAGATGAACATGGAAAGTGCCAAGATTCTTACCCGGGTAAGCACTTACCATGTAAATTGTTACATATGGTACCATTTTGATGTACTACAACTTTACTCAGTAAAATAAATTATATTGTTGATTCTTATTGGTAAGCGCTTACCAGGTACGCATTTGGATAAAGGTTCCTAAGTCTTGCTAAATTGATCCTAGACCTCGACTCTCTCAATCGATTCCAGACCTCGTCTCTCTCAATGGATCCCAAATATCATCTCACTCAATCGAGAAACATAAATTGATTTGAGCCTCTCGAGAAACATAATTGATCCATTTCATGATTCTAGGTGTTATTTGTGATCTCAAACTCTCTTAATCCATTTTTCATCTAGATCTGAGATTCTCTTCAACTAAGTGTTGTTCTAAAATTTCAAGTTCAGTATGGATTTACGTTACCTTATGTTGCCATATATGCATTTTTCTAGTAACACAAATGATAAATTTTGGTGCGATTTTACTTGTTTGTCTGGTCTTAGAAACCAACATTAAATTTTGAAAAAAAAGTTAATCGATCAGTTGTATCATGTGGCTTTGGAAATCCTAGATCGTTTTGCCTTTCGTGCAGGTCGGAATTTAATGTTCTTCACCAACAGTCTAAGGCTGTAGCATAGTTGATGTACTAAAAACTTCATCTTTTGAATCATTAACCTCACACTATGCTTACAGATATACCCTTTAATATGAGCCATGCCTTTTGTAGAAGAGAATATATGCTTCCTTCGAGAGCACGTCCTTGGGAGACCTTCATAACTTATAAACTCCAATTCAAAATACTCAGCGTCTCTCAATAGATTCAGTTGTTTCTCGATCTCAGAATCGATCCTAAGTATTTTCTCCATCTATTCAAAAAAAAATTGTTGTTTCTTGATCCAAAAATTGATGTTCACTTGTTTCTGGGTTGTTTCTCCAATCTTAAACTGTAAGTTTGATCTTAATTTGTTTCTCCAATTTTGATTGTAAGAATTTGTCGCTTAAAAAAAGATGGAGTGTTCTTGATTTGTTGTTATGGTTCTAGATTGTGGTTACCTTTAGATTGGACGTTTTTGCTTTTAAACATATTGAATTATTTGTTTTTGTGAATTATCGATTTTTGAAGATTGAACGTATTTAATTTTGGTTCTTTGTTGCGTATGGTTTTGATTCACATGAATAACAACCAAATAGAAATAATTGTTGGAAATTTTGTAGGTTGGAAGTTTAGCTTCCATCCCACATTGGTAGAAAACTAATTTCTAGAGAAGCTTATAAGACTTTCTCTAGAAATGGGCTTTGAACAAGTTGGTGGACTCGGGGGGTCTTGAGTGAAAGACCCAGCATGAGGGCGAGGGCTTAGCGGAGGTGGTGCGAGGAGGCGTACTAGAAAAATTCTCATCATTATCTACGATTTTCAGGAGAAAATCGTGGGGAGCATCAGTATTTATACTGGGTTGAAGTCGTATCAAAACTCACGAAAAATTACAATTGCTTTCTTGCTCTCATCGCTGCTTCCGAATCTTCCTTCCTCTCTACCATTTTCTGAATCGATCGTGCTCTATATTGTTTTTGATCGATGTTCATAAACGAATCGCACACTGCATCAAATCCTGGGGTTTGCGAATAGCAGACTCACAGCGTGAATAGAATGGTCGTATAAACCTTAAAGGACGGGTTTTACCGTGCAGATTACAATACAAATCGACAATTTAATCAGGTTGGTTTTATATTTTACGCACAATATTTAATTTTCTGTTCATTAAGTGAACAACTCTGCTTCTACTCCTTTCTTTCATTGAATCTATCGCGAAAGATAGATTCAATCGGTGTGTTTTGACACTCTGTTGACGTGTTGGTGGTTCTGAATTCTAAAAGGTTTAATTTTTGCTCGTTAAATAATTAAAGTCTTTATAAAGATTAAATCTTTATTTTGTTTTCATCTATCTCATTCGAATATTTTTCAACATTCTCTAAGGTTTATAACTCAAATGGACACCAGAAACTACCGTATTCTTAATCAATATATGATGAAACTGGAGAAATTTGACGGGCCAAGTTACACTCATTGGGCGGACAAAGTAAAGTTTATGTTAATGGTGGTAAAACTCTACTATGTCATGGACCCAAGGAAGAGAAAACTCTTGCTTGTGGACACATTAAGAATGCTCTATCAGATTGTCTGTATGATCTGTACTCCCCGATTACGTGCCCTAGAGAGTTGTGGAAAGCATTGGAATTCAAATACAAGTCAGAAGAAGATGACACCAACAAATATCTTGTGTCTCAGTATTTGAGATTCCAAATGGTTTATGAAAAACCGATTTTGGAGCAAGTGCAAGAGCTCCAAGTTTTAGTAAATAAACTTAAAATGCTTCTATTACTATTCCTGAAATTTTCCAAGTAGGGGCAGTGATTGACAAACTGCCTCCATCTTGGAAACATTTTTCTAAAAGAATGATGTACAAAACTGAAGATTACTCTTTGGATGATTTACTAAAACATCTTCGAATTGAGGAAGAGGCACGTAATCGGGAAAAGAGATGCAAGTCTTTGATGAATGCCAACAGCGTGCAGGCTGGAGGCAAGGGTAAGGGAAGGGCTAGAGGGCCAAATAGAAAGTGGAACTTGGGTCCACAAAAAAAGAGTTTCAAGAGATCTGGCAGTCAATCGAACCCGGGGCAGAAATTTAAGAGGGTCGGAAGATGTCACGTCTGCGGAGAGAAAGTCCGTGAGTGCAAGGACAGAAAGTCCGGACCCCCTGCTGCTAATTATGTTGAGGGGATTCAACACCTGGTGGCGAATCTCCACATGGAAGAGATTGATATGATCTCAGAGGCCTCTACGAGAATTGTGGCTGGAAGAGGTGGCTGTTACTTGGACTCTGGAGCCACTGTTTATGTTTGTGACTCCAGGTCCAAGTTTGTTGAATATGGACCGGTTGGACCGGTTCGAGATGGGAAGCAAGTGATAGCTACTAACAACGACCATGCGGATGTAGTTGGAATGGGTACCGTGCTACTGAAGTTCACTTCCGGCAAGACCGTCACTGTCCGAAATGTTCGTCACGTGCCTTCCATTAACAAGAGCCTCGTCTCTGCAAGCAAACTCGATGAAAACGGGTTTGGAATAAATATAGAGGCAAGGAAGGTTGTGATTTACAAGAGGAAGACGTACATTGGAAAGGGATACTACCATTTGGGTATGTATCGCCTTAATCTGAGTGAGGATGGTAGTGAGGAGGTCGAAACGAGTGATTCAGTAGGAAGTAATGTGTTAACCACGTCTGAAGATGTTTCCAATTTCTTTGTTTCCATGATTGAAAGTGATGTAATCCCTGACAATTTTAATAAATTTTCTTCTTTGGATTATTCTGTTTGTTCTATTTCTGTATGGCATAAACGTCTTACGCATACAAATGTAAAAAAATATTGAAAATATGCATAACAAAGGATTAATCAAAATTGATAACAAAGTTTTTGGAAAATGTGAAACTTGTGTAAAATCAAAGTTTACAAAGAAACCTTTTCCTTCTGTTAAAAGGGACACATCAATTTTAGAGTTGATTCATTCTGATATTTGTGAATTAAATGAAATACTTACCCAATGAGGTAAAAGGTATTTCATTACTTTTTGTGATGACTTCAGTCGTTTTTTACAAGTTTATTTCTTACACTCAAAAGATGAAGCTTATAAACTCTATAAAGTTGAAGTCGAAAATCAACTCAAAAAAGGGATAAAAATACTTCGATCAAACAAAGGTGGTGAATATTAAAAATAGAGAATTCGATACATTCTGTGAAGAGAATGGTATCAAACATGAACGGACCTCACCATTTACTCCTCAACAAAATGGCTTGGCGGAACGAAAGAACCGAACCCTTGTTGAAATGGTCAACTGTATGTTGAACCAATCAGGGTTGCCTAACAATCTCTGGGAAGAAGCGATATTGACTGTTTGTCATATTCATAACCGAATCACTAGTCGTGTAATTCCAACCAGTCCATATGAGCTATGGAGTGGTAGAAAACCAAATTTGAACTATCTAAGAGTTTGGGGATGTATTGCATACTATCGAACTCTTGATCCAAAAAGATCTAAATTGGGAGCCCGTGCTATTAAGAGCATATTCGTTGGATATGCATTAAATAGCAAGGCTTACAGATTATTGGACAAAGAGTCAGGAGTCATAGTAGAATCCAGGGATGTGGAGTTCTTTGAATATCGATTTTCAGAAGATGCTGAAAGATCAGAACCAACTTTGGCCTCTAATCCCTCTTGTTCATCTCGTGCTAGTTCCAAAACCTCTATAGAGGCGGACAAACCACGAAGAAGCACAAGAGTGAGAAAAGAGAAAAATCTGGGAAATGACTTTTTCTCGTACTTGGTAGAAGGGACACAAAAGAAAGTGACAAGAGAGTTCATTTTCTCTATCAGTACTAAAGAGGATCCCAAGACATTTAAAGAGGCCATGACTTCAAGGGATGCTCAAATGTGGAAAGAAGCAATAAATGATAAGATGGACTCCATCTTGGGTAATGGAACTTGGGTGCTAGCAATTTTGCCGACAGGGGTGAAACCCATCGGTTCCAAGTGGATATTTGAAAGAAATATGCACCCTGATGGTTCAATATCATTCTTTAAGGCTAGATTGGTGGTGAAAGGATATAGACGGAAAGAGGGAATCGATTATTTTGACACCTATGCTCCAGTTGCTAGAATTAGTTCCATTCAAACTCTCATAGCAATTTCAGCCATAAAAGGAGTGTATATTCACCAAATGTAGATGAAAACAGCTTTCTTGAATGGCTATTTAAACGAGGAGGTTCACATGGAGCAACCTGAAGGATTTGTAATACCCAGACAAGAGAATAAAGTGTGTAAGCTTGTTAAATCTCTATACGGTTAAAACAAGCTCCTAAATAGTGGCACGAAAGGTTTGATATGACTATCACATCTTTTGGGTTCCGACATAATGGGGACAACCGATGTATCTACTCAAAATGCACGAGAGGGTACACTGTGGTATATGTCTTTATGTCGATGATATGTTGATCATCGAAACCAATCTAGACGGTATTCTTGAGACAAAAGGGTACTTATCCTCGAACTTGAAGATGAAAGATCTTGGAGAAGTAGACACCATCCTTGGGATAAAGATCAAAAGGTCAGCATCTCAAATCTCTCTATGTCAATCTCACTACATAGAGAAGATACTGACAAAGTTTCAACATTTGAATATAAAAGAGTTTAACACTCTGTTTGATTCAAATGTGAAACTCGATAAAAATACGTAGAGCAGTGGCTCAACTAGAATATGCTAGTGCAATAGGATGCATGATGTGTGCAATGCATTGCACTAGACCAGATATTGCTTTTGCTGTGAGTAGACTGAGTCAATATACCAGCAATCTGGGTTCAGATCATTGGAAAGCAATTGGCAGAGTATTGGGCTACTTGAAAAGAACCCAAGAACTAGACTTGACATACTCTATGCATCCAGGAATCTTGGAGGGATATTCCGACGCTAGTTGGATAGATCACTCAAGTGATTCTAAATCCACAAGTGGGTGGATTTATACTCTTGCTGGAGGGGCGATTTCTTGGGCGAGCAAGAAACAAACGTATATCGCCCATTCGACTATGGAAGCCGAATTCATTGCCCTAGTGGCAGCGGGCAATGGATTAGATATTTGTTGACAGATATCCATTTATGGCCTCGACCGACTCCTTCTATTCCCATGTATTGTGACAGTGGGGTGTATAATGGGAAGTCGCATGTTGGGTTCAAGATTGTGCGTTAAAGTTGTATTCAATTTCTCCCTTTTAATGCTTTGTAATAGTTAGGCTTTATTGTTTTCCTTAGTATAAATAGTGATTAGTTTCCTAATTGTAGTTAATTCAGTTGTTAATCAGATTAGAACTGTAACTGTTGTAAGAAATTCTCTCAAGTAATCTACTCAAGATTTGGTGACAACTTCTCTCTAAATTCATCTTGTTCTTATTTCTAGAAGATTTGATTCAGATTTTTATATGATTTGGGAATTACAATTGGTATCAGAGCTATTTGTAGCAATTTGTTTAGAGGATTAACCAATTTTTTCGAGGATTTTGCACTGATTTTAGAGGATTTAACGAATATTCATATCTGTTCTTCGACTGTTCTTGGTGTTCTTCGGTCCAGATTGAATTTTTTGGCTTGAATCGCATCATTTTTTATTGTTATTTGATATAATTTGTACTACTGAATTCACAAATTCATTCTGAACAACTTTGATTCACATCGATTTTGATTTTAAACAAGTTTTGAACCATTTTTGATCGATTTTTGAGTTTACGAAATCTGTTTGCGTTCTTCAAAAATTCATATTTTTGCAGGTTTTGATCCATTTTTTGGTGAAAATTTGTTAAAATTGTGTTTTTGCTTGAATCATAATCCGTATAACTCTTGATCGGTTTAAGTGTAAATCGCTTAAAGCTTGTTCGATTTAAGATTTGTATATCTGTGAATTGATTTTGTGCGATTTAGGATAAACCAGGTAAGGCTTGTTCGATTTAGAGGTAAATCTCTTGTTACTTGTTCGATTTAGTGACCAATTTAGCTTAATCCATTTGGTAAATCGTTGATGTGTTGTACGATTTGTTGATAATCCGGTTGCTTCTTAAGCGATTTAGTGAGCGATTTAGTCTATGTGTAGTGCAATTTATTCATAATTCGGTTGTTACTTCTACGATTTAATTGTACGATTTAAATCTCTAAGTTTGTGCAATTTGATTTGTGTGCCATTTAGCCTTTGTGCGATTTAATTGATTAATCGTACTTTGACTTTGTGAACGGTTTGTTGAACGGATATTGACTTTCTTTTGTGAACGATTTAGTTCATAGTGTGAGCGATTTAGTTCATGTTGTGAGCGATTTAGTTCATAGTGTGAGCGATTTAGTTCATGTATTGAGTAATTTGAATTGTTTGACTAATTAAGCGATTTGAATTTGAGCGGATTTGTTCATTATTGACTTGTTGACTTGAATTGTTGACTTGTTGACTTTTTACGTTCGTATTCATTTTCGCAAATTTGACTAAGTGTTAGAATTATCCGTATTGAGATTTCTTATTTGTGCGAAATTTGACTAAGTGTTGGAATTCACCGGATTTCTCATCTGGATTTGTTGATTAGTTGAACGATTTAATTCTCTTTATTGTCCGGATATCTAATCCGGATAACTTGATTTGGTTAGAAATTCAAGACTATCTGTTTTGTCCGGACTTTTAATCCGGATAAGCTTGACCGGATTTCTAGTTCGGATAAGCTTTGTGCTTTTTTTTTTCGAAGTCTTGAATGTGTGCAAATCCTTGTGTGCGATTTAATTGATAAATTTTTTGAATCATAATCCTTTAATTCAAATTTTGAACTGCACTTGATCCTATATCATACTTATCTGAGAAAATGAGTTCAAGAGAGGCAATGGCTATTGGTACTGACACCAAGCCACCAGTTCTGTTTAGAGGAGACTATAATCAATGGAGGGATAGATTCCTCAACTTCATTGAGAGAATGAAAGAAGGTGATTTGATAATGGAATCCTTGATGGAAGGTCTTGCTTGTATTCCACAGAGAGACGACCTGCACAAAGAGTCATTAAAGAGAAATTCAGATACACTGCGGAAGAGAAGGAGAGAGCCCATGCTGATGTGTTATGCAAGTCCTACATGATGCAAGCACTGACCAACGATATTTACACGCACATTGACAGTCATAAATCATCTGGTCACAGCATGTGGGTTCAAATTGAAAAGATTATGATGGGTTCCAAAGTCGGAACTCAGTTAAAAATCACTAATTGTATAACTGCTTATGAAGAGTTCAAGGCTAAAGATGGAGAGAGCCTTGATGAAGTTTATGATAGGCTTACCAGACTGCTTAATGAGCTGACCAAGAACGGAATCTCTAAAACTGTCATAGAGATAAATGTTAAATTCCTTATGCTAACCATATCATATTTAACAAATCTTTATCTGATATCGACATACATGAGGTTTATGAAACTCTGAAGCAGAACGAGGAAGAAGTTTTGGAGGTCTGTGACTCTAAGAAGAAGAAGGGAAAGAAAGTTGCTGATCCTTTAGCTTTTGTGACTGAAAAGAAAGGAAAAAGCAGATCTGGGAAGCAAGTAAAGGAAATAAGCGAATCAAGTGAATCAGCAAGTGAAGGAAGCGACATTTCTGATTCAGACTCTGAAATATCTGAAATCAAACATGCCATGGCGATGCTAATTAAGGCATTCCAAAAGAAGTTTCAGAAAAGACCGCATTCAAACAATCAGAGATTTTCTTCCGGCTCAAAATACGAATTTAAAGATAAATTCGGTGAGAAGAAGAAATATGAAGAAAAGAGATTTGAGAAGAAATACGAGAAGAAGTCGCAAGAGAAGAAGAAACTTGTAAAAGGCATAGCAGATGAGCATACAAAGTGTTACAACTGTGGCAAGTTAGGCCATTTCGCTGTAAACTGCAGAAAGCCGGTAATGAGAAATACCGACTATTACAAAAACAAATTTCTTCTCTCGAAACAAAGAGATGTGGGTAAAGCACTGATGACAGAAGACGATCATTGGTTAAACTTAACCGATGAGGAGGAAGAATCAAAAACTATTGCCCATTTATGCTTGATGGCAAGAACTGAAAGTGGTTCTTTAGATGAAGAAGAAGAAGAACAGAGTGCTGAAATAGAAGAAGAGGTATTGGAGAATTCTTGCATAAAACAGATGCAAAAGATTATGCTTAAACTCCAATATTTCCAGCAACAATTAAAAACTATAAAATTGCGTTCAAATCAATTTCAAAAAGAATTACAAATGCAAAAAAAGAAATACATCAAATTATTTGATGAAAATGCTGGAAACTTGGATTGGACAAAATCTTTGTTATCTGAATCTAAAACATTTAATGAAAAATCCAATATCTTAAAAACCGAGCTATCTGATTCCAAGGAACGATATAAATCTTTAGAATTAGTTAATGAAAAACTGATTGTTAAAATAAGTAAGCTTGATTTACAAATAATTCAATTAAATGAAAAACTGAAGTCTAAGGAAGAAATGTTATATAAGAGAGGGCAGACTGATCAAACAATTATTCTGAATAAACCCTCTGAAACAAGATTCTTTAACCCTCGGGAAGGGTTGGGGTACGAAAATCCAAAATTTTTAGGAAAAACTTTATATTATACCCCGACTCTATATAAATTTGAATATCTTGATTGCGGACCCGAGTTTTCAATAAAATTTACAAAATCTTCTGATGAGGTAGAACAACGAGAAGACTTTAATCGACAAAGAAAAGACAAAATGCAGGTTCCGTTTGACTATAAAAACTTAAATGATAGCTATAAAAATCAAGACTCTGTACTTTCAACAGATTATTTTCACAGCTATTCTAAAGCAGAGCTTGAATCTAAATCTGTTGAACCAAAGTTTTATACTCCTACCTTAATTTTAGAAAAACAAGTAGTTCAGTTGGAAAAGATTTTAAATGAAGAACGACTTTCACTTAATCAACAAAAACAAGAATTTTTAAATAAAATTGAGGATTTACAAAATTCTAAAGTAAAAACGGAACATGTTGAGTCTGAGTATTTCTCGTGCAATAAATCTTCAAGTGAAGCTTCTGATTCAGAAGAAATAGATATTTTAAATAAAGAAATTAATTTTTTAGATATCTTAAATTCAGAAGTTTGTTTAGACAATGAGATTGATCAGTTCGACTTCTCTAAGAAACTACCCAGTCATGAAGATTTCCTTGTTAAAAATGAAATGACTGAGGACTCTGACTTAGCTTCAGATTTAGAAAAGAATTTTAATGAAAAACTTGTTTCCGAGAATTGGTATTATAAAAAGATTAAAACTAAAAAGAATTCGAGGAAACAGAAGAAGCTTACTAATAAGAAAAATAAACATAAAGTTCATCATTTATTTAAAGCTGATGATTTTAATTTTCCTGTTTCAGATAACCCGTTGAAGTTTAAGAAGGTTTGGAGGGTTAAAGCAGAAGAAAATCTTCAACTCGACAGAAGAAGAATAATTTTACTGAATCTATATTGAATAATTCGACATTGAATAATTTTGTAAAAAGATATTCAGTAGATGAATTGTTTGATATTAGAAATGGTAAAAATAATTGTTCTCTGTGTGGATTGAATGAGTTACTTAAGTCTTTTACTTCTTTTAAGCCTTATCTTTTCATGCATTCTACTTTAACTGCTTTATCTAAGGAATTTCATTTTAAAGAACGTTGGTTTGGTACATACAGTATACCACCAACAAGATCTGAGCTTAAAGAACCCAAACTAAAATGGGTACCAAATCCCAATTGATTCACTTTTGCAGGTTAACCGGCATGTGTGGTTCTTAGACTCTGCATGTTCTAAGCACATGACTAGTAGAAAAGATTTATTATCTAACTATGTTGAATCTTTTGGAGGTACGGTAAGATTCGGAAACGATCAATACGCGCCTATCCTTGGATACGGTGACGTAATTTCTAGGAATTTAATGATAAAGAAAGTGTCGTATGTCGAAGGACTTTGACATAATCTTTTCAGCATAGGTCAATTTTGTGATAAGAATTTAGAAGTTTGTTTTAAGGCTAACCAGTGTAGCATCCTTACTACTGATGGTAAGGAGCTTCTAGCTGGAATCAGAAGATCAAACCTCTACACAATTGACCTATCCAACACACAAGTAGATACTGACATCTGCTTGATATCCAAGGCATCCTTGAAGCAGAATCTGTTATGGCATCAGCGTCTTTCTCATTTAAACTTCAAATATTTGAACAAGTTGGTTTGTGACAACTTGGTTAAAGGCAACCCAGACCTAAAGTTTCATAAAGATCATGTATGCAGTGCATGTGAAATGCGCAAGCTGAAGAAAGCTTCACATAAGCTGAAGATAGAGTTCAACACTGAACGTCCTCTACATTTACTTCATATGGATCTCTGTGGTCCTATGCGAGTCCAAAGCATTAACGAAAAGAAGTATGTGTTGGTCATAGTCGATGACTACTCGAGATATACCTGGGTTCATTTTCTGAGGTCAAAAGATGAAGCGGCCGAGAAAATTATATCTTTCTTGAAGACAGTTCAAAATAATCTGCAACTACTAGTTTAGAAAATCAGAACCAACAACGGAACCGAATTCAAGAATAATACACTCGGATCATTCCTCGAATCCATTGGTATCACACATACGTTCTCGGCAGACCAGACACCGCAACAGAATGGTGTCGTTGAGCGTAAGAACAGAACATTGGTGGAAGCGGCGCGTACATTACTTACCTGCTCAAAGCTTCCATTATTCCTATGGGCTGTAGTAGTGGCAACTGCTTGTTTTACCCAGAACCGATCCCTCGTTTACAAAAGGTTTGGTAAAACTCCGTATGAAATAATCAACAAAAGAATACCTAATATCAAATTCTTTCGAGTTTTTGGTTACAGGTGTTTTATTCTAAATGATAAAGAGGACAGAGGGAAGTTCGCTGCAAAAGCTGATGAAGCTGTTTTCGTAGGCTACTCCAACACATCTGTTGCATATAGGGTCTAGAACAAGAGGACTAAAATCATCAATGAGAGCGTGAACATATCTTTTGATGAAGTCATTGATGTGGCTTCTGAACAATTCAGTTCAGGACCCAGGATGATAATTAATACTACACGGAAAGTTGATAAACCTGAGTCTTCAAATTCTGATAATGCTGATTTAGATTCATTTTTTGAGAACTTTTATGAAGAATATTTCGAAAATAAGTCTAATCAGTCTAATGATTTGTCCAGGAATATACAGACCGAACAACAGTTATCTGATCCATCTCCTGATGTTCCAGTAACTAAAACTGGAGAAGAAACGGAAGTAGTTGATGAAGAAATAGAGATGGAAACTCCTGACGGTCCAGTTCAGCGTGAAAAGGGTGAAAATTCTAAAGTGCAAGAGGTATCGGTCGTACAAGATGAAAATATCCTACCTCAGCCAGATATTCAGCCTACTCCAGTTCCAAATATTGAACTTTCACCTGAACCTGTTTCGATAAACTCCCCAAATACTTTCACTGATCAAAACTCAGATCAAAGCTCCTATGTTCTCCTACCTCATAGCAAGAAGTGGACCAGAAATCACCCAATACATCAAGTTATTGGTGATCCATCAGCACCTATTCGTACACGGTCTGCTACAGTTAATGAGTGTCTATACTCCATGTTTTTTAGTAACATTGAATCGAATAAGGTATCTAAAGCCTTAGCTGATCTGGATTGGATACTCGCAATGCAAGAGGAACTGAACCAGTTTGAAGCACTGAAAGTCTGGATATTGGTACATCGTCCCAACAATAAGACAATTATCAGTACAAAATGGGTATTCAAAAACAAAAAGGATGACGACGGCGTTGTTGTCCAAAATAAGGTCCGGCTCGTCGCTAAAGGATACAATCAACAAGAAGGCGTTGACTACGATGAAACCTTTGCCCCAGTAGCAAGGATCAAATCAATACGGATGTTTCTGGCATACGCGGCACACAAGAACTTCATAGTGTACCAGATGGACGTCAAGACAACATTCCTGTATGGTCTTCTCAAGGAAGAAGTCTACGTTGCTCAACCGGAAGGTTTTGTGGATCAGTCAAAGCCGGATCACGTTTATATCCTCGACCGAGCTCTTTATGGTCTTAAACAAGCTCCGAGAGCCTGGTATGACATCTTATCAGAATTTCTGGTAAAGTCAGGCTTCTCGAAAGGTAATATTGACACAACCCTTTTCATTAAAAAGGAAAATTCAGATATTATATTGATACAAATTTATGTAGACGACATAATATTTGGATCTACGAATCTAAAATACTACAAATACTTTTTTGCCTTAATGGTTTCGCGTTTTAAAATGAGCATGATGGGTGAGATGAACTTCTTTTTGGGTCTTCAAGTAAAACAATTATCTTCAGGTATCTTTATCTGTCAAACAAAATATATTTTTGATATCCGGATAACGTTAGATATGTTTTCTAAAGGAGTTGAGTGGATTACTAAATCGCTTGGTCACTTTGAGCGGATTGCTAAATCGCTTGTTTCATTTGTGAATTTCAAGTGTTTAAATCGCTTGTTTGTTGAGCGATTTAACTCCTTTTTTGAGCGATTTATTCCTAAATCGATTGATTCTTGAGCGATTTATTCTTAAATCGGATGACTCTTGACCGGTGTTCTTCTAAATCGCCTATGCCTTAAGGGATTTATTGTCCGGATTATCACTTGGCTGATTTCTCATTTTCTAAATCGGACACCTCTTGTCCGATTTATCCTAATCCGGATAAGCCTTGAACGGTTTAGAATTTGAACGGTTTTTGACTTTGACTATAGATACTTGATTCATTTTTACATTTCACTTTTTACGTTTACCATAAATCATCTGTCACTGTTCATCATCGTCTCCGGTTGTAACTTTGTTAAATCGCTTATTCGATCAATTCTGTTTCTTCTCATTCTTAAAAGGTTTCTATTCTAGATTGATAATCTTGGACTTTGAATCTATTGGACTGTTATAATCTTTGAACCTTATTCTATTGAATCTGAAAATACTCAATGAATCTAATCTTTGGACTGTTAAAATCGATTGACGCTTAAAAATGAAATAAATTTCTAATCGATTCTAATAAAACTGTTTTAGTGTTAATAAGTTGGTTTTAGGTTTGTGTGATTTAATTTTTCGATTTGTTAGGTTAGTTTTTGTCGATTTAGGGTTTTCATGTTTTGACCGGATTATTCACCGGAGAAGATGACCGGAGTTTACTCCGATCAACCTTAATCCGGTTGATACTTGTCTGGTTTAGGTTTGAGTTAGCAATTTTTTTTTTGTTTTCTTTATTGACCGGATTTCAAATCCGGTTGATTTTTTTTAAGTTTTTCTTTTAAGTAATTTTTTTAGTCTTTAGTTTTATTAGAATTTTTTTTAAGTTTTTTTTTAGTGTTAGATTTTTTTTTTTGAATTTTTTGTTTTGCTTTAAATTTTTTTAGTTTTGTTAAAAAAAAAATTAGTATTTTTTTAGTTTTTCTATTTCTTTTCATATTTTTTTTAACTTTGATTTAGAGAAATTCGCTTTGTATCATTAATTCGGGATCTAATATTTTGGACATTTTACAAGTAAATGGCGGATCTACAACATCAGTCTGACGAGGAATCCCACATTCCTTCTGTCAGGTCTGATAATCTCAATAACCCTGCCCAGCCATTAAACCAACCCATACCCGAAGAAAATTTACTTCCACAAAGCCAATATCTCGAAATCAAACCTAACAACCATTCCTTTAGCTTCGATATGCCTGCTGAATATCAAATAATCCCAGAAATCTTGCGCGGACATCCTATCTCGTATTCCCTTTCTGCTCATACACTTGTACCCATGATATACCTTCAGCAGTTCTGGAATACCCTAATATTGGCCAAATACGGAGATACAGTCTATTTCGAAGGGAGTGTAGACAAGTATGTCAGTTGGTTGACATTAAAAAGACTTCGAAGAATACTACGCCCTCCCGGACCGGGCTCGACAGGCTTTGAAATGTGACCGACGACGAACTTTGCCGTGACATCAAACGGTTAGGATACTCGCAAGAGTTGACTAATCCGTCATAATTCAAACGGCGATTCCTACCTTCTATCTGGCATCTCCTATTCTCAATCCTCAGCAGATGTCTGACGTCAAAAACTGCGGGAATCGAAACGTGCAGTAGTTCGTTCTTGAAATTCTTTCATGAGATCGTATTTACGCGCAAGTACGATTATGCGCTAATCATATGGAATGAACTGGTTGAGCTCGTCAACGCTAAAAGATTTCCATCTAAAGCCAGAAAGTTTGTGTCGTTTCAACGATTTCTGCAACTTTTTATTAAAGCCATGATGAACTCAAACGAAGACATTCCGGCCAGATCAAACAGTGAAATGGGGTCATCGTTTGTCATGACTTGAATTCGGCAACATACCGAAGTTGAAGATTTGGACTCTATCAAGGAAATTCCACCCGAGCTATTTGTCTTCGCTGATCAGAGGGCTCAGTGTGTAGTAGACTATAGACGAGTGATAGATCCTATAGTTTAGCAAGAACCGGTTGAACTTACCTCGGGATCACCCCATGCCTCAGCTAAGAGAGAGAGTATAGCTGTAGGTGAGTGTGTTCAGGAACACGGGTTACCTGAACAGGGCTGTGCGTTGAGTGAAAATGTAAATGAGAGGGGTGATGAGGAGTGGGGAGCCTCTGATCAGCAAAGTACTTCAACTGATAGTACTTCCTCGACTTCTTCAACTTCGAAAGATACAATATCCGAAAACCAGGCAGCTCAGGGTGATGATAATGAAGATAATGATGATGATGATAATGATGATGCTGACAACCCTGCTCAACCGATGCTTTCACAGAATATTCAACTTGGAGCAGTGGTTGATAACATTGATGATATTTTTCCAGAATTTGAACCTCCACAGACTTGTCCAAGTCTGCATTCTCTATCGTTTGATGTTGATGATTTTGGAGGAAGACTTGATGATTATGATCTCATGCTGGAAGATATGTCAGATATTCCAGTAGAAGGAGGTGATGAGGGAGCTGAAGTTGAAAATGCTGAGAGGTTGAGTGCAAGGGAAGCAGAAAAAGATGGTGAGTGTGTGAGTGGAGCACACAATCAAGATCAAGCTCCTATCCCAGCGGATACACATAGCCGAGCACCCACATCTGCTATCGACATTCATCCGTTGAATGTTGGTATTGAAGAAGACTTTAGCTAGCCCAACTATATACTTGCACACCCAACCCGACCACTCAACTGGTTCTCAACAACCTGTTGTTTCATTTCATCACGGGGACATAGCACATACGCTATCTACTTCTCACTTGGAGAAAGTAGATATTGAAACAAGTAGGCCGCTGCCCAAGCCTACGACTTCGATTCTATGCACCTCGAGTCTAGAGCCGATACACTTAGGTATACAAGAGTCTCGAGCATCTGTTTCTCCTATTGCAGATCTTAGTGAACTCGCCGGAACGACCAGAGTGGTGTCAATTGACCTCCCACAAGGACCGGTCAGAAGTCCTACCAGTGCTGTCATTTTGACAACACTGAACATGGCACAACAGTTTACTCAACTGTTGTCTCAACTGGTAATCTAAGTGATCCAGGAGTGAGCTTACCAGACTTCGTGTCAAGGGAATATTTGGACGGCGCCCTAAAGGTTGTTCAAGATAACATGGATGCTCAAATTGCAAGTATCAAAAGATTGTTAAAAGGGAAGGAGCAAGTAGAAGAAGATCAACCATATGCGCCATCACCACCGTCTGTACCTGAGCCTCCGACGGTACAAGAGCAATCGGTGGACAAACTCAAATCTTTATTGTACGCTAAACTGATGTCATCCCAAAACCCTGATGCGAAAGATGCAGATTTGGTTGGGCTCCTTAGAGAGCAAATTGATGAAAACCCCACAGTTCGAGCCTCAGAGTTTTTGGCCTTTCAGAATGTGGTTGCTTCTAGCTTCACCAAAGTTAGTAAGTTAATCACATCAAACACTCAAGTTCTTAAAAGTTCAATTGATGCCCTCTCCGAACGGGTATCTATCCTAGAATAGACTTACCAAGCTCAGGCCACCTCACTCAAACGAAGGCATGATGATCCGGACGACCCCGATCATCATGAGGGGGAGAGAAAAATACAAAGGGTGGCTGAGTCGTCTTCTCGCGCTCTAAGTGTTGAAAGAGAGCCAGCTACTCAAGACGTTGATGTTGAAAGTTTTGTCCCGGAATCTACAAGGGAAAGAATTATTGAGGAAATAATTGTGAAAGATGATGAAGTATTGGAGACAAGTACAGCGATCGAGCCAATGGTTAAAAAGCTGGCGGACTCCACGGTAGGAACAAGGTTGCTACTGGACTTGTCGGCCAATGTTGGTTTTAATGAAGCTTTTGCAAGAGAACTGGGTAGAGAACAGGATTTTGGAGAAGATATTGATGATATTGATGAATCAACTAGAGTTTATTTTGACTTTGAAACAGACATTAATGATGAAGATCCAGTCTTCCCGTTCCAGGATGATCATCAAACATTGCCTGAGCCCTCCACTACAGTTGAAGTTGGTGCGTCCGATACTCCTAGAGAGCCATTTGATCCGACTGAAATATTCTCAAAGAATTATGTTCCGTTCGAAATTCGTGCGAACTTTCCAGGCTATTACAGGGCAAGAATCAGAGAGCCTTACCTTGAAGACATCTATTTTGTCATCTTCCTCCGGCACCGAAAAGCTCTATGTGCTGATAAGATCCTTGGTATCCTATAATATCCGTGTTTTGTTAACTTGTACAAATTGGGTTAAGAGAATTTTTGGTAGAATTATGCATAACATATTTGTACCCTATCCTTAACCAATTTGTACCCTAGACTAGTTTTGCGTCAAAATGAGTTTATACCTATATTGACGTAAAGTTGAGAATCTAACTTGAAGGGTTAATACCGTCAAATGATTAAATTTTATATTTATAAATATATATATATATATATAATTAAATTAAAAAAATTATATATATATATATATATATACATTATGCATATGAGAGGCGGTTCATCACCGCCATTCTCTCGCTCATTCTCTCGTCTCAATTCTTTTTCTAAAACTATTGTCTTCTATCTGAATTTCACGTCAAGTTACTAAAGGAATCGAAGTAATAAATAATATATTCGGAATCCACTCTCCGAATCCTTCTTAAAGGTATAAGTTTCATTCATTTTTATTAAGGTGTTTATGTTAGGGTTATTTAGACCGGTTTATAAAGTGTGTTTATATCTAAGTTTACGGGTTGATGTTATCAAAATTATGATATATTTGATGCTTAGAATGCTAGAACTGATTAAATTGATGTAGAAATGAAAATTGTATATTATAGTTTCAATATGGTTAGAT
>NC_037528.1:37035825-37040570 GCF_001531365.2 Cynara cardunculus var. scolymus | reverse complement strand
TGGTATTTTGAAACCGTATTTTGAGACATGTTATCTCCGTCTATGGTTATGTAATTATCTTTTGGTAAATTTTATTAGCCGCTCTGTTTTATATAGCGCGTTGTTTGTTTTATTCCAGTCGTGGCATCTCCCGTCTTTGACCACGCGGGACGGGGGTGTTACAAGTTGTGGTATCAGAGCTATAGGTTATGATCCTGTAGTATAATATAAGTTTGATCTGTGAGAAATGGGTAGAACTAAGATAGGATTATCTTACACTCTATACTTTCCTAAGGTGATAGTTGTACGAAAGGAACAGAGATGTGTTTCAAGGAAATTCTATCGGGCGAAGAACCAATCGGGAAGGTCTGTGAAACAACCCGATTATAGACCTCCAATTGCATTTCAAGGAACTTCTAGTAAAGGTTTTTCGAATACGAATTCTCTATTACGGTGCAAAGATTGTGGATTTAGGTATCGTCCTGTCCCATGTATTAGAATGACTGGCGCCTGTTATAATTGTGGTCAACGAGGTCATATAGCTCGTGATTGTAAACAAGGGCCGAAGGATAATTCTAAAGATAAAGAGAAGCAATCTACTGCTGGTGGTCGAGTGTTTACACTATCTGCTGACAAATCTACTGCAGGTACGGTTTCTGGTACCCTTTCTATTGATGGTAGAGATGCATATGTTTTATTTGATACAGGTGCTACACACTCGATTGTTTCTGAAAACTTCAAAGAAAATCTTAAATCATATGAACAATCCACTGAATTTCCATTACATATTACTACTACCATGGGTAGTTCAGTATATATTTGGGCAATTCCCAAACAGTCTGTTATTTATTGGTGTTCGAATTCGGGAAGTTACTTTACTACCGATGAAAATGGATCACTTTGATATCATCCTTGGCATGGATTGGTTGTCTAAACATCGAGTGACCATCGACTGCAAAGCCAAACAAATCATCTTCAGTGACGTCAATAAACTCGAATACGTGTTTCAGGGTGTTTCACCTGAGAAGGGAACTCGTGTTATCTCAGAAGTAAATGTTAAAGCRATGGTATGGCAAGGATGTGAAGGATTTTTAGCTTCACTACAAGATCCCGAAGAGGTATGCCTTAAACTTGAAGATATTCTTGTTGTTAATCAATTTCAAGATGTCTTTCCAGATGAAATTCTAGGAGTTCCTCCGCAAAGGGAAATTGAATTTACAATTGATCTTGTTCCGGGAGCTGCACCTATCTCAAAGGCTCCATATCGTATGGCTCCAACTGAAATGAAAGAACTTAAGAAACAACTTGAAGATCTTTCTAATCGTGGTTTCATTCGACCTAGTGTATCTCCATGGGGTGCACCAGTCCTATTCGTTAAAAAGAAAGACGGATCGATGCGATTGTGTATTGACTATCGGGAACTAAATCGAGTCACAGTACGTAATAAATACCCTTTACCCGTATTGACGATCTCTTCGATCAACTCCAAGGAGCAAAGTATTTTTCTAAGATCGACTTAAGGTCTGGATATCACCAACTCCGGATCAGAGATCAAGATATTCCTAAGACTGCATTTCGTACTCGGTATGGTCATTACGAATTCATTGTTATGCCATTCGGGTTAACTAATGCTCCAGCAGTTTTTATGGATCTTATGAACCGAGCTTTCAAAGATTATTTGGACGACTTTGTTATCGTTTTTATTTGGCGATATTCTCATATATTCAAAGTCGAAAGAAGATCATGAAACTCACTTGCGTATTACTTTGGAAACTCTTCAAAATAAGAAGTTGTACGCAAAGTTTTCTAAGTGTGAATTCTAGTTGCATCAAGTGGCATTTTTGGGCCACATTATCTCCGGCGAAGGCATTAAAGTCGATCCTGTAAAGGTTGAGGCTATCTCTAACTGGCCAAAACCACCAAATGCTTCTGAAGTCCGAAGTTTCCTAGGTCTGGTAGGTTACTATCGACGGTTTGTTGAAAACTTTTCCCGGATCGCGCTCCCTATGACTAAACTTCTTCGAAAAGAATTTAAATTTGTTTGAGGTGAAGAACAGGAAAAGAGTTTTGAAGAACTAAGAAAGAGATTGATTACAACGCCTGTTCTTGTATTACCATCTGGATCGGGAGGTTTTCAGGTATATAGTGATGCTTCTAAAAGTGGTCTTGGCTGTGTTCTAATGCAGCACGGCAAAGTGATTGCATATGCCTCTCGCCAGTTCAAACCTTATGAAGTAAACTACCCTACTCATGATCTTGAGTTGGCAGCAGTCATTTTTGCACTCAAAATATGCGTCACTATTTGTACGGAGAGACTTGTGATATTTTTACAGATCACAAAAGCTTAAAGTACATCTTTACGCAAAAAGAGTTGAATATGCGTCAACGACGATGACTCGAACTTCTTAAGGATTACGACGTCCGAATTCAATATCATCCAGGCAAAGCCAATGTAGTCGCTGATGCCCTTGGCCGTAAAAGCATTGGTACCGATGCCCTTAGTCATAAAAGCATTGGTAATGTATCGTCTTTAACCGTTCAGTCCCATATTGCTTCAGATCTAGAACGTATGGGTATCTCTTTTTGTTATTATGGTGCAAATGAACTTTTGGCTAGTCTCACGGTTGAACCAACTATTGTATCTCGAATCAAAGAGGCTCAACAAGATGATGGAGAACTTTGGGCTGTCTTACAAAAGGCTAAAGATGATTCACAGTCTAATTTTCGAGTTGATGATAAAGGTATTATCTGGTTCTCTAATCGACTTTGTGTACCCGACAATCTTGAACTCAAAGAAGCAGTTATGAGTGAAGCTCATAATTCGTTATTCTCAATTCATCCCGGATCCACTAAGATGTACCGAGATCTAAAACAATACTTTTGGTGGAACGGTATGAAACGGGATATAGCCGAATATGTGGCAAAACGTCTTACTTGCTAGAAAGTGAAGATTGAACATCAACGGGCTAGCGGATTGTTACAACCATTAGAGATTCCAGTTTGGAAATGGGAACATATCTCTATGGATTTTGTGACAGGACTGCCGAAAACTCAGAGACGACATGATGCTATATGGGTAGTAGTTGACCGTTTGACAAAATCGGCTCATTTCCTACCTATACAGAAGACGTACCCTGTTAGTAAACTGTCCGATCTATTCCAGCGGGAAATCGTGAGGTTGCATGGCACGCAAGTGTCTATCACATCGGACCGAGATGCGCAATTCACTTCTCGATTCTGTAAAAGTCTTCACCAGGCTTGGGATATGTGATTGACTATGAGTTCAGCTTTTCATCCACAAACAAATGGTCAGACTGAACGAACTATTCAAACCCTAGAAGATATGTTACGGGCTTGTGCTCTTGAGTGGTATGGTGGTTGGGACGAGTCCCTATATCTTGTGGAGTTCGCGTATAACAATAGTTGGGAAGTTAGTATTGGCATGGCCCCGTACGAAGCTTTATATGGTCGAAAATGTAGAACACTGATCTGTTGGAATGAAGTGGGGGGAACGAGCTATTGAAGAACCCGAACTTGTCCGTATTACTACTGAACAAGTCGAGATCGCAAAACAGAAAATGAAAGAGGCTCAATCTCGGCAGAAAAGTTACGTTGACAAGCATCGAAAGCATTTAGAGTTCCAAWCGGGTGATCACGTCTTTCTAAAAGTTTCACTGTTACGAGGTATTTGTAGGTTTGGAATTAAAGGTAAACTTAGTCCGAGATATATTGGACCTTTTGAAATACTTGAACGGGTTGGAGAAGTGGCGTATCGCCTAGCATTACCTCCTCAACTGTCCCATATCCATAACGTTTTTCATATCTCGTCACTCTGCGGATATCATTATCACTCTCTCCATGTGATTGATTATCCGTTGGACAAAGTTGAAATATATCTCTTTTATATTGAAGAACCAGATGCGATAATTAATCGAGAAGAGAGACAAATGCGACGAAGATCAATACCGTTCGTTAAAGTGTTACGGCGAAATCATATTTGAGCGAGAAGCCACATGGGAAATGGAAGAATCTATGCGAAAGGAATACCCTTATCTATTTGAGTCATGTAAATCCTCTAACCCTATCTAAATTTCGAGGACGAAATTTTTTTTTAGGAGAGGAGGATTATAATATCCGTGTTTCGTTAACTTGTACAAATTGGGTTAAGAGAATTTTTGGTAGAATTATGCATAACATATTTGTACCCTATGTTTAACCAATTTGTACCCTAGACTAGTTTTGCGTCAAAAATGAGTTTATACCTATATTGACGTAAAGTTGAGAATCTAACTTGAAGGGTTAAAACCGTCAAATGATTAAATTTTATATATATAAATATATATATATATATATATATATATAATTAAATATCAAAAAATTATATATCTATATATATATATATATACATTATGCATATGAGAGGCGGTTCATCACCGCCATTCTCTCGCTCATTCTCTCGTCTCAATTCTTTTTCTAAAACTCTTGTCTTCTCTCTGAATTTCACGTCAAGTTACTAAAGGAATCGAAGTAACAAATAATATATTCGGAATCCACTCTCCGAATCCTTCTTAAAGGTATAAGTTTCATTCATTTTTATTAAGGTGTTTATGTTAAGGTTATTTAGACCGGTTTATAAAGTGTGTTTATATCTAAGTTTACGGGTTGATGTTGTCAAAATTATGATATATTTGATGCTTAGAATGCTAGAACTGATTAAATTGATGTAGAAATGAAAATTGTATATTATAGTTTCAATATGGTTAGAT
>NC_037528.1:37033285-37034350 GCF_001531365.2 Cynara cardunculus var. scolymus | reverse complement strand
GTAGACATACTGGTATTTTGAAACCGTATTTTGAGACATGTTATCTCCGTCTATGGTTATGTAATTATCTTTTGGTAAATTTTATTAGCCGCTCTATTTTATATAGCGCGTTGTTTGTTTTATTCCAGTTGTGGCATCTCCCATCTTTGACCACGCGGGACAGGGGTGTTACAATCCACAAGGAATCCAAAGACTATCGTTTGGAGTATAAGCACTTCCTCAAAACCAAGTGTCTCCCGATTAGTCAAGTTCATACCAAACATCGAGTTGTGTCAATTAAACAAATTGATGCTCAAAGACTTCTTAGAGTCTAGTATCCGGTATTCACAGTGACACGACAAGATGGTAAGATCTAGAGATTTAGTGAAGCTGACTTCTCCAACTTGTATTTAGAAGATCTGGAGCATATGTATCACGAAATTCGAAACATGACGATCAGAAGAGAAGGAGTAATTGTAGTTCTTCATGCGATCAAAAGGTTTATGCAGAGTCATGTCAAGGTGGCTATGGTTATTGATGTCCAAATGGGTCTTGAAGATAATCAAAGAATTATTAACCTGAAGAGACCTAATCAAGAGATAGAAGACATTGAAGCCTATGTGTTTTACATGATTCTTGAACAACCGGAGTTCGGGGTGATATACGATGTTGAGGGTCGGATAAAGAAGTTTATGAGATTCAGCGAGCTGAATAAATATTCTGATGGTACTATTCGAATGGTGAGACGGGCGCTTGACACGAGGAGAGTTAATAATGATAAAGTTGTGGAGTCGGAGAGGATGAGTTCAAAGGATAGATATTTGCTGATCAATGCCTTGAACTTACTTGAGGAGAAAATACAACATCAAAATGCACTGAGGAGGCTAGAGAAACTGCTCAAACTCAGAAGACCAGATTTACAAGAGTTCGAACTTGAATCCAAAGGGGGAGATTGTTGGGTTCAAGATTGTGCGTTAAAGTTGTATTCAAGTTCTCCCTTTTAATGCTTTGTAATAGTTAGGCTTTATTGTTTTCCTTAGTATAAATAGTGATTAGTTTCCTAATTGTAGTTAATTCAGTTGTTAA
>NC_037528.1:37029036-37030675 GCF_001531365.2 Cynara cardunculus var. scolymus | reverse complement strand
AGTCGACCGCAGGTTGTTGATGGGATATGAAGTTGATATTCTGAAGTGATCACTACCTGAGAGGTAGAGTCTTCAAACAAGGTTTGTTGAGGGCTTTTTAAAAGTACCTTCAAGTTACCTTCTTCAGCGATCGCCTTGCCTTTCGACTTGGGGTCCTGGTTCCCTGATGGAGTCGATTCACCTTGCCTTTTCTCCCCCTGGGATGCAGAGTCCCTGAAAGCAACACCTTTGGTGACGGTTGATGGCTTCTGGAACTTGATGGTAAAGTCATCTTCATCATCATCATCGTCGTCACCATCTAAATCATCTCCGGTGTCTGTAATGACAGGTTCATCATCATCTTCATCATCATCTTCTTCATCCTCATCAACATCATCATCATCACCACCAGCAGTGATGGTATGGACATCATCACTAGGGATGGCTTCATCAACCTCAGCTAGAGCAGCTTTGGTGGATGTGATTATAGGAGCAGCAACTGCTTCAGCTTCGAGAGCCTCAGCTTTAACTGCAACTGAAGCTGATACGGGGCCAACAGCCTGAGAAGCTGTAGGAACAGCATCAGATGATTCACCAGCGTTGGACCTTATATCCCCTTCTCTGGTTAAGACTCGAGAGAATTGGCCAGAGAGTTCGTCCAAGCACTGATGCGAGAACCATGGATTCCTCCAGCCTTTGAAAAGCGTTGGCTAGAGTTGTTGTTGCCTCACGTATCTCATGGAGCTAGGCACGATCATCGGTAGAGAAGGAAGGTACAATCACTGGAGCTGGTTGACGGACAGCATCCAGGATTTATTGAAGAAAACCAGTCTGCTGATCAGTTATCGCTTGAGCATCGTCAGCCCTGCTGTGAATAACAGCAATGGCATTGTTGTTGGCGTGAACAGCTTCTTGGAGAGTCTGGAGCTGACTCTGAACTTCTTGAACATCCGCCTGGAGGGCAAGGAAGTTTGCATCAAGATCGCCTTGGCGGGGCATCTCTTGGTGAACTTCGTTGACCCTGTAGAGGACGGTATCAACGGCTGGAAAGAGAAGTTTGACGTCAGATGCCATATCATAGTCATCATCAATCTCTTCATCTCCTCTATCATCTTTCTCTCTTTCTCCCTCTTCCACTTCTTGAGCATCAGGCTGATGCATCAAAGAAGGACCTACAAAAGAAGAAGTGTGAGCTAAAGGCTCAAGGTTAGAAGAAATGAAGGGGTAGGAAGATGGAATAACTGAGAGTGTCACTGGTAGGAGTAAAGATGTCCTCGAGAGCATGGACATCCGTATACTAAGGAGCATCGAGAGGAGCAACCTCAGGTCCAGTGGTGCGTGTCTCAGTATCAAGAAGGACAGTCGATGACACATCATCGACATGTGTAAAGACCAAGGAGGGAGGAGAAGAGAAAATGGTTGAGAAAAGACGTGGGGGTTCAGCGGTGGCGGCGCTGATATCTACACTTTCAGTGATTTGGGTCACAAAAGTGATTGGTGAAGGTACCACTGATACGACAGTGATGGGAGAAATCACTGAAGAGCTAGGAGGGATAACAAAAGACGCCTCGTGGTTGAGAGGCCCCAGCTAGTGACGTGGCTGTCCCCTTTTTGGCTTTCTTGGCTCTCTGAGGAGAACCAAGAGTTGGTTGAGAGGGTC
>NC_037528.1:37026395-37027988 GCF_001531365.2 Cynara cardunculus var. scolymus | reverse complement strand
ACTTAATTGAAAGAATTACAAGAGGAGATAAAAGATTATCCTCTGAAAAAGAATTACATAATGAAAAGAATTACAAAACTGAATTACAAAACTGTGATGCATAGGCCAAAAACTGGTACAGAAGGTTTATCAAACGACAGATTCTGGAAAGTCATCTACTGCATATAGCATATCAGCCTTGATCGTTCTGTAGACGTTGAAGATCCATTCTCTGAAGTTGATTTGCATCTTGATCTCCTCCAAAATGCGAGACACTTCGCTCATCCTAAGATGTCCTCTTTCCACCTCTGTTCCTGCTCTTCTAAATATCCATTCTAACGTCTCTATAGAGTACTTATGTGATTCTGTTGGATCATAGAACCTTAGGATTTCATCCTTATCTAAGTACACAAACCCAAAAATGGGGTTGTGATTAATGGAGTTTGGATGATACCTAAGTATCCAACCAGGCCTGCTGTATGGAGGGGAGATCTTTAGATCTCTTTGGACCAACCTTACAGCAAGCTCGAAGTCCTTCTGGCTGTAATATCTTACTTGTGTGTGCATGACCTCAACCAGCCTTCTGAGCGATATTGAGTAGCTTGACCTCCTCTCCATGTAGATGTTGAGAATTTTGTGCATGTAGATAACATCAAACACACAGAGGTTGTGGAAGTCAGCGTCTATGAATGTATAAAGGTTGCCATCTTCCTTCTTTACTACATACTGAGCATAGAGCACCGTCTTCTTTAGCATAGTCCTTGGAGAAATTATCTCTAGGGAAGTGATCATGTGCTCTGAGAAGACTTGCTCACGAGGCCTTGTGAGCTTAGAGAACTGGAACTTGGCGGCGGCAGAAGGGATCCCTGTAAGCTCTGGATCATAGGGAGGCTCTGTGTCTGTTGCAGAGTACCTCCACACTTGAATTTCTTCCATAGTAGTAACGGGCTCTGTTCCGACTTTAGGCATTGGAATCTTGCTCATTGGTTCGAATATTTCATAAACCCTTCCTACCGTGGCGAACTCTGGCACCTTGGCTTCCGCTTCTTCCAGAATTGGCCTTTGGGTTGACCCCTCTGCAAGGATGGGTTTGACGGTTCCTTGCAGAGCATCAAACATACCCGTGGACGTCTCTTGGACTTGTGGGAATTGTGATGAAGAGCCTTCTCCTGCTCTGTGAGGGATGGGACCTCTGCCCTTCCTTGCTTGAGCCTCTGCCAGAGATGCCTTTAAAGCTTGAAGGAGTGCTGGGTCATCGCTGTATTCCTCTTCATTTATTGCCTGTGGAGTCTCTCTGCAAAACGACGACCCCTTCTGTGGTGACTCTACAACTTTGCCTTTACCTTTGCCTTTAGGCTCTTATGCCTTTTCCTTGCCTTTTCCTTGCCTTTAGAGAACAAGGTAGCTGTAGAGTCCACAATCTTGACGCCTCTGGTAGGAGTCTTCTTTGGCTCTGGTGCTTTCTTATCAGCCTTTTTCTCCCCCTCCTAACGATCACGATCATCACCTTCTTGATCATCATGGTTCTTTTTGGCTTCTACCTTGCATGTGTCCAGGGGAGCCTTCTCCAACCTCTTCAATATTTTGGTGGCCGCCTTCTTCATCTTCTTAATT
>NC_037528.1:37025019-37026295 GCF_001531365.2 Cynara cardunculus var. scolymus | reverse complement strand
TGCTTTTCAAGTAATTCGTTAATGTGTAACGAAGTAACTGAAAGAGTATTATCTTTTATAAGATTTGAAAAAGCAGAGAATTTAAAAAAGGAATTATTGCTTTTCATTAAGAAAGGAGACTGAGGAGGATAAATAGTGGATTTAATATCTCCATTAAGGAGTTGATAATCCCTTTGTAAAACATTTATAAAATGTTTTATATGAGTATGAAAAAACCAAGGAATAAAAGAGAAGGTTTCATTTTCCTTAGTGCAGAAAGCATAAAACTCAGCAGAGAAATTAGCAATTTYTTCTTTTGAAAAATTTTCAATATACCAAGCTCTAAAAGGAGCCCATTTAGGATTACCATAATAATCTTTGCAGACAAGCTGTTTTGCAGAAGAACCATGAGAGAAATCAATTTTTCCCTCGTTAGTAACCCAACTTCTTGCAGATGTAAGAATCATAAGAAACTTAAAGGCTAAAATCAGACATAGTCTCTACAACCTTATGGGGTTGTCTAGAGCTAATATTACCAGGCTGGTTAACTGGATTGTTATGAACAATGCCATTTCTATGAACTCTTAGTTCATCAACTGGGTGTTGAGAAGAGGCTTCAATATGCTCTTCTTGCTCAAAAGATTGAGTTTGGGTGTCAGCATTTTCTCTCAAATAAGAGGTTGAGGCCCTAGAAGGCTGTGGTTGACTGACTTTATAACCAAAAGGAGAAATATAACTATGATTTCCATGAGACAGAGAGTGAGATCTTAAAAGAGGTCTCTTTTCTGAATAGGTACTTCGCGGGTCATCAAATTGAATATAGACAGTCCCATCATCTGTCTGAGTGATATTGCTAAAATCACTTYGAATAATTGGTTGTCTAGGAATATTCCTAGCTAGAAACCATCCTTCTGGGAAGACTATTTCATCCCATTTGATAGATCTTCTAGTTTGAATCTTAGATCTATTAAAATTGGTTTCTATGAGAATAGTCTCGTTAATATCCTTATCAACTCTTTTACATCTAGGGTTGAGAGTAAATAAAGGTTTGAAATAGATTCTATAACATATACAGAAAACTTCTGTACCTGCTGCATAGTTATAACCATGAGTCTTAACATTTAATGTTAGAGCATCAAGAATATTAACATCAGATAAAGATAAACTTAAATTTGGATAGACATCAAAATAAACTGGGCCATGAGCCAGACTGGATTGGATCATTCCAATTAAGGATTGTTGCCAATCAAGGTTTCTTCCATCTCTAAGAGCAGCAAGAAAACTTTCTGGTAATCCT
>NC_037528.1:37021959-37023876 GCF_001531365.2 Cynara cardunculus var. scolymus | reverse complement strand
TTAGTTAAACCATGGATATAATCCCAATAGTTAAACTTAAAATTAGATTTATGGCTAGGAGAAAACCATTCTTTCTCTGCAAGAGGGGAGAAACCCCATTCTTCAAAAGATATAATCTTTTTAATGACCATTTTTGAAAAACTGAAGTTGCCATTAATCTCATCTCTGCTATTAGAAGTATGATGAGTAATTTCTACAGATTTTGTAGATTTTAATATTAATTATATTATTAAAATATTCTATTCTATAATTTTATCATTCCAATACATATAAAAACTTTATATAAAATAATAATAATAATAATAATAATAATAATTTAATCACGTAGATGAGAATGAATTAAAAAAAATCATTTATCCATCGCTCCACACATTAATTTTAAAATTTGGACTTTTCTGTATTTCACAAAACAATATAAAGAATTCCGTACAACAAAACAGAGGCTATTGTTGTTTTCATTGAAGCAAGCCCAAATTTTTGGTTAAATCTGTTTTAACTGGTATGGTCTTAATTTTAACTTTTTTGGATCGCTTTTAGATATAAAAGACCCAACGATATTGATTGTAGTCCAACATTTGATATTTTCTTATATTCAAATATATATGCTATATTATAAAACATTTCACAAAAATTCTTAAAAACTATTTTTTATGCATGAAGTACTGTTTATTGATGCATATTATTTAACTTTCAAGATTACAAATAAACCGTATGTAAGTACAACTTATTAAAGCTTCATGTTTGAATTCATGTAACTAACTGTAGATAAAAATAGTCAAAAACTAATTGTTAATTTGATACTAATTGATATATTTGATATCTTCGAGTTTATATTTTATACAAAAATACAAACATTATCATTTTCTCAAAACCACATAAAACCGTATTATAACATCTATAAAGACGGAATAAAATAAAACATTAAAATCGAGATATACCATGATGCATTGCGCGAGTAACCTTATGGTTTTAATAAACAAATTCCTTTACTATATCATAGAAACAAAATAATATATATACTATATTATAAAACATTTGACAAAAACTCTTAAAAATCATTTTTTATGCATGAAGTACTGTTTATTGATGCATATTACTTAAAATTTAATATTACAAGTAAATTGTGCATATGTACAACTTATTAAAACTCCATATTTGAATTCGTGTAATTAACTGCCGATAAACATAATCAAATATTGGATACACATCTCATTTTAAATCTAAAAATATAAAATATAATTAGGATAATCATTGATTTATAACAGATTACTTGTTATTACTCTTATAAAAAAAATTATTAAATCAAAAATAAATTATTTCATTATTACTTGTGACAGCCGTCAAATTCGAACTCCCAGGTTAGCTCTTATTAAGATTATATTAGTGTTATTGAAGATAATTTATAAGATTAGGAGTTAGTTAGATTAGTTTGGCCAAAAAAATTCTAGAGATTCCGGCAGTTGCTTAGAAAGTCCGGTTCCGACCCGTAATTATCTGAAACGTCCTATACAGTGCCAAATGCTCTAATTTACACCTAATTTATATAAAACACCAAGTTTTAGTGTTTTAAATATAAAACCTTTTTATTTATATGAATTTAGCCATCATGGGTTTTTAATTTGAAGAAAAATGTCAAAATTGAGAAAAATGGCATTTTAGCATTTTGGGCTTTAGTTTTTAACTAGGAACTCGTAATGACCGTATCGAGTCCTAAACGCCGTCTTTGGAATATCCTCTTCTCGCACCAGCAGTCTTCATGGATTTGATGAATAGAGTATGTCGACCGTATCTAGACAAGTTCGTGATCGTGTTTATAGATGACATACTTATTTATTCTCGAGAAAAAAAAAAGAGCACGAGCAACATTTAAAACTGATACTGGAATTGCTTAAAAACGAAAAGTGTACGCCAAATTCT
>NC_037528.1:37017510-37021369 GCF_001531365.2 Cynara cardunculus var. scolymus | reverse complement strand
CGAGTTTAAAGACTCAAATTCTGGAAGCACAAAGAGAAGCTCTGAAAGAAGAAAACATGAAGAATGAAGCCTTGCAACACTTAGAGAAAGAATTTGAAATACAAGCAGATGGGGTGCATTACTTTAAGAATAAAGTATGGATACCAAAGGTTGGTAACCTACGATCAACCATTTTGGACGAAGCCCATCGATCTAGATATTCGATTCACCCAGAAGCAGATAAAATGTATAAGGATCTGAAAGAGATAAGAGAATATTACTGGTGGCCAGGAATGAAAAGAGACATTGCCATATACATAAGTCGATGTATGACCTGTGCAAGAGTAAAAGTTGAACACCAGAAACCATCTGGTCTTCTTCAACAACCTGAGATTCCCCAATGGAAATAGGATCAGATATCAATGGATTTTGTTATAAAGTTACCAAGAACAAGGAAGGGATATGACTCAGTTTGGGTCATAGTGGATCGACTTACGAAATCCGCACACTTTCTGCCTAYTCRAKAARATTTYAGTACAGAAAGACTAGCGCAGTTGTATATCAATGAGATTGTATCGCGGCATGGAGTACCTGTTTCTATCATTTCGGATAGAGACAACCGCTTTACTTCCAGGTTATGGCAATCGATTCAAAGGGCATTAGGCACGAGATTGGATTTAAGCACTTCATATCATCCTTAGACGGATGGACAAACGAAAAGGACGATTCAAACATTAGAGGATATGTTGCGAGCCTGTGTGATAGACTTCGGAGGTAGTTGGGATACCCATCTGCCATTGGTTGAATTTTCTTACAATAACAGCTATCACACCAGTATTCAATGCGCACCTTTCGAAGCCTTGTATGGCCGAAAATGTAGATCCCCACTCAGTTGGCAGGAAATAGATGATAGACAACTGATCAGGCCTGACATTATCCAGGAGACAACCGACAAAATCGCAATCATCCAAGAAAAACTTAAAGCTGCAAGGGATCGCTAGAAGAGCTATGCCGATAATCGAAGGAAACCCTTGGAATTTCAAGTGGGTGATAAAGTTCTACTAAAAGTATTACCGTGGAAAGGGGTTGTGCGCTTCGGAAAGAAAGGAAAGCTTAGTCCAAGGTATGTCGGTCCATTTGAAATACTCGAAAGAGTAGGACCAGTTGCATACAAGCTCAGCTTACCCCCGAAGCTTAGTGCCATCCATGACACGTTTCATGTGTCGAATCTTAAGAAGTGCTTAGCCGACGAGTCTTTAGTTCTACCTCTGGAAGATATTCAAGTTAATGAACGAYTATGTTTTATAGAGGAGCCGATCAAAATTCTCGATCGTAAGGTTAAGCAGTTGAGGCACAAACAAATCCCAATTGTAAAAGTTCATTGGACTTCGCGTGTAACATCCAATTTCTAATATGCCCAATTATTTGCTTAGTATATTTAATTATTGGGTTAAAGAGAGCTTATGATTTAGTGGGGGTTTAGGTTTGAAGCTTTAGGATTTTATTTCTTAAAAATATATTTGAGGATTTAGAAAATATCATGTTAAATGGATACGTAAAACTGATTTTCTTGGGAGATATTTTCTGGAATATTTTTGTTGGATATTATAGATTATCTCTTTATGATCGTGTAGGCGAAAACCTCATAGAAAACGGAGGTCCGAGCGAAAAGTTATGAATAATTTAAGTATTGATTGTCAAAATGGGTTCTTAGCCGGGCCAACCCGGCCTAACTCGAGTTTTAGCACTATAAATTGGAGTTTTGGCCCATTTTTCTTGTCATCTAAGTCCAGAACTCACACACACTCTAGAGGTGCTATTTTCACACACATAGGCTTGATTCAACTCAAATCAAAGAGGAACTACAAGATCCTTGAAGGATTTGATCATCAAGTAATCATAATCCATTCTTTGCACTTGTTTATGGTTGATATCCTTGTTTTGTGGGTTGCATGTTGAGATGGAGTTAGGGTTTCATATGGGTTTGAACTTAAGTGTATAAAATGAGTGCATTTTAGTGTTTTTGGCATGAAATGGTCATTAGATTCAAGAGATTATGAAGATTTATACAAGTTCATCATATGAACTTTGACTTGATTAAGTCAATGATTTGGGAGATAATATAAATGATAAAATAAAGGTTGGATTTTGGTTGTTTATGTCAATATGTTATATTAAGTTGAGATTCAGAAGTTGGAATGGTTTGGAATCGAAATGGTTTGAGAAAAATGTATGAAGATAAGAATTTCGACTTTTGAATGCTTTGAAAGTGTGCAGACTTTGAAAATATGTAGAAAATCGTAGAAAAATCCAAATCAGGTGAGGCTAATTTCTTTAGTTAGATATTTGAGTCTAGTTTATTTCTTATTTTATGATAAAGGCATGATTTCGAGCTTAAAATGGGCAAAACAGTTCTGCATGCAGCAGCTGTACATAGAAATTTGGGTAAAATGTTCAAATAGGATATGTGTATATCATAGGTTTCTTATATCGGTTGCTTATGAGATTTTGTACATTTACTCCAGGGGGTAATTAGGACATTTTTTGATATTTTGGAAGCAATTTAAGTGTGGTGGATTGGACTTGTTTTGTGAGCTCAATTCGGAGCTTTTCGGTATTACATGGTTGCCCGGTGAGTTATTTAGTTAATTGTTACATATTGATTTGAACATATATATTTTCATATGAATGTTTCGGTCTTGAATGGAGTCACACGATCTTGATTTGTCTTTGATTCCGTCTCTTGAGTCGATTCCTTATTACTATCTTGGTACATTGGTTTGCTTTCTGGATCTAGACTTGTTTATTTTGTTCCTTATGTTGTACGCCATAGTACGGGTACTACTTCATGTGGCACGTCGGAAGTTTATGGCGAAGTCAAGATCCCGTGGTGGACGGGTGAGACTTTCTGCGGTTGTGAATACTTATTGCTCAGAGAGGAGGAAGAACAATGAGTAGGGAACCTTGGCACATACCCGGTAGAGGAAGGCGGGCAGTGCAAGGTTTCCCGTAATGCATGATTCTAACTCAGACTTTGGCATGTGCCCGGGAGGTGAAGGGCGGGGTGATGCACTGTCTTCATTATGTATACCGATTTGATCTCTTGGTTCTTGATAATTATTGGTATTCTAACGTTGTTGAATACATTTGGTTGTTGATGCTGTCTCCTTGTTGTATTGAGCATCAATGGTATGGYATACTATGGTGATTTGAAYATGGAATCCTATGATCTTGGCATCCAATACGTAATTGTTCACTCGATTTCTTGTAAGTCTCGGTTTGCATCTGGATGACGGCTTGAACTCTTTTATTGATAAAAGTTTATTATATATGTTTATAAACTTGTGTGATATCGATATGTAATGTTTAACTATTTAACTCACTAAGCGTTGGCTTACCATTTAAGTGGCAACCTCTCTTAGGAAAGAAGACAGACAAAAAGAAAGATTCCGTTGTTTGACTTGAAGATTTACCGGGGATCTTGAAGATTTCGATCTTGCTTTTGGGGTAAATATTAGCTTATATATATATATATATATATATAAATATTAGCTTATATATATATATATATATATATATATATATAGTCTTGTCCCGTATTCTTTTGACTACTTAATTTTGGTTGTAAGTAAATATCCGTTATATCCGGTTTGGAATCGTGTTTTGGGTGGTTTTATTACTAAAATAGAACGGATATTTCGATGTTTTTTTTCTAGAAATTAATATCCCATATTTTGAGGTTATTTAGTGTTATGCCTAGATTTTTGTGTTTTTTTCAAAGTGTTGCCTCTGGTCCAACCATTGCTCCTCTGGTCCTTCATGGCCCCTGGTCCTTCATGGCCTCTGGACCAATTCATCGCCTCTGGTCCTTCATAGTCTC
>NC_037528.1:37015483-37016705 GCF_001531365.2 Cynara cardunculus var. scolymus | reverse complement strand
CCAAATGCTCTAATTTATACCTAATTTATATAAAACACCAAGTTTTAGTGTTTTAAATATAAAACCTTTTTATTTAAATGAATWTAGCCATCATGGGTTTTTAATTTGAAGAAAAATGTCAAAATTGAGAAAATTGGCATTTTAGCATTTTGGGCTTTAGTTTTTATAAAAAAAAAATATTTAGAGGATGGGCTTAGGCTCTCCATGGCCGCCCCCCTCCTATTACCCACATATAAATATCATTATTTCTTCAATTACAACTCATTTTCTCATTTCAAATTTTGAAACTCCTCTCCCTCTCTCTCTCTAAACTCAAGAGTCACCTAAGAATCATCTTCTTCATCCTTCCAACTCCAGCCAATTTCTCCATCAAAAATGCAAGGATTTTGAAGATATTACATTCCTCTCATCATAAATCAAGGTAACAACTCCATCTTCATCTTTTCTTGCAAATTTTGGGAGAAAAACCCACTTTTTATGCATTTTAAACTACATTCTTCTAACCTCCGAAAATTTCTGAGTTTTAAGGAGAGATTATACACCAAAAACATGTAAAAATGTTCATATGATGGTGGTAATCTATGACCCAAACATTAGAACTCAAGAAAATAGTTAAAATCATGTTGCATGTGGGTTTGATTCCTTAAAAAAATGACATTTTAGGTGCTGACAGATTATGTGCATGTGCATAAATCGTCCATATCTTGATAATAATATGTTCAAATGTTATGAATCTTCTTCTAAAAGTTTATTTATTAAGTTGGGGTTATAATCCAATTGGTCTCACTCAAAAACATTGAGTTTTGACTTCTCAAATACTCAAAACCTTATATATGTGCATCTGAGAGTTTTTCAGTAGGTAAATCTTACTTTAAACAGCCATAACTCTCTAGATAATCATCCAAAATTGTTTATTTTTCTTCTGGATGTTATTTTAATGAGTTACCTTTCAAATGCCACCGATTTTATTCAATATTGTGGTGATTTGAGGTTTTAACTACTCAAAAAAAAGTGAAAATGCAATCTGTCCGAGTCTGACAGTTTTGTATATGTATGTTCCAATGACCATATCTCTTTCAAAACTCGATGAAAAAGGATGATTCTTCCTTTGAGAGTTAACTATATGGGTTATCTCCTGCATGCAAGTGGAATCACATGAAATTATGGAGTTTTGATCTCCAAACACCTAAAACACTATAGGTGTGCAAACTGTGAAACCACC
>NC_037528.1:36933611-37013888 GCF_001531365.2 Cynara cardunculus var. scolymus | reverse complement strand
CGAAAAGTGAGTATTCACAGCCCCTCTTTCAAAGTATTTATTACGTTTTGGGGTGAAAAACACGATTGAATGTGTTATATGAGCTATTTTCATTATGAAAAGTGAGTTTCCACATCCCCTTTTTACTATTTTCGCGTTTTTGGGGGAAAAACATGTATAAAAATAGTGATGATTTGCATGCAATATTCAATGTGTATAAACTGTGGATGTAAATTGATTTTTTTATTGAATTGTGCTTTGAAATGAAATTGTGAATACGAGCACTAACACTTTGTACACTAGTAATAGTTGTGTTTGGGTTAATTAAAAAGTCCTAGTAGTTACACTACTTATTAACTCGTATGAGTCGATAGTTTAAGTGAATAGCGCTATTTGGATTGACAATCCTACCTTCTGCTGGTGAGTAGAGTTGCATTTAACTAAAACAAGAGTTCTACACATGTGGGGTTTAGTCCCACCGCTGAGGTAGTTCAGTATGAGTTCCTACACATGTGGGGTTTAGTCCCACCGCTGAGGTAGTTCKGTATGAGTTCCTACACATGTGGGGTTTAGTCCCACCGCTGAGGTAGTTCGATATGAGTTCTACACATGTGAGGTTTAGTCCCACCGCTGAGGTAGTTCTGTATTAAGGGCGTAGTTGTCGCAGGTTTAGTAGTGGCCCAACACGTAAAAATTACTTGGAGTACATTGTGCCTCGCATGAAAGTGTTGCGAGTAAGTAAAAGATTTACTCGAATTAAATATTGCTTAAAGATTTGTTGTGAAATGAAAACCTGTGAACTCACCAACTCTTGTAGTTGACACTTGTTTTGACGTGCTTTTCAGGGGTAATAAAGGCTCATGGTGACACTTAAAAAGAAGCTGTCACAGTCATCACCTTCAAACTTCTTTTGTGTTTAATTTACAAACTTGTCTTTGGAATTGTAAACTTTGGTTATGATGTATTTAAATTTTAAAATGTATGGTTGTGTTATTTATACTCTATTGCTATGAGACTCTACCTGCCATACCTCGCGTTTCCGCTTTAGCGGGGTGTGACATTACTTCTAAATTAAATTATAATAAAAAAATTGAATTAAAAAAATTACACAAAAACAAGAAATTTTAAATAGTTAATTTGATACTAATATTTATATATTTATTTTTGAAATTTTATAATATTTTCAAATTTATATTTAATTCAAAAATAAAAATTATCTTTTTTTCAAAACGACATAAAAACCATATTAAAACATCAAAATATAGGAATAAAATAAAACATTTAAATCAAAATATATCTCGTTGTATTGCACGAAAACACTGATAATAATTTTTAATATATATTAAATTAAAAGCTTTTATCGTCGAAGAAGGATTAGGATTTGTTATATAGAAAGGCTGCGGTGAAGTTGGACAAGTCTTTACGGTTGGAGAGAAATAATAGAGCGAGAGCGAGAGCGAGAGCGAGAGAAACAAAACCCTAATTCCACGCCCTCTCTCCATCCTCCTCCCTGCAAAACTTGTTCATTTCACTTCCCAATTTAACCTAATCTTTCATGAATTTCAATTTTCTCAACCATTATAATGTCAGACAATGAGAAAAACGCCCTCGTTAACTCACCCTCCAGCTCCAGGTCGGTCACGGAGACGGTGAACGGCTCGCATCATTTCGTTATACAGGGTTATTCGTTAGCCAAGGGTATGGGGATCGGAAAACATATAGCCAGTGATAATTTCACCGTCGGAGGTTACCAATGGGCTATATATTTCTACCCTGACGGCAAAAACCCTGAAGACAATTCAACTTACGTTTCCGTCTTCATTGCACTTGCCAGTGAGGGCACCGATGTCAGGGCATTGTTTGAGTTGACTCTCGTAGATCAGAGTGGGAAAGGGAAGCACAAGATTCATAGCCATTTTGATCGCTCTTTGGAGAGTGGTCCATATACATTGAAATACCGGGGGAGCATGTGGTAGGTTTCAATATTCAATCACCATTCTTCTTTAACTTCTTCATTTGTTACTTTCGTGCTGCCTGTTGTCATATTTATTTGTTGGTTTTACTTTTATTTATGGTGAATCAATTAAACCTGGTTCCTCTGATGACATGACATGAATTTATGGATAATCCAAGAATTCTTCTAGTAGGATCAAATTTATGTTACTTCTGTTGTGGGAATTTGTATCATCATGAGAAAAACGAGTAAGAAATCTAGCGGAAGATTCTCTCTTTAGATTCAGGTGTATCCTTGGCTATTTTGTTTCTTGCCTGACCAGCGAACTTAATAACGGGCATATTCTGGCTACTTTTTATGTAGCTGTATTTGGCATTGGTTGATCAATTGTTAATCTGTAGGGTTATCTGGTTGTATACATCGATTTCTCAATCCATGCTATGAAAAGTTGGAATGTTGAGACACTATGATAAAACAGTAAATCTCTTAATTGTTTATCAAATTCATATCTTTGGACTCCAAGTCAGTAAAGAAGTCGGCGGACTTGTGAAATGCATTTTGCTTAACAGGACCATGGATTTTTAGCCCGATTTTTTCTTGAAACAATCCACCGTGGTGATAAAAGTACGATGTCTTGCAGTTCGGTTATATTAGGCTTACTACTGCTTTTTTATTGTAATACAAAAAGTATACATTATACCTCTATATTCAATGGAACCAAAAGTTTGGATCTAATTTACAATATTTAATTACATTAAAAGCATTTTATAATTGACGAGCTAAACATACATCCATATCCATGCTCACACAATAGTAGTTATGTGGATTGGGCAGCAACCTAAATGTTACTTGGTTAGGGCTTGTATCATTGGGCCCAATGCCTCTAAACCACTATCTGAAGCTTGTGTTTCATGGGACGTAGAATTGAAATTTTAGAATTTAAGTAGTCATGGTGTTTGCTATGTTAGTGACAACTTAATAATGCTATTGTGTCCAGAGAGAAGATGTGTGGAGCTTAGGCATGTTTTTCACACATCTTTATTTCTAACGAAGGGAACTACATTCATCATGAGCTGAATGCCCAACCGGCAACTGCATCTATTTTTCATTTTTTCATACTATTTCCTGGAAGGATTAGGTTCTATTGGTTAATAAAGAAAAGACAACTGCATTCTCAAGAAAGGATTCTTGTCACTCTTCATGCGGGTTTTGATGGAGAGAGGGAGATTACTAAACCAAACGAAACCAAACCAAACCAAATGAGTCTGGTATATCCCACCCAGAGGTGGGGTCTGGGTGGTGGGATGTACATAGATCTGTCTTCTATCCCAAAGAGTAGTGTGTCTTTATAAGACCCCTTACTTGTAGAAAATTACGTGAGGGAGAAGGCTTTAGTTTTTTTTGAGGGAATTTATAAAAAATTTTGGAAAGAAGAACTGAGGCTGGTAGAAGTCAAGCAACACCATAAAAACAAAAGTAGGCACAAAACATATTGGAAGGAAAACTAGCTCTACATAGGACTCTGGTAACTTATCAGATGCTCACTGAGCCCACCCCTACAGTCTACCTCTCAACGCCCTTCCTCACGTCTTCGCTAGCTACAGCTCACCACCTCTTGGCTGATACCCTATTCTCGCATTTCCAAGCACTTCTATCATGTCCTCGAATTGTCTAAGGCTACCATGCCCATTCTTAGCTGCTCATCCACATTCTTCTTGGCTTGCTCTTCCTCCACACCACATTATTCTTTCTATTCCCCTCACTGGAGTTGCTATTTGTCTCTTGCGAATGTGTACAAACCACCACAATCTTCTCTCTCTCTCTCTGTCTCTCAAGTTACCCGTGATAGGTGCCACCCTTGACTCCACTTGGAAGACCTCATTCAATATCTTGTGCAACATGGCCCAATTACAAATCCATCTACGCATCCTCATTTCTGCAACTTCCAACTTTCTGTCATGGGCCTTCCTAGTTGCCCAACACCTCAACACATACAACACTGCTGATGTGAATGCTACCTTGTAGAATTTGACCTTCAGTTTTTAGCGAGACTTCCGTATCGCATAGCACCCCCGTAGTAGCCCTCCTCTTTAGCCACTTCTGTGTGATGCTTTATGTAGTCCTCGATCTTTCTCTTCTTCTGAATCATAGAACCTAGATACTTGAAATGGTCTCTTTAGGTAGATTTCTATCAAGAAATAAAGTGGGAATGAAAGAGATAGTTTGCTGAAATATCTGCCGCAAAGTTATTATCTATGCTGTTAATTGCACCGCTATAGCGGTGCAATAGTGACGCTATCGCGGTTGGCGGTCATGGGACAAATAACGGCCTGAAATAGTGGTCCCACGATTAGCGGCGTTATTGACCGCTAAATGACCGCATTTTAAACGCAAAAAAGCAGCCGCATAATCGCTATTCGTAGATAAGCAGTTTTGGTGTTAAAAAACTAATTTTGTGGGCTTTTACTATTTTTGTGGGCTTTTATTTAGGAGTTGTATGCTGTTTTTCTTAATCCAATAATATCAACTCTTCATTGTGCTTATTTTTGGACTATGACACCATTATTTTGTTTTTTGAACTTAGACACCATTATCCTTGTGTTTTTTGGATTTGGACACCATTACCTTGACCTCTTGATTTGAATAAAAGTATTCACATTGTTCTGTTATTTTTAGTTGGACTTGGACATCATTATTCTTATCTATTTTTTATTGAATACAGTAGGATATTCCAAACTGAATTAAACATAGTTTTTCTTTTATACGAGATAGGTTTTTTACGAGCTACCATCAATTACGACAGATTCTTCATTCAAATTTGGTACTATTATATGTGTTTGTATTAATGATATGAAAATTGTGTAAAATGTTACTAATTAAATTATTTAAATATTTACTTAATTTGTCATATATAACTATTCTATGATATATAAAATCATCAAACAATTTCTAGGGCAACCTGTATAGTCCTATCCTATCCAACCCTTGTCGTACCAAACACTAGACAGGCAACTTGTTAGTCCAATCTTCTCCTGTCTAGTCCTGTCCAGTTCTATTGTATCTAGTGCAATGATGTCTGGGGATCAAACGCTACCTAAAGGAATTGATTGAATTTGAAGATATCACAACCGAAGTTGAATGAAGTTCCATTGTATGCCCCAATTAAGACATTGGTAATATGTTTACCTATGTAGTGGAGGGTCTGTAGGGCTCCACTTGGTAATGGTGCAACCTCTACATTTGAGGAGCAATGTGAATAACATGGATGGAGATGGTAAGAGTTGATGCTGAAAAGCAACTCTCTTCCCAGCAAGTCAATCTTTTTACAAAGTTTGTGAGTGCTCACACTATGTCTCTCATTCTACATGCTTTCACATCCTGTATTTTTATATAGTTTCAACACCCACACCATTGTAAATTGCAGGGAGAATAAAACAAGGGGAGTCTTCCATAAACAATGTCATTGCTTAGACCATTCTGCCTGCTTCCCGGTCCAAACCCTACCCGTGAGAGCTTTAGCTAGCCTAGTTCTATAAGAGCATCTCCAACAGATTCTCCAAAATGGAGAAAATGGAGATTTTGGGCAAATTTTGCTCCACCAGATTCTCTAAAGTTTCTCCAAAATGAAGAAAGCATGAGAGAGTGATAAATTCTCCAAATATGGAGAATTCTCCAATTATGATTACCATGAGAGAGAAACAATTTATTATTATATTACCACAAATACGAAAGTTTGATGTTAAATGTTTATGAGAGAGAAATAATATTCTATTATATGTATAATTGTTTTTGATAATATAATTAATGTTATAATCTCCAAATTAGAGAATCCATTGAAGATGAATGCATCTTTTTTTGCAGATTTTGAGTTTTGATTATCTATTTTGGAGAATTTGTTGGAGATGCTCTAATTTGCCCCTTTCTTTGGATCTCATACATATTATGATCTTTGCAAAGCTTCACCTGTTATATCTTCTTCATTCTTTGTCTTTTTATTGCTGAGAAATATTTGTATATGGCAAAGTTATTCAAGCTCCAGTTGTCATAGAGTTTGCTGTTCTGCATTGCCTTATGTTCCTTGATTGTTATGATAGCTCTTGTTTTTTTTTACTAAACCCTTTATCTGGGCCTTCTTGGTCAGGGGATACAAGCGTTTTTACAGGCGAGCACTGCTTGAAACTTCAGATTATCTCAAGGATGACTGCTTGAGAATTAATTGTACTGTTGGAGTGGTGGTTTCTGCAGTAGACTGCTCTAGGTTACATTCAATTCAAGTTCCAGAGTCTGACATTGGATCACATTTTGGGATGTTGCTGGATAACATGGAAGGTTCAGATGTTATCTTTAATGTGGCTGGAGAAAAGTTTCATGCACACAAATTGGTATTGGCTGCTCGATCCCCTGTATTTCGGTCCATATTCTTCCGGCAAGAGGGAGATGAGCATGACATCGATGTTACTGATATGGAACCAAAAGTTTTCAAGGTAAGTTCACTATAGTTGTCATTACCATCTGCTGTCATAGTTGAAAGTAGTATCAGTCTTCTTGTGTGGGACAGACCAATATTTTTGAATTTGTTTTGTGAATTCTACATGGAACTTCGAATGCCAAATTATACATGAAAATTTGATCCTTTTTACTTCATACATTTACTCTTGCGTTGCTATATAATTGTTAATTTGCAAGTAATCCCATCCAATTGAGGTCATATCATGTGTTTGGATCTATATTAGGTTTACCTGCTGAATCATAGACTTGCTCTTTTCTTCTAGGCATGCAATCTGTTCGTTCTATGTTTTACAAGATCGTGTTCTTAAAAAACATGTACATTTTACGGTTTTGTGGAATCATTCCTCCTAGTCTGAATATTTGATACATGAGAATGCCAAGTTATGCCATCTTTCTTGATTAAAGACTAAATTTTGTCATCCTTCCACTCTCATTTTTATTTATTAAGTGTTGATATGGAACAGGCTATGCTACACTTCATATACAGAGATGCACTCATGGATGATGAGTTGGTGGCATCCAGTTCTTTCTCTGAATCCTCTGTATCTGATTCCTTAATAGCCAAGCTGTTAGCTGCTGCTGATAAGTATGATTTGGGCAGACTTAGACGGATGTGCGAGTCTCACCTCTGTAAAGATATATCCGTAAATTCTGTTGGTAGAGCTCTAGCACTAGCAGATCGTTATCATGCCACAGAATTAAAAGCTGTTTGCCTAAGATTTGCTGCTGAGAACCTTGCAGGTATTTATTGTGATTAAGCTTTGGTTATATTATTGCTCCTTAATCAAGTCTTGTCGTGAAGAATGCTTTCTATACAAGTTTTTCTATGCAGTTCTGCTTCCCTTTGTCTTGTCCGATCTTATGTTGCAGGATCACCAAGTGCTAGGTTATTGTATTGTGTTTTACATTTTTATATTGGTGTTACTACAATTCATTATTTCTCTCTCTATCTCCTGCGTTTCCCTCAAATATACAATGATATGAATTAAGTACTTAAGCTATTCTTTCTTCACTAATTGTCAATTGGGAGTAATGAACCATGCGTATGCAACTCTATACATGCATTGGTCTTCTCTGTAGAAATTTGTTGCTACCTCCATCCTAGAAAAATGCAATGTTTGACTTGACATGTAGGTGGCGTTTGCTTTTGAAGAGGTGCTGAAGTCTGAAGTCTTATTTCAATTCTGATTAATAAGAGGTGGTGTTGAAGTCTGAAATCTAAATCCACAAGTCTCTTTGTTTTTGTAAACTAACAAACGTCTGAAGTCTAAAATCCGAAATAAAATAGAACATGAAAAACACAAATCAAAATACAATCCTCATTCTATAATCACCAAAATCAGAATCAGAACTTCAAAAAACCACCAGGATACCTTGATTTTAAGCAAGAAGGCAGACATCACCAGGAAACCTTGATATTAAGCTAAACTTAAACTTGAATATGAACTTGAATATAAACTTGAAGCAAAACTTGAATACTATCACTTTATAGTACCATCATGACCAGAATAGGAAAAATACAAAATGTCTAGCTCACGCTCCTTCAAATAAGCAATCTACTTGAGTATTGGGAGAGACAATGGTGAAATTTGTAAGATTCAATTTTTTCTGCCGCTACCAATCAAGAAATACAATGAATAGCATAACAAGGAAGAAAATGGAGATCTTAATTGCGGAGACCAAAAAAAAGACCAATGAATAAAGTCGATTGAGAGAGATGTCGATTGATTGTAGGTTAAGAGGATGCTGTTGAGGGTGAAGCGAGAGCCATAGATGAAACAGGTAGGTTGTTGAGAGGGTCTGAGAAACCATTCGGTCCCAAAGATGAATTAGATCGGTTGATTGAGGTAGAAATCGAGAGCCATAGGTGAAGCAGGTCGATTGAAAGGGTGAATAGGGCCAGAGATGAAGTAGATGCGATTGGAAGGGTGAAATAGAGCCAGAGATGAAGCAGATGCGATTGAAAGGGTGAAATCGAGAGCCATAGATGAAGTAGGTTGATTGAAAGGGTGAAATTGAGAGGCAGAGTTGGAGCAGATTGATTGAGAGGGTGAAGCATATCAATCGAGGAGGTGAAGTCAGGAGCAGATCGGTTGAGGATGTTGCGATGGAGGTGTGATAAGCAAATAAGAGGGAATTAAGATGCTATGTTGCCTCTTTTTTATTTAGACCCCATTAAGAGATGAGAGGCTCTGAAAATATAGAAAAGACAAATAGTCTGAATTATAAAACGTTTGACCGAATCAGACATAAGTGGTAGTTAAGAGCTGAAAATGAAAAAACAGACAAGGCCGTAGTTTAATAGAAGTCTTTGACTTATAATCAAATATCTACAATGCCCTTGGTAAGATTTTTTTGAAAGCTTGTGGATCAGAATTAATGAGTAATGACCATTAATAGGCAAATAAGTAAATTTGGATTGTGATCTTCCCAAAAAAGGAAATATTGCATCCTACTGGAACAACCCAAAATTGCGTGTTGCCTTTTTTAATGAACAAAGTAATATGGGTGCTTTCTCATACATCCCTGGACTTAACTTCTGATCTTGGCAACTTGAAAGCATTCATCAACTTTTCTAGATCAATCCTTCAACTCTTCAAAATACTATCTCTTGTTTTGAAACTGTGGTAACAAGGACACTGCCTCATCATGGTTTGTGATTGGAATCTTAAGATATTTTTACGCGAACTTGTGAATATAAGTAGCATTCTTTTGTACTCTCTTGTCTAAGACCAATGCTTTTTTACTGCAACTGTAAATCTCTTCACTATTGCCCCATATTTATCATGGCAACGGTGCATCCAATGGTTTATGTTGGAGATGTTCAAAACATCTAAAAACGGGACCGGCAACCATATCTATAATCTGAAAGTACACCTCTTAGCAAATGTTATGGCATTTCATCCCATTTCATGTTGTATCATCTACAAGTATCTTAGCAAGATTGTTATAGATGGAATTGAGCATGCCTTTCATTTTTAGTTGGCTGAAAACCTATCGGATTTTGTTCCAGGAAGACGGTACTAGTCACAACACTTTGTTAAGACAAGAGATCATGAAGGGTTACCATTCAAATAGGGGCCAAACTAGATTTGCTTTGAATTTTGACATTCAAAAGGCCTGACATGGTGGACCGGGAGTTCATGAATTTGCTTTAGTGGGTTTTGGCTTCCATGCTTGTATGATGGGATTATGACCTCCATGTCCTATATATCTTTCTCTATTTGGTTTTACATGGATTCTACAATGGGGAAGGGGACTCTGTCAAGGAGAACAAATGTCCTATATATTATGACCTATTGCTGAAGAAAGCCATTCAAGTTGATGGGTCATTCAAGTACCACCACAAATGTGAGAAATTGAAAATTATTCCCTTTCAATTTTTTGATGACCTAATCATTTTCTGCTATGGGAACCCTCACTCGGCTCACATCATTAGACAAGTATTGGACAGGGTTGGGCAATCAGTTGGTTCCCTTCTCCATTGGTCAATTTTTTGGTCAAATATCTTGGCAGTTCTATTGGTATCAACTAGGCTCGGTAATGAGGTGCAGAATACTGGTGGACAAAATGGAGAAGCAGGTTACAAATATCTATTCTTTACAGGTAGGATGTGGTTAACTAAATTGGTCATTGCTTCCTTGCAAGTTTACGGGGCCTCTATATTTATTCTTCCTTCCTTTGAAAATTAATAAAGGAAAAGTAATCGACTTATTCTGTGCAAGTGACCTCCAGGAGATCTTTTTCTTTTTCTTTTGGGGGGAGGGTGGATTGAGACATTGGGTATATGGAACTTGGCATGTATGTCTTTACACATCTAGGATCTTCTTACCGTACTTGCAAAGATACCTTGTGGGTCAAATGGATTTACATAGTTACATGAGGAAGGAATTTTTTTGGGACATTTAAGTTTCTTGGATAACTTCGAAGAAATTAATCTGGTTAAGAGATCTAATCAGAGGGCATGATCTAACCTTGGCATGGTTAGATAATTGGCACCTCATGGCCCCTTATGCTAGTTCTTCTCCAAGTCAAGATCCTTGGCTGTGGCTTGAACATCAATTGCATGGTGCTAGGATTACTGGCAAATGGGCAGTGGCATGGAGGGAAACCCATATCGAGATTCTAGTTCAAATGACCGACCTTCCTAGTTTGTTGAAAATGGACAAGACGATGTAAAGTGGGATAGAAATGACAATTAGGTAGAATTGTCAAATGCCCAAATATGGAAAGAATATTAGGGTAGAGAAAGAGGAAGTAGATTGGGACCATCTAGTTCTGTTTAAGCTAAAAGGATACTGTGGCACTCATTCATGATATGGCTTAGTTATTAAGGAGAAGCTACAGTCAGTGGTGTAACGATGATCCTTGCATGATTCTATCAGCTATATGACTTATTCTCTGTTGCCCAACTGAGTCAGGGAGGTTTGCTTTTATAGATATGAAGAGGTTACATGTTGAGTTTTGTAAGGCGAGACTACTTAATCCAAACTTATCTATTAACAACCTGTAAATTATAACCTCTTATACCAAAAGCATGAGTTGTAGAGAAATCTAGAATCGTGGAATATAGCATGTGGAAGTGTTCAATAGTTCTGTGATGACACCTTGATCTATCAATCGATACTAATTTGAAGCAACATTGCCTGTAGCAGATATATTCTTTGATCCCGAATCTGCTCAATCTTTTTGATGACATGCAGTCAACCAACTCGTTATAACAAATGGAGGCTTTTGTTTGCAATGTGTTGGGCCATGAATGGGAAAGTGCACAACTGGAAAATTTATAATTTCACTAGAAAGTTGAACCAAGTTTAAATGCATTTGCAAAGTTGATTTAGCTTAAATTATTGCAAGAAAATCTGATCGTGAATGGATTTTAATGAATAAGACGGAGTTCGAACACAGATGTAGCATCAAGCCACTTACTTAATGTCTAGCTTTCCAACTGGTAGACGGTTCCTTCTCGTGTACAATTTGAGTCAACCAAATGTCCATTTCACACTCTCATTTGTTTTGTGGAAGATTTGTAAAAATATGATATCTCAGTTATACATGAGATGTATCTCTTGGATAGTAGCCTTACTTGGATATGTGATGGGAATATTGTCCCAGATGTAATGTCAACAATACGACATGTTGATGGCTTTATAAGTTGAATTATGCAGAAAGAAAATATTGGGGAGTATGCTACTCAGAATAAGTTTCATGGTTCCAGATTTTAGATATATATTGCTTATGTAACATGTTATATGAGATGTTAGGTTACTGTAGAAAATGCAATACTTGAATTAAATTGACAATTCCTGATCCATGATTCTAGTAGTAGCAGAATAATTACGATCTTGTTGCATGTATTTTCTTATTAGAATTATTACTCCCCAAATAAGAATGAAGCTCGTATTAGTCTTCTGTCAAACTTACAAAAAATGGTCATGATGTATGCAGCGGTTATGCGATCAGATGGATTTGAGTATTTGAAAGAGAAGTGTCCTAGATTGCAGTCTGAACTTCTGAAGACAGTTGCAGGGTGTGAGGATGACTGTAGCAGCAGTGGTGGTAAGTCTCGGAGTGTCTGTGCTCAACTTTCCGACGGGGGAGATACAAATGGCCGAAGGGTCAGGCAAAGGACTTGGAATGTACAAGAAGAAGAAGAAGAAGAAGAATCTTGACTCTGATTGTATCAAGAAACAAAACGTATTGCACGCTCATTTTATATAAAAAAAAAACAAAAAGAAGTTAAATCCACAAAAAGACTGATTGTTGTAGATTTGTATCTCGTCAATTTTCACCAACGTTATATATATCTCTGTATTGGTTTGGTGGTTGTAAACTGTAGAATTTATATTGGCTGCATGGTTTAGGGGGATTTTGTTTGCAAGTATTTGTTGATTTTGGGTCTCAATGTTGATATCTGGGTTAGGCCTTATCATGATTCCCGAAAGCAGGATCGGATTCAACGCAAATGTATGCTTGCTTTACGGAAATGGGCCAAGTTATTGAATCTTTTGCTGTGGACATGATTAATTATAATCAGGTATAAGGATCATATATTACTTTCAAATGCATATGATGCCAAAACAATCCTTGTATTTACAGATAAACATGTGTATCTACTAAAATGATCACTAGATTCAAGAAATCTGGATGCATATCAAATTACTAATAATTCCAAACGTTTTGATGGTCATGTTCCCAACAATTTACGACTTCAAACTCAACGACGGTAGAGCGTCATAGTTGCCTTGGGGTTTATTGTGGATTAATGCAAAAAGCAATACTCATTCAACAAAGTCTATTTATAAACAAAAAGATGCATTTCACAGACTGAAAAAAGGGTCTCCAAATTTAGCAGATAAACACAAGTTCTGAAAATCGGCAGGGAACAGAACAACAGAATAAGGTCAGCCGCCTCCGATAAAGTACAACTATCTATGTACAGTGACCATTCTTAACGTTGTCACAGAAGAGATCTGCTATCCCTCTGTATCTCTATAAGGTGTTAGATAATATTCTCATAATTGTAATCTCTCACCTCACTTCTGTTGTGAAATGTCAGGATCTGCTGCTGGTTTCCTGCTATCGTTTTTGGGTCCAGTAGCTTTTGTTTTTGCACGGTTTAACTTAAAGTCGTTCAAGCTTCTGTATTCTTCTCTGAGTAGCCTTTCCAGTTCCGGGAGCTTTTTGTGCTCTTTTGACTGACTATAGTGATGAAATGCCCTATCAAGAAACAAGTTACTTTCAGCACAAAATTTACAAGGACAAACCTGATATGGGATTTCATTTTTCCTTTATTTTTTTCTTTTGCTTTGTTTTAGACTGACCGAGACTCACCAACATTTGGGGATAATGAAAAAGAACGGTATGCTAAACTTTTTCAACATTGACATTATTTAAGAAATTTTATGCTAAAACTTTTTCTTCAAGTTGAATGTACAAAGGTATGTATGTTGGCTGGGGAGATGGGCGCACAATGGCTGGCGAACCTCTTTAACGCCATCCTCAAGACTGCAAAGCATGGAGCTGTTAACTAAGTGCCCACCGACTCTTATTGGGTAAGTGGGCTTACCTGGTAAAAGATATTGTCGTTTACCAACACCTCTCACCCACAAATGTTATTGATCGAGATGCTGACCGAGTAAGGATCGAGAGACCGAGTAAGGATCGAGATGCTGACTTCTGTTACCCTCAAGTCCTAGCTTGTGATCTGTTATTGGTAAGCAGTTACTACAAACACTTGGTAACAACCATTTTCAGTCAGCGCTTACCAAGACTGAACCTTTTATCCAGACAGCATTCTTACTTGGTTAGCACTTATTCAATCTGTGTTGGTAAACGGCCCCAGTGTGGTGGTGCCGCCCTATAAGAACAAAGGCGATGTTCAAGATATAAAGATACTTAATATCACCATGAAACTATGGGATGGAATATTTTGGCCAGGGTGCATCATGAAACGGCAGTGACAAAGAACCAATTCGGCTTCAAGCCATGGAAGTCAATGATCGAGGCAATCTACCTACTCAGATGCCGGATGAAGATATATAAAGAGCGTAGCTGATATGCACTGATTATTCAGTGTTTTTACACTCATTTCTCAACCTAGAATTAGCATATTTTCCTGTTTACGTCTCAACTTTGAGTCTTTTATTTTCTTATTTTCCAATTATTGTTTCTTGGAGCTAAATGTTATGATTTACGTGTTTTAGGACACAATAGATGGCTAACTTGCACCTTTTGGCAGATTGCTCATGCTGACCATGCTACAGCATTAGGCAGATGGTGGAAAATAAGAGTTCAAGACTCGGAGACAAAAGAGAAATGCTCAAAGATAATATTTAGTAGCTTGCTAAGCATGATTTGATGATCCCTGGACCTGTTTACATCTGGAATTACTTGACCTTCAAGTGTTGCTTTATGCTTTTGTCTTTTTGTTCGACTTATGTGAACTTTAAACTTAGGGGACCAAGTATTGTAATATTGCACTTTACCCTCCTCTAGGCTTTGTATAAATAGAAGTGGTGGGCTTTATATTTTGCAAGATCCATAATGAGATCTAATCTGATTATGTTTGGTATTTTGAAGTCTTTTTATTAATGCTTTTATTTTAATATAAATTGTGGTATTTTCTTTCACCTTGTTCTTAGTGATACATTGCTGCAGTAGTGCTTTTCTACATTACACTATTTACTATCTTATGCTTACCGTCTGTAAATTCCGTCATTTATTTTTAGTTCCTTCAATTCAGTCATTTACTTTCATGCATTCTATGCAATTTAATGCTGTTATGAGTAGCTAAATTTTATAGCTTGGATGTGAGATAAAGGGTGAGATTTTAAAGCAAAGAAAAGTAACGATGTTCCACTATTTCATATCAAGTTTTACAAAACCAATAACACTTCTTGACAAGTTGATCACTTTGAAAAGTGTTAAAAGTGTCGTGGTCTTGGAGACAAGCCACTCGAATGCACGTCAATTTGAATGATATGGGAAGTAGACTGAAAAGAGTTGCTAACAAAGAGATTTGTTGTCTATGTTCTTCAAACTGATTACTCAACAGATTGATCACTTATCAAAGTGTTAAAAAGTATAGTGGACTCAAAGACGAACCACTTGGAACACATCAACTTGGAAGACATCAACTTGGAAGACATCAACTCGAGAGTGATTTTGAACAAAGAGATTTGCCAATCCATATATGTTGAGGACACCATTTAATACTACCTCTGGTTCTAATACTACATAGATATGTTGGTTGATGGCTAAATCATAGCGCAATGGTCATAATCCGAGAGGATATGCCTCAAAGTAGATGGTGAAACTAGTTATTCCTAACTTCATGCTATAGCATTTCTACAACATTGATCTCTTGGAATTTGTGTTTAAGTCTCACCACAAGTCTTACACCCTTGCTTTCTTTATTATCAGTTATTCTCTTTAAGTCATAACAACTCAAAAGAAATCTTCAAATTCATCATCTAAAATCATTTCTTCCATTAGATTTTTATTACACTTTACTCCAATCCATGTGGACGATATTCGGTATTCTATACCACTTTATTACTTGAAAGACGATATTGAGTCATATTGTATATTTGCTTTCGGTTCCGATTATCACATGTCTAAGGGTGTGTAAAAAGCACCATCAATAGCAAAGATCTACATTGGTGTTTATACACCTGGAGAAGGCTTATGATATTGTACCTACAACGTGATTTGGCAGAGCCTGAAGGTTAGATGGGTACCATGACTGTATGTTAGGGCAACACAAGATATGCATGTGCAAACAAGGAATGGTCAAAACACGTGAAACAAAGTATTTCTCAATGGAAAATAGGGGTGCCCCAAGGGAGATGTGATGCCAAGCTTACCGTGGAGGCGCATTAGAAGCCAGATGCCGACTCCGATGAAGAGGGCGGAGGATCAATTGAGGGGGTGAAGAGGAAGGGCAGGCATACAAGGATGTGGGATGAGCAACTGTGCATGGACATGGCAGCCTTATACCTTTCCAAGGACAAGATCTCTGATAGGAATAGTCGGAAGCAACATACTAGGGTAGTAGCTGCTGCACATCAAGGAGGGGGAGGGTGGGCTGGGAGAAGGTAAGAGAGATGGTAGTTAGGTTAGCGAAGTCCTAGGATAAATAGAGGGGGCATCTTTACTCGGTAGATTAGGAGTGGCCCACATGCGTGCTATGGAGATGGGTTCCTTTTTACATGTTCGAAAAACTTCTTACTTTTTACGTCTGGCTTTACCACCAAATCTTTTCTTAATCTATTTTTTTCTCATTTTCTGAAGTTACTTTGACAAATATTGCTACCGACTCAAGCTAAAAACATAGAAAAAAAAAATCCCAAATCCTTTCTAACTTTTTACAAACTGCCTACTTCTCTTCAATCATAACATTTTCCTTAAGGGATGTATTAGGTGAACTGGTGGATGTAGTGATCTTCAATACTATGTACAAATTTAGGACGAATATTCCACTTGCCTACTAAATAATAAGAGATGCCTATGTATAAGCTTTCAGATGAGTCTCCAATGGATGTATATAAGGAAAGATACCAAGCCAAAGTATGACTCCGAAGTGCCCCAAAAAATAATACTATATATTAGCACACCAGCAGCACTTAGTCAAAGAGATGACTTGATACGTAATTTAATATTCAGAAAGAAAGAGTTATTTCAAACAGGTAGTTACCAGTATTTTTCAAGACCATAAATATTTCCCTTATGGTAGAAATCAAGAGTTAGCTGTTCAAAATCCTCATATACATCTTCTCTGAATTCTTTCTCTAAACCATAACTGCACAAAGAAAAAGGATGCAGACATGTGTTGTTGAGTGCATACTATGTACTTTCTTTTCATCAAAAGAAATTCATACATAAAGGACAAATAGTACAATAGCAGGTAGGAGTCAACAGTTGCTTGAATACTTCTATTCACTTGCAAATAATGATGAATATTTGGTACCTATAAAATCCGAACAGGCATTCCATTCCATAATTGTAACCAACTGCTGCATCTTCCAATGCAATTTTCCGGAATTCATTATACATTGAAGGAACAAACATGTCCCTTAGAAAATATGACCAGAATCTGTACAGCGTATTCATTTCCTGCATGTGGAGACGCAAGGGAGCCCGTTAGAACCTTTAGCAAGTACTTACAGTGGTTAACTTTTAGATGAATACATAAAAATGGGAAAGGAACAAGTGGGTATGCTAAGTTTTTAGTAGATATAGAACTAATCATGATCTACGTGCCATTGATTAGAACAATACCCACTGCAGTGTATAGTTACATTATATCACTTCTTGAGTTGTAATTACTCGGCATATGCAATAGTTTACTTCTCGAGTTGTAACCACCAGGCATATATCGTAAATCCAACGATCATAAATCCAAGTACATGTATGTGTTGTTATGAATTGAAGGGCACAGAGATGCTCTGGAGTGCTGAAACTAGTTCTATTTAGCAATCTGTAGGTCGTATTAGCCATTAGGGGTGAACGTGGGTTGGGTAGGGTGATTTACGGCATTTTTACAACCCAACCCAATTATGGCGGTTTAGAATAATGTCAAGCCAACCCAACCTATTCAAAGAGGTGGGTTGGGTTGGGTTGGCGGGGTGTTAGTTACATAAATTTGACAAAGAAATACTTTATAAATAGAACCAAACTATAAAGCGTCCTATAGGGTTACAATAGGTTTATAGGATGCTTTTTGGCGTTTCAACAAGTTTTTTAGAACGCTCTTTAAATAAAGTGTCGTATTAGTTATTTTATAGATCAATTTTGAACGGTGTCCTGTAAACTCATCTATTTTGTAAGACACTTGTGTTCATATGACACTTTTTCAAATAGTAACATATAAAATAACTAATACGACAAATTATTTTAAAAGTGTCATAAAAATTTGTTAGCACACCCAAAAACGTCCTATAAACATATTGTACACTTTTTTGTTTCGTCCTAAAAAGTATCATATTAGGACGTTTAGACATTTTAGATGTTCTATAAACCTAATGTTGTTGTAGTGAATGCCATAACTATTAGCATGTTCTTTCCACCAAAGTACAACATCAAATGAGGGAGTCTTTGGATTGGTAGATTCATCGACCAAATATTTATCAACATCATTCATATTCCGGCATATCCATTTGTTATTGCTGCAAAAACGATTCCAATAATTTTCTCCTATTAGATTCTTTGGTGGTGAATCTCTTTTGGTTAACTATACATTTAGCTATAAAAAAAAAACATAAACCCAACAAATATTATGTAAAATTTTACACATTATTAATATATATAGGATGGGGTTCACGTGAGACCACTTTGTTTTCATGAGACCGGTGAGACCACTTTTTTACACTTGAAACTTCACAGCAAAACGCTGTGAAGATAAAAAAATCCGAACCTTCACAGCAAAAACACTATGAAGGTTACCTTCACAGCGTTTTACTGTGAAGTTTCAAGTGTAAAAAAGTGGTCTCACGGGTCTCACGAAAACAGGCTGGTATCACATGATCCGAAGTCTATATATATATATAATAGACTAGTATATGATATATAAATATAATTTTTTTTATTGAAGTTGTATTTATCAGCGGCAGGTTGGATTGAGCTTACCTAACCCAATTTCAACCCTCTTAATTGGCTGTCTACCGGTTTGGCGGGTAAAATTGTCCCTCCTAAAAAGATTAGTCTAGAATAAATGGGCAATAGTTAGGAGAGGTGCGCCAGTGGCGAGCAGAAGCAAGGTTATTACCTTATGAAAGCCCGGGCAGAACCACACGTGCAAGTTCTTGGCGGTTTGGCAGGTTGGGTTTAATTGGGTTTTTAGCGGGTTGGGTTGGGCGGGTTGAACAGTTTGACGGTTTTTTGTACACCCCTAGGTCGTATTTTACAATGTGTGATGCATCTTCACTTGAGTGTACTTCAGAGCAATTGTATGAAAACTATGTGACATATCTTTCTATATTCTCTTCATTTCAAAGAATAAACTAGAGCTGCACGTTTTCTTCAAGTAACAAAAAGCTCAGCTCTAATAAACTTAATTCAAATCAAGATGATGCATGCTATAACAAGTTGGTATCAGGTGTAGTTGAAAATGAATCAAATTGAACCGGATATTAGCAAACAAGAATTAAATGTGAATGTTGTTAGATATATAAGTTTCAATGTCCCAAATTGTCTTTCCACTTATACATTTTGGCATTGTCCCATCTTGTACCCTGTATAGTTTTGCTTTGAGTAATAACACACACACACACACACCACATGTTACAAGAACCATTGTTTATGCACACACGTTACAGAAAGTATAGGCAATTTATTATCCTGTTAATTGTTGCAATTATATTATGAATGATTGCTTGCTATGGTTTAAGATAAAGATTATTACTTGCAGCTTGCAACAAGATAAAAATTTATAAAATATAACATAGGTAGGATGAGATTCAAATATGAACTGCTATCAGATCCACGAGATGGCATGGTTTGTAAGTTTCAGTTTCCATTGATATCAGCATTATTAAGAAGCTATAAAGATGATGAACATATAGGTACCTCACTGCATCCAATTCCACATTTCTTCCGGTCACTTAGGCAGCGCTTGTGATACTTTACATACCTACATAGGTAAAAGCAGTCAGCTCACTGATTCAGTATATGGACTCAAGAAAACAGGCACTCACTACCCACTTTTGCTGCCTGAAACCATTTTCTTCTAGAAGCTGATGACTAGGGTGCTGGAAAGGGGGAAATGGCTTTGGCAAGGAGCCTACAGGTGGACTACTGCCTGTAAAGCAGCCATGAGGAGAAGCACCAAGCTTTGAAGGCCTCAATCTGTATAAGATGGTATGAGAAGTATTAGCCAGTTCGTATACTAATAATAATGATTGATAATTTTGCTCTCGACCCTTTCCATGCTCTCTTCTCGCATAAGAGTACAGAGGTTCTATCAGGATCCAAGGCAGAAGACTTGCTGATAAAAAAAGCTAAAGTTGCACAAGGCCTGGGATTTTTGAACCTGGTACAGGGCCTTCCAAGTCCATTTTCAGTAAGCAAAAAAAGAGCCCAGGATTTTGCAGGCCCAGCCAAAAATAGGCCCAATCAAGCTTTTTCAGGCAGGGCATTTTTAGGTCTGGGCTTTTGGAAAAATGAATTTGGCTTGATCAAGCTTTTAGGCCTGGCATGGGACTGGGCTTCAGGCTTTGTGCATCTCTAAAAACAGTACCCCAACTGGGTGAACAGTGCAAAAGTAGGAGGCAATAATTAACAATTTAACATTCTAAAATCTAAGCTCACCCATGATTTTCAGGAGGTGTTGAACCAAAGAAAAACCCGACTGAACTACTAGGTGGACTTTCTGATACGATACCAGGATAATTTTGACCACTTCCATTATTCTTCAGGTTGCTGGAAAACAATCGCTGGTTCTTCAGTGATTGTTGCTTGGAGAAGCCTTTATTTTGCTTCCTTCTAGAATTAGTGCTGCCAGGCACTTCACAGCAATTGCCTGAGATAGCCTTCTGATTTGCTATGACATAAGCAACTCGAGGAGATTTGGAAGTCCCTTCCTTGCTTTCATTTGTTGCATTGTTTCTCCTACCTTTAGTTCGCTTTGACTTTAGCTCCTGAAATTAGAAGATTCTTTAATCAATGTTTAAAACCCAACCCAGCCGATTAGCCCCTTAGCCGTTAACCATCAATACTGAAAGTTATCCATATTGTTATTGTACTCCCTATTTTCAAAATATTTTTTTGTCTGTCAAAAATCCAAAATGTTATGCGTATTAGTAGTCGATTAAGTTTTCATATCATTATCATTATATAAAATATTCTTTCACATCATTTTGAGGCCACAGGCCAATAGTGTTGAAGTCCAACCTAGGTCAGCCCACCAATCCACCTCTTGGTCAATGAATGATCCAGGTTTCAAAAGAATGCTTTATAAATTATTTAATATATGGAAGTGCAGAAGCATTCATGCACATTATCTTTATCTAATAGATAAATAAATTACCAAAAAGCAAATGAGAAAAGATGTTAAATAACCTGTTCATAGTAGTATAGACCATCATTTATGGCAGAAGCAAGTTCATTGGAAAACAGTTTTGTTTCCTCTACATGACCTCTAGTTCCTTCACCTTTCCTGTTATTCTGCTGTGAGATGAGCACCAAAAATGAAAATTACTCATTATTCATAATAGCTAACTTGTCAGTTGTGAAGTAAACACAAAGCATCAACCACATGAAAATAGAACATAAGAAATAAAAAAACATTTACTACATCCCCGAGCTTATAGCAAAACCATTTCATCTACATAATGTAGATGGAAGGAACAAAAACGGAACCAAGTACCCATCAGAAACACATTAAGCGTCCACCAATGTCCCATTACTAAAAATAGAAATGCAGTATGCAATTTTTAATGAGAAATACAAAAAGAGAAATCAACATATCCATACTTGACATGCAGAGTGAGAGATGAAAAATAAAACGGAAAGTCTAATTGTAAACAGAAACTAATTATATTCCTATTCTAATTATAACAGGAAAAGTTATGAAACCTAACTGTATAAATGTACAACAGTACAAGTGAGTTTTAAATGCTCATAGTAATAGAAAAAAACACATTAAGCCAATAATTCCCCTGCAGAAGTCAGCAAGCAGGCTGTAATATAGGTTTCTTAAGAGATCACTCATTTTAGCATAATAAAACAGGATGAAATAGAGGAGACGCCTCAATAGTCATACCCAAGTAAATAAATGAGTTCCTTGAGGATAGGAATATGCAACACAACAGCCTTACCTGGGTAACAATTACAAGTCTCTCAACTGCCTGATCATTAACAACCATTTCGTCATCTTCATCATCCATCCTAGGACAAGTGATGTCATACACATTAAAGAACAGCCAGCACAAATATTTATATCAAGAAATTAAGAAGATATGCCACATAAAAACCTCATTGCATTAGATGAGGGAATAAAACAGGACCCAAGAGGACGAATATGTACAAACAAACAGGCCAAAGCATAGAAGCCTGAAAGAAATACTATACATAGATACTTTGTGTCTCCAACATGCCTCAAATTGGAGCCTGGATGCCAAATATGCCCAACTTCCCAGAAAGGGACTTCGTCCAGATGTTTGCAACCTACTCTTTATAACTCACCCCAGCTAGCTCAAAAGCAAGAAGCTAGCGTGAAGTACCTATCCTCTCCAACAAAATGACAATGCACTTCGATATGTGATAACGGAGTATCCAAAAATAATGAGTAAACCAACAACAATTTTATGTGAAGCACTGTTTGTCCTACCTGCTAGATTTCAGATTCTAATTACTATAAAGGATGCATCTGCTCCAGTGGGAGGCCTGGGACCTCTCATATCCTTTTTCTTGCTTTTAATAAATATAGCCTATCCCTACACAGCCACACCCAAAGCGGAGTGCACATGCAGCAGATGTAGGTAGCTCTTTTTGTGATGTATTTGGCTTGAAACATGATGCAAAAGGTTCCAGCCTTGCAAAAATGAACCCAGCCTCCTAGGACGTCAAGGGTTCAAACCTCACCAAAGGTGAAGAGGGTGTGTGATTGCCATACATAAATAGTATATGTTCCAAAAGAAAAACATGGTTTTCCTCAAATTTTCAGCTCGTTTGTTGCCACTTGCCACAAACATATAGAAGGGAAAAATTAATCTTTTCAGAAAAAAGTGGCAGGAATGATGGTTCCCATTGTACTGTTTTGTCCTTGTCTCATGTTGTTGGCTGATATTAGTGCTCAATTCCATATGGCCTGTAATTCCAGCCACTGTTTTAATTATGGGGATAATTTTGTCTAGATTCGAGAGTTTTTCTATTGCAGCCTATATGAATATATGCTTATGCATTAATAGTTAGGTTTGAGGATATGAGATCTCAATAGAGAGTAGCCTCTACTTTCCAGAAATCTTCACTTCTTTTGGACTTTGGAGATCTTTTTTAATCATGGTGGTGTGAAGTGTTCCCTTTCCTGTTAATCTTCTAGCGAAACTGCAAATTTTATAAACCTAATTCACTCCTTGATTTACCATTATGATCCATGCCCCATCTAAATCATGGAACAAAAAGGTCCACCAAGAACAAGGAGCTGAACTAAAAACAACTCTATGCAAGTTTCCAATCAAAAAGAAGTAAAAAATTGCTCAATATCAGACCAAACAAGCACCAAATCCTCAAATAATCAATTACGCCAACAGGAAACTATGGTATTTGATGATTCACAGCAAGTCTACCAATAAAACAAGGGAAAATAATCAAATAAACAATTACGCCAGCAGAAAACTATGGTATTTGATGATTCACAGGAAAGTCTACCAATATAACAAAGCAGAATAGCCATAAAACAGGTGTGCTAATTCCAGCTCTGAAAGAAAATAAAAGGACTCGGCAGTCGGACTAGATAAACAGAAATGCAGGTCAATTCTTAACCTAGTGACCCATGTAACAAGAGTGGCAAGTCAAACAAGTAGAGCTACCAGTAAAATCATTATCAGGGAAGTCATGGATGTTGGTGACACTCATTGGGAACTCCAGATCTGGACTTGACTGGGCTGTTCATATGGTTGGCAGCAAGGCAGTGAAGGCTGCAGTTGTCAGTGAAGGTAGTGAGAAGTTAGGGTTCTTGGTCGTCAGATCATTGACTCTGATTAGACTAGTCATCTATATGAATGTGCTATTGACAAAAGCACAAATATATTAACATGGAGGCAATTACTGAACACAGATATCCTACTCAATACCCGCCAACATTGATAGGATAACAAAGTTAAAATAGTCTATACTATCCATCAGTTGGAACAATTCAACCCATCCACCCGCCCCTTGATCCCATCACCACCAACCAGAAAAATCAGAAGTTATAGCATTGCAACTTGTGAGGAAATAAGCCTGAGGAATGTATTAGGGGTAAGAAAATATCTCAAGGACATCAACTGGGAAGTCGGGTCAGGAAGTGGCAAGTCAACTTGGAAGGATCTTGCTGCAGCAATAGGAGGCACTATACTTCTCCCAGCATGTAGAGTAGACGGGAAGTGATCAATTTTATTACACCAGGTTTTGAGGTTGTTAGAATGCCGATTTATCAAAGAAATTAGGTTATTAAGCACTTACGCCATAAGCAAAAGAGAGAGAAATCACAATTGGAACCTTAGGCGCATTCTACCCAACATTAAATAATTGCATAGGCTTATATTTTCCATATGAAGAATAATGTGTCTTATTGTGTATGTGTTCTTTATTGTACTTCTGTTCTTATACTACCACTATTTACTCCTTATTTTCCTTTCAAAATTTCTAACTCTAGTACAACATCATAATTGTGGTCTTGCTGTTAAATGTTTGGTGTGAAGTTTACCCATTGTGCAAAGGATTGAATCTAGGGATAACATGAAGAACCAAATGAAATGAGAACTTTGCAAGTTACAGAAAATGATTAACATGCTAAAGAGAACTGGATCATGCAGTACCTTGATTTAGAAGAAAAGTGATCTTTCTTGCCTGCTTTATGTTCAAGTTCAAGCTCCTCGTCAAACATGAATGTGCTTGCAAAATCATCACAAACATTATCCAGATTCTGTCCGCAGAATTCTGAAGGTGCCTTCATGCACTGATTTTCAGTGCTCAAGTGATCTATTGATTTTGCCATCCTACCAGCTGAACCATGATCACTGCCAGTGTCCAAGGGCTTGATATTAGACTTGGAAATAGGTCCGATGCCTAAATCGCTGTCAACCATATCTTTACTTTTAGAAGATTCAACAGTCCCTTGTAAGTTGTCCTCAATGGTATCCTCACCAGAAATATCTTTCTTTGAAAAATCGATAACATCCTCTTCAGATTGTTGCATGGAAAGAGATTTATTTCCCACAGAAGCTGAAATCCACTTTGACCACTCCTCACGCTTTCTCACCTTGTCACCCTATAAAATTTACAGCAAGTAGTAATCAAATTTTTGTAAAGCTGATAATAATGTGTGCTCCAATATAATGTGTATATCAACAACTCACATAGCATAACTGTGATGCATTAAACACTTCATATAAGTGCAACAGGACTTTAAAGTAACCCATGAAATTTGTCAAGAATACAAGGACTTAAGCTTTACAAAATTAATCCAATGTGACTATTGGATTAATTGGTGAAGACTCGAATGATGGTCATGGATGCATGATAAGGTAGACATTGATATATTTCTACATGAGTAGTAACTTAGGTTTGTGTGGTGAAATTAATGGGAGAGGAAGTTGTATATTTTCTTAATGTTAATCAGGGAAAACCCCTCTTTTATATCATTATTTCTTCTCTTCTATTGATTATCCACTATCCATGTGGGGTACACTAACACACTTTTCCACACTTCCTCTCAAGTTGGAGAACAAGTATTCACCATTCCCAACTTGGATAAAAGAAAATTGTAATACACCACTACTTAACCCTTTGGTGAGTAATTAGCAAGTTGGCCATGTGTACAGATAAAAGGAATACAAATCAATCTGTTGTCTAACTTTTCTTTGATGAAATGCTTGTCAATCTCAATGTGCTTTGTTTGGTCATGTTGCTTTGGGTTGCCAGTTATGTTTATTCATCTTGTTACCATAATAGAGTTTCATAGTGCCATCCAACTTAGCCTTAAATCCTCTAGTACAATCTTCAGCCATAGTAGTTCACACGCACCTTGAACCATTGCTCTATACTCTGCCTCAACACTAAATCATGCATAACATTCTGTTTCTTACTCCTCTAAGTCACCAGAATTCCACCGAGAAAGGTACAATAATGAGATCTAATTTAGAGAAAAAATGTGTTCCTACCAATTCTTCGATTAGTTCTTCCACAACAGGAATCGGGTATTTATTAGGAACAGTAGCTTTGTTCAAAGTTCTATAAACGACACACAATGTTGAAAGACCCACCTCTGAATAAAGCCTTTAGGTTGGGAGATCTCAAAGGGGGACCTCGAAAGCCCTCACTTATTGATTGGGCATTTGGATTTTCTCCAGGTTTGATCTTTCTTTCGCATCAAAATCACTTGACTAGAATAGGCATTGTTACTTGAATGTATAACAACGAGAGACAGAAGCTCTTGAACCTACTGCTCAATTTCCGTCTTGTGTGCATGAGATAATGATAAGGTCATACACACACACTGGACCTTGGTTCGGTAACAAATTTATAGCATGATCCTTACTACGGACTGGAGGTCTGTGAGCTCACTGAAAAAAGGAAAAAAAAAAGTAAAATCCACAAACAATTGTTCTAATTGTTGTGATAGCCGTTTGGAAAGTTCAAAGGATAACCTAGGAATTTGATCAAGCGTACCATTAAATGAGACTAACAAAGCTTCAACATTAGACAACCAACTCTGAAGCGATATCTGAACCGGAGGAGATTCCCTGTAAATAGACCTCTTGACCTTGACGCCAGAACCTCATCGACTGGCTTGTAACCATTAAATTCCTACCACCATGTCCAAACTCCCCATCTTGAATAACATAGCATCGACAACGAATTCACATGTACCTAATGTAGTTGATACTGTCGAACACTTCTGAGACACAAAAACCTTGTGTCCATCGCCCAATTTAATATGCAACCCCGTTAATGAAGAAATTGAGAGATGCAAGGCGTCCGCTAATTGGCTAGAAACAAAATTATGGGTGGATCATGTCCACCAATAAAACAATAGGAATTCTACGCAGTAAACCTTCCAATTTGACTGTATTGAGCCCTGATTTGGGAAGATCACTTGCACCCAATAAACTAAATAACCGAGCACTCACCAATATCCCCGTTCTATTCGTTCAACGCCTTCTCACCTTTAATCAAATCAATCGACTGAAGATCTCCCTTGAACTTTGATTCTTCATCATCAAGCAAAAGCATAACTCTGTAATTCACCCCTAGGCATCTATGCGGTCGTCCAAATTGTTGGCCACATTTAAAGCACAACCCCTTTTTATGGCGATCCTCCTACTTTGTTCTAGTCAATGTATGAAAACCCTGATTTCAAGAAGGATGAGTTTTGCGTCGATTCATTCCGCACAGAACCACCCACCGTTGAGTTAGACGAAGTCCATGGTTTAAATCCATTTTGGCCCACTTGAGCGAACGGGGTCAGATAATTTTTTATTAGAATGAAGAGTGTCCATGATATATATACCTCGCTGTCAAAGGCGAGTTCTCCGATGGATGCAACATCTCCTCCACATCTTTTGCCAAATGTATGCCGTCTAGTCAGGTTTGAGGACAATGGAGACGTACCCATCGCTTCACCTCTTGGTTGTAAACCCGCCAAAAAGTCTCCCAAAGCTTAAGATTCAGGCAATCGAGGAACAAGGGATGATAGATATTCAAAATCATCTATCTAATCATGTATTTGAATTTACCTACTTAATTGTAGAGAACTATACATTCATATGGGTTCTAGATCTCTAGTCCACTAAATCTCTGTAGTAGTTCCCGAGTCAATTTCTCCTACGTCAATTCTCCATGGATTTCCTTTACCACTGCAAACCAGAGTTGCGCAACTTTAGACATGCTGATTTGAGCCAAATGAGTTCGCAAATTTTTCGGTGTCCTGTGAATCTCGAAATACAATTATGTTTTAGATCCAACCACGAGGATCAAATCCGAAGAATTCTAGAAGTTTGATCTTCTTCGTCGTATAGTGCAGATTCTCCCAGATCTCTCTAAATTGATATTGAATGGAGGCGAAGTACCAGAGTCCATTCGAGAACCTTCTCCTGTTTCTGGATTCTTACCTTGTTATTTCACCTTTAAGAGCATTAAAGTTTTGAATTCCTTCTGTTCAGCTTGATCTTCCTTCATGGTTTCCAGGGAAGATTTTCCAATCGAGCTTGTAAGCGTGTCTCCACAAATCTGGTAGGTCGGACCAATGTTACATAATCAAAGGATTATGAAATAAGCTTGGATTAGTAGGGAAATTCTAAAGGATTACAATATTGGGAAATGAAGAAGACAATGGAGACACGAAATCCACAGAAGATTCTAGGGAAGAATTCCCTTCTCAAAGCAGTTGGTAAGAGCCTAACTGAATGGTTATTTTCTACATGTCCCTACCCACACGCCAAACCTCCTTATTTTATAACCACAATATTAACTAATTCCCTTTATGTGCCTTGGGCCGTCTGACATATACTTTCCAAGTGGTAGGCTTAGAAATGGATGGTCTTAATTGACAAGCTTGGTTCAATACTGCATCAAACTCATTCACATCCTACTAGTTTCTTCGCTCCAATTAACTTCATTAAGTCATTAACTCCCAATATATATTTTTTCTAATGCCTCCATCTCCATATTCATAGTACGTTCTCATTTGTCACTGGCTAAAACCTTGAATAATCTAGAACAAATGGCAATGGTGTTTAAACCTTGTTAGTTTTTATATGCCTACAACATGTGTCACACAGAAACACTGCCAATGAGTATGTAAACCTGGGGTCGTACACAAAGAATACGTATGCTTCTATTTACCAGAAACCCGCATTACGTCATGATTGACTATTAAGTATTCTTGTAGAATAATCAATAATGTGTTAAAAGTTTAATTATGATAATTACAAGGTGTTATATGTAAATGTGTGTGTGTATATATATATATGTATTATGTTTAAGATAATTATATATCTTCACACATAAATACAGAACCTCATTTGAGTTATAGTTTATCTATAATTCAAAAAATCCATATAAATAAGGTGATGGGCTTAAATCTAAAAAGGTTGATCAATCTTTTAGATTTCTTAGGCATCAGATAAAATAGAAAAGTAACATTTAGTTCTTTTCTATAAACACTTACTAGATTAGGGTTTTGGGCTAGGACTCGTTAGAGGCTACAATGTGTTCTTGTGTGGTTTTGCAATAGGTTACTCTCTAAGCACTTCTGATTTGTTTAGAATTTGTTTTAAATGTCACTGGATCTGGCTTAGGTTTCTTTCCAGAAAAGTTTTCCAAAGATAATGTAACCTAAAACTATTTTTCGTTGCATTTTTATGGTTACAAAATTAATTTGAAACGCTACAAACCGACAAGGAAAGCTTTATGAGATGCAAACTATGGTTGAAAGGATAAGAAATTTGCAAGAGGGTATAGAGGTCGGCTTTCACATTCAACTCTTTTCCTAATAGCAATAAGGTCTTGTTCCTCATTGCCGGTTTCAGATTGAAATAGTACATAAATTGTTACCTCGTTCTTAGGATTTAGGTTCGCATTCTGGACCTACACAGATTCAAGGATAACTTGATTCCTTCTTAAGTACACTTTGTCAAACCTTACATTATCAAGGGTCGGATTTAGGCCATGTTTGGCAACCATAAGCTAGCTTATCATTTTAAGCTTATTGATACGGCCCCATTTAGATGGCAATAAGCTTAGCATATAAGCTAAGGTATTTAAACGCTACTTGAAGTAGCATTTCAGTAAGCTCCATAAGCTTTTTGCCACTTTCTTCCAATTATGCCCCTTGATATTGTTAATCGTAATCAAATGACAATTTATTCTTGTTTAATATCAATTTTTTAATTATTATTAACTGCAAAATATTAATTATTATTAAATGTAAATTTTTAATTAATATAATTATTTTTAATTATTAATTAATATTAATTATTTGGAATTATAATTAATCGTATTAATTATTTTTATATTATGATTTATTATTATTATTCAATAGATTTAGTCGGTCAATTATCAATTTTAACATTTTTTAAAATGTTAGTGTAAGTTGCATAAAGATTAAAGTTATATTTCTTTATGTCATAAATAAAAGACATTCGATAAACGATTTTAATAAGATATCCAATTCAACTATTATTAATTATCGTTTTGGAGACTTATCAATTAATTAAGCTATGCACGGTTGACAAATTTTGCTTTTATTCATATTAGTTGTAACGCTTATTTATAATCATCAATTATGTAATTTTTTTTCTAAAGTTCGTATGTGGTTGCAAAAATCCACTATATAATATAATCAAATTAAAGTTCTATTCCTTAATATATTGTATTATTTAATATTCTTTACCATCTAGTTTGTATTAGTTAACATATTATATTATTAGTGATTTATTTTAATAATATTAGTAACGTTAAAATTGACTCATTTTCTAACACATCCGTTTTGGTAATTTTACATTGCTTAGTTATTATTAGCTAGTCTTGCCAAACTTGATGAGTCGTCACCTAGCTTTTCAGCTACAACTAGTTTATCAGCCAGTTTGCCAAACATAGACTTAAGTTGCACCGACATGAGAAGGTTTTTGAACCCAGAATCCTCATAAGTATCAAGACACACAGTAAAATTAGAGATTGAATGGAAGCGAGACTGTGTAACTAGAAATGGTTTAACAATATATTCAAGATGATAATGAGAATGAAAAACAAACTTGAATAAGTCGGAAGCTTTATTAGATTTTGAGTATAAAACAACAAACTCTCAATCTAACAGTATTCTCACAAGAACTCTCTATTCTGGAGCGTAGTCTAATTTCCTGAGAAGGATTCCTCCTTTTATATGACTATGCTAAACATAATCTCCTAGATTCTAGGCTTCAAACTCTCAATTCTTGTTCAACGTCCTTAGCCTTCACGTTCCTTGGAAAGTGAAGCAGATTGAGTCAATCGTAATAGATTCTGTTAGGAGTCTTGCGGATAAGTCTGAATCAAGTGCGCGAACCAAGGGAGTAGGAGACTCAGAGGCTCTGCATATACTATGCAGAGGCTTTGTGCCTTGAATGTTGCTCTGCATCAAGTACTTGAGCTTTTTGACACTTAATTCTTGATCTTCCTCTAGGTTGAGCACGGGCTCTGTATATGAGGCGCTTAGCTCTTTGAGTAAGAGCTCCGTCTCTTGGTATCTTCTGCATAAGAGCTCTCCAGACTGCTAGTTACACTTTTGCAAGTCCTAAACAATTAGATAGTAAAACAATTAGATAGTAAATGTAAAACAGAGGTCCTCTTTGGCCTCTGGCTTCGATTAGACTTGTGTTATCATTCAAGTAAGAGTCTGTCTTATTTACACTTAGGGAGAGATTGTTAGATCCCAACTTGCAAAAGTGTAAGTAAGAAGCCTCTTACTTTAGTCGTTTAGGACTTAGTCTTTTGAAGCAGTTTGGACCAAAAGCTCTTATGCAGAAAATACCAAGAGACAGAGCTCTTACTCAAAGAGCTAAGTGCCTCATATACAGAGCCCGTGCTCAACCCAGAGGAAGATCAAGACTTAAGCATCAAAAAGCTTAAGTACTTGATGCAAAGCAACATTCAAGGCACAAAGCCTTTGCACAGTACATGCAGAACCTCTGAGTCTCCTACTCCCTTGGTTTGCGCACTTGATTCAGACTTATCCGCAAGACTCCTAACAGAATCTATTACAATTGACTCAATCCGCTCCACTTTCCAAGGAACGTGAAGGCTAAGGACGTTGAACAAAAATTGAGAGTTCGAAGCCTAGAATCTAGAAGATTCTGTTTAGCATAGTCATATAAAAGGAGGCATCCTCCTCAGAAAATTAGACTACGCTCCAAAATAGAGAGTTCTTGTGAGAATACTGTTAGATTGAGAGTTTGTTGTTTTATACTCAAAATCAAATAAAGCTTCCGACTTATTCAAGTTTGTTTTTCATTCTCATTATCATCTTGAATAATTTGTTAAACCATTTCTAGTTACACAGTCTCGCTTCCATTCAATCTCTGATTTTACTGTGTGTCTTGATACTTATGAGGATTTTGGGTTCCTACATTTATAAAGTGGTGCCACCTAGAATTGGACTTTCTCAAGAGTCTTGTTGCACAGGGGTTCGCTTGGACCATCGTCAATTGTGTATTTTTATGCAAGTATTGGTAAAAAGTCTCTTACATGCCAAAGTCTAGAGGAAAAACTAAGACATGTTGATTATTGTTAGAAATTACTGGAAATCTCTTAGTGAATTCGGGTGCGTGCGACAAAGAATTTTATTAGGTGAAAAATGAACATAGATTACAAATGATTAGTCCCACTTACTTGTAGGCTAAACAGGAAAGAAATAATAGACTAACAGAACTAACAACCAGCTGTCTACCAGAATTAAAGTTACATCCGACAAATCTCCACCTTGACTTTAATTCTACAAAGATTCTACTTCCAGTTATCAATGTTTAGGAGATCTAAACAATGTATGAACTTGCTTAAAGAAACAGGTTTAGTAAGTGCATCAACTGAGTTATCACCAGTCTTCACTTTCTTCACTCTAACTCTTCTTTCTGATCATATAAAAAAATAGCGAACGTCTATGTGTTTCGTTCTTTCATGATGCACCTGATCTTTCGCAAGACAAATAACACTTAAACTGTCACAAAAAACCACAACTTGATCTTGATGAAATCCAAGATCTCCAAGAAGACCCTTCAGCCAAATCCCTTCCTTGGCAGCTTCGGTAAGTGCCATATATTCAACCTCTGTTGAGGATAAAGCAACCGATGGTTGTAACGTTGCTTTTCCAGCTTACTAGGGCATCTCCAATAGTGAATACATAACCTGTTAATGATCTTCGATTGTCAAGGTTAGCTGTATAATCTGAGTCTGAATACCCAGCAACAAAACTGTCTCCTTTTCCTCCATAACTGAGACCCACATCAGCTGAACCTTTAAGATACCGAAAAATACGCTTCACAGCAGCCCAATGTTCCTTTCCCGGACAAGCCATATAGTGCGAAACGACACTAATGGCATGAGCTATGTCAGGCCTAGTACAGACCATAACATACATAAGACTTCCCACAACATTTGAATAAGGAACTCTGCTCATATACTCCACTTCAGCTTCTGTTTGAGGAGCCAAAGCCACTGATAACCTGAAATTTGCATATGGAGTGCTTAAAGGCTTTGCCGAAGCCATACCGAACCGAGAAAGTATCTTCAAAATGTAACTTTTCTGTGACAAGAAAAGTTTGTCTAGATCCGTCTCGAACTATTCCATCCCAAGTATCTTTTGAGCAGCCCCCAAATCATTCATATCAAACTCAGAATTAAGGAGTTGTTTCAACCTCTTAATTTTATGCAAAATCTCGAGCTGCTACCAACATATCATCCACATAAAGTAGCAAATACACATGTGAATCATCAGCTACTTTCTTATGATATATGCAACAATCATAAGGGGTTCGATTAAAACCATGTTTCACCATAAAGCTGTCAAATCGCTTATACCACTGCTGCAGAGATTGCTTCCGTAAAGCGATTTCTTGAGCTTACAAACATAATCTTCCTTTTCTTGAACCACAAATACCTCATGTCGACTCATATAAATTTCTTCTTCAAGATCTCCATGCAGGAATGTTGTTTTAACATCCAACTGTTCCAACTCCAAATTTTGTTGTGCTACTAGTGCCAATAGCACCCGAATGGATGTATGATGCACCACAGGTGAAGATTTAATTATAATCAAGCCCTTGCTCTTGGCTATAACCTCTAGCCACCAAACGAGCCTTAAATCTCACATTTTCAGCTCCTGGTAGCCCTTCTTTCCGCTTAAAAATCCACTTACAGGTCACAACTTTTCTACCTTGAGGTAATTTCACCGATTTCCAAGTCCTACTTTTGTGAAGGGACTCCATTTCTTCACTCATGGCTGCTATCTACACATCAGCCTCCTTTGTTGTGATTGCTTCTCTATAAGTAGATGGCTCAAAAAACTTCAATTCTTCAGCAACTTGTAACGCATAGGCCACCACATCATCAAAACCATACCGAATCGGCCTACCAACTTGTCTTCGAGGCTTGTCTAACGCTATGGACCGAAAATCCATAGGCTGGTGCCGACTCTCGGACTCGACAGGTCCTGTTTCAGTCATGTTACTGTATTGTCCAGAAACATAGAATCATTTAACTCATGCTCCACCTGTTCGGAGATCCTCTCCTCTTGGTCTTTTGAAGTAGATGAATATCGTACGTCACGCAACATACTTCCTTCATCAAATATTACATCACGGCTGAGAATCACCTTCATTTCATCAAGTGACCAGATTCTATACCCTTTTACTCCAGCGCCATATCCCATAAACAACCGCTTCTTTGATCTTGGTTCCAACTTCCCTTCACTCACATGGTAGTATGAAGGACAACCAAACACCCATAATTCATGTAATCAGGTGGCTTTTCGGACCACATTTCAATAGGGGTTTTACAACCAATTGTTGTTGCCGGAGACCTATTTACCAAGTAACAAACCGTGTTTAACGCCTCAGCCCAAAAACCTCTCGACAACCCTCCATTTGACAGCACACACCTGACCCTTTCTAGCAGCGTTCTATTCATCCTTTCGGCCACTCATTTTGTTGTGGAGTGCCTAACCGTTCAGTGCCTTGCAATTCCTTCATCTTTACAAAACCGAACAAACTCATTTGAACAAAATTCCAAACCGTTATCAGTTCGCAACCTTTTTATCTTCTTCCCAACTTTATTTTCAATGAGAACCTTCCATTCTTTGAACTTCTCAAATGACTCACTCTTATGTTTTGTGATAAACACCCAAGTCATCCTAGAGTAATCGTCAAAACCTGAGAGGAAATAACGGCCACCACCAAGAGATGGGACCTGTGAAGGACCCCAACAATCAGCATGTAGATAGTCCAAAGTAGACTTGGTATTATGGACAGCCTTTGAAAAACTCACCCTCCTTTGTTTTCCAAAGATACAATGCTCACAAAAGCCTAGTTCAGCAACTTTATGCCCTCCAAGAAGTCCTTGCTTGCTGAGCATGAGCATGCCTTTCTCATTAACATGCCCCAGCCTCATATGCCACAAGAGTGTCAAATCTGACTCGTTTTTATCATAACTAAAGGCTGGCTATGCTGACCCAACAACCTTGTTGCCTTCGAGCACATACAAGGTACCTTTCTTGACTCCTTTCATCACCACTAATGCACCTTTAGTACTCCTTTTTCACAACTGTACTTGAAACCTTTGGAATCCAAACCTCCCAAAGAAACCAAATTCTTTTTCAAATCAGGTACATGACGAACATTAGCCAAAGTTCTCACTACCCCGTCGTGCATTTTGACACTTACCGAACCTATTACAGCAACATTACACGGAATTGTCGGTCCCGTTAAAACACTTCCTGTTGCAATCTTTTCATAAGTATCAAACTGGGCCTTATTCGGTGCCATGTGAAACGAACACCCGGAGTCAAGAATCCACTCATCTTGCTGACTTTTAGAGTCACCTACTGAGAGAACCATATAAGCCTCTGAACCCGAATCATCTTTACCAACAGCAGCGGATGCCTTCTCTTTTCGTTTCGGACATTCATTTTTCCAATGTCCAAGATCACCACACCGGTGACATACATCTTTCGGGCTAGCTTTCGACCCTCAACCCTTAGATCTTGATCGACTTCTTCCTTTCCATTTGCCTTTAGCTCTCTCTCGACCCTTTTCTCTACCTTCATTTACCACTGACAAGCCAACAAATTGGCTTTCTGTTCCATTTCTGAAAGCTTTATGGCGTATTCTCGTTAATGCAAACTTGATCGAACTTCTTCCAAAGTAATTGTTTCCCCCTCCAACTACAAATGAGTTGACAAAACTTTCGTATGAGGGTGGCAATGAGACCAATAGGATGAGAGCAGCATCCTCATCTTCAACCTTGACCTCAACATTCTTTAAATCCATAAGAATGGAGTTTAACTCGTCAAGATGGTCCTTCAATGGCATTCCCTCCATTTGGAGAGAAAATAACCTTTGCTTTAACAACTTGTTTGTTAAAGACTTTGTCATGTAGAGACTTTCAAGTTTCATCCATAGAGATGAGGCAGTCTCCTCATCTGCGACCTCGTAAATCACTTCATCGGCCAAGGACAACAAGATGGTGTTGTGAGCCTTCTCATCTTGTTGATTAAACTCAGCATCAGCCATATATGCAGCCAAGGGAGTCCAAATTCCTTGTTGTTTTAGGAGAGCTCTCATCTTGATTCTCCAAAAGCTGAAATTATTCTTCCTAGTAAACTTGTCAATCTTGATCATTTGTGGAGGCATCACCAAAATCTTGATTAAACCGAGACAGGTGCTTTCGATCACCAAAGAATGACCAATTCCAGTCGCCCTCCACCTAGAATCAAACACTAGTCGCCAATTGATCACCTAGTTACAGTCGCCTGTCACCAATCGATCACCAATTTCAATTGTGAGACTCCAATAGATCGCCAATTTCAATGGAGAGCCTCCAAACGATCATCAATTTCTGATACGCTTCCTAATCGATCATCAATTTTAAGAAGCCGGTACTCAATCGATCACCAATTTCAATTCCTAGAAAGCCAATTGATCACCAATTTCAATCGTCGCTCCACCTTGAATCCTGCTGCCTTGAATTGGACTTCAAGATTGACGCAATTGATTGCCAAGATTGCAATCGGAAGAAGCAATTTCAAAACACAGATCGACTTGATCAATCGCAGAAGCAGTCTTGATCAATTGCAGAATCCATAACCGAAAAAAGATCCAGAACCAACAAAAGCGTCTTTGATCACCACACTCTGATACCAATTTGTTAGAAATTACTGGAAATCTCTTAGTGAATTTGGATGCGTGAGGCAGATAATTTTATTAGATGAAAAATGAACAGAGATTACAAATGATTAGCCCCCACTTATTTATAGGCTAATATGAAAGAAATAACAGACTAACAGAACTAGCAACCAGTTGTCTACCAGAATTAAAGTCACACCCGACAATTATAAGGAAAACATGTTCTGTTTGTCATGCTAAATCAGCCAAACAGTTAGCCAAACAACATATATTTAAGTGTATGCAATTTCACTCGGACTATCCAAAGCAAAAAGCCACAATGGTTTATCTCATAATCTATCATTCACTCTCATGTACATAAATACATTAGAAACCTGGCAGTAAACTAACCAAAACATTCAAATGAAAGCAGACGACATTCTATTGATGCTATGCTAGCAAATGACATTAATTGGTGAAAACCTCCATTGTCCGAGCACATATACCACAATCTTCTTCATCATTCCACTATACAAGTAATAGTAAAATGAAAAGAAAAGGAATCCAAATATGAATGAGACCTTAACTAGCACCCATATCTATCATATTGGCCCCTAAGGTAGCGTTTGTTACGCAGGCAAGGTTGGACTGGACAGGACAAGAGGATAGGACTCGACAGGACAAGAATAGACAGAACAAGTGTGTGTCTGGTGTTTGGTACGACTAGGACTGGACAAGACAAAATTAGACAAGTTGCCCCCAAAAATTATTCGATGATTTTATATATCATATAATAGTTATAATTAACAAAATAAAGTAAAGAATTAAATAATTTAATTTATAATCATTTTTACATAACTTTCATACACATAAATACATATATATATATATATATATATAATAGTACCAAATTTTGAATGAAAATTTTGATATAATTGATGGTAGTTCGAAAAATCCGATTCGCACAAAGGATAAATTACGTTTTATTCGGCTTGGAAGATCCTTATCAATTGGAGAAGGCACGGTGAAGATTGTTGAAACAACAATGGTAGTGGAGGCGGTCGACAGTGGTGGAGGTGGTAGTTGTAGCCGATGTGGTGGAGATAGTGGTAGTGGTGGTGATGGTGATGGACGATGGCCGAGGCGGTGATAGTTGTAGTGGAAGAGGAAGTAGAGGTGGCCAACAGTGGTAGTGGTGGTGGTGGTGGTGGACGGTGGCCAATGGTAGTTGCGGAGGTGGAGGAGGTTGTGTAGTGGATGAGGAGGTGGAGGTGGCCGACGGTGGCTAGCGGTGGTGGTGGCGCCGTGACTAGTGGTGGTGACCACTAAAACAAATACCATATTAAGGTTACATATCAAACGAGGGTTAATTAGTAATATTTTAGTTTCCATCTCGTTCTTATCTCATCTTGTTCCACCTAATTTTGGTGGAACAAGAAAAAGCCTTTTTTGTCCCACGGTGTCCCACCTTGTCCCTGTCCCATGTCGTGCCAAACACGGGATAGTGAGTTCTTGCCCTGTCCCATTTCGCGCTAAACGTGGGATAGTGAGTTTTGTCTGGTCCTGTCATGTCTTGTCCTATGTAGCCTAAGAGAGTTGTAGCTTGATTTGGTGACACAGTCTGAGAACAAATTTTGTTGAGATTTTTCCTACTTTCCACCTTTTGGATGCACATTGTTTAACCTTCTTCATCATAAGTTCACCAACATGTCTTATCAGAATTCTACATATATGCATTGATTCTCCCACTCTTCAACAAGTATCAACTGACCACTCAACCCCTCCCACACCCTTGACCTTGTATATGTGTGTGCATGCCAACATGTGGAGCACATATAACAAGAACATAACCACAAACATTTGATTGCAAACTAAGTCTAGCTAATAAAAAAGAGACCAACAGCAAATGCATCTCCTGCTTCCATTTATTGTAATTGCCACCATGCTCTCCTAATGTTCTTGATGTATGAGAGGTTTGTGGATAGAAAGGGGGGAGTTGGAAGGGAGAAAAAGCAAGATCTAAAGGATTCAGTAATCATATCTAGAAAAAAAAATAGGATCAATGATAATTGTATCTAAAATGAACCAGTGGTTCCGGTATAATAGTTTCTGGAGCTCTCAAATATTAGTCACTTTAAAGTGGGGAAATATGGGAACATCTTGAGATCAACAAATATAGTAAGCATGCCTAAGTATGTCATTTGGTAAAAAGTATAGATCAGAACTATGAACAAGAAACCATATATATAAGGAAGTTCTCCGCTCTATTACAATGTGGTCACAACAACAAATGAGAAGCTTATGTTCATTTGATCTGGAAGTAATAGCCAACTGTTGAGTTAAACTTCAATTTATGTATCATTGCATCATATAAATTACTAGAATGAATCAATAAAAATTGGCACGAATTACCAAAGGGTCATAATTAAACAACGTGGCAAGAAAGCTAGGTGGAGTCTTTTTCACCAGAGAAGCATGAATTAACAGAAAAATATCAGTAAAATAAGTTGTGTGCCATCTTCTAAAAGGAACCCAGGGATTGGGAATATGCTAAAAGGTATTTAAGATGTCAAACCTGCACTTCAAGAGTGCTAGAACTCTGTAAGGCATCCACGATAAACGGTATATCTTTACTCATCCTTTTAACCTGCACCACATTATGTACAAATAACATCACTTCATACTAGTTCTAACCATTTAAAGAAACATAATCAGTTCTTGACACATTGGTCTGTCAGGTTCATTAAGGAGTCATGACACAGAAATTAATGAAAATTCCTTCGAAATGTAGGATTGTAGGTGAACATATTTCAAATGTGATGTGCACAATTAATAAAAAAACATACCCTTTTAAAGTCGGCAATAGTAGATATTGGAACCCATCCATGGGCATCCATCAAGGAAAGCAAGTATTGATCACTCTGTAGATTCTGATCACTATCAAAACCAAGAAGAATTACAATTAGATATGATGGCAACATTTTACCCTCCAGTTTTCATGAAATTTTATCGATTATCACTACTATTTCCACTCCAAGAGATGCCTCTTGAACAGACCCAGTGTTTTGATCCCTAGGCCATACTCCTTCCTTCCCAAAAGCTAGAACTTCCATTTTAAGATGTCCAAAATAAATGCAACATTTCCTTTTCAGCAAGGTCTCAAACCCAGATTGCCTTCTTACCCATTAGTAACTTCTACAAAATATTGGTAGCATCAATTATAGTTCATGATTTTTCTCTACTTTTTCTATATCATCAAGCAGCAATTTAGATATTTTAATTAACAGTCAAACACTTCCACTGAACTATGAATCGGGTCAAACATTGCATTTATTTTGGATGGATGGAATATCAAATCATAGGAGCTATGTTGGGGCAATTCCACCTAGTGCTGCAACTAGTTGTTTTAACGTTTTTTATGCCTGTGAAAAAGGTGGCATAGCAATGACCTTATGCATCATGGAATCACGTGGAAAATACTGGAATTCATAATAAACACCATAAGCTACACACATCTGTAAAAGCATAGTAAAAAGAAAGAAAGAAACACAAAATAACTGTCTTCCCGGTTTCCTGTTTCTCTCCATATTTTACCTTTAAGTTTGAAACTCATTTTCCAATTTTTTTGTTTATGTCATTGGTAAATATCCACTTGTTTTTATCCATCCCACACTCCAGTTTGCCTGTTTTTGTTCTATGCAACTATTTCACCTATATGTTCTTCCCTTATTTATCTCTTGATCTCCTATAACAAATATTCTTGATTTTTCATTTTCGTTTTACTTCACTGATCTTTTGGTCTATCTTTGGTATGTTACTGCTATTGGCTTAACTAATCAGCTTCTATTTTCCCTATTAACCAATCTTTATTTTAACTACTCCTGTAACTTTATTATTCACCTCTATTGAAATTCATGTAAGCTGGGTAATCATATCAGTAGTTATACAGATATATATATATATATATAGAGGGAGGTTCAAACGAGAACAGTAACCAAATAAGAGAACATGAAAAATCACATGTGATTTTACACTAATGGTCATGTGATTTTACACGTGATTATAGTGTAAAATCACATGTGATTCGACCGTTTTTTATTCTCTTATTTGGTTACTGTTCTCGTATGAGCCTAACTCTCTCTCTCTCTCTCTCTCTCTATATATATATATATATATATATATATATATATCTTCTACACTAGTATTTCTAAAATTAAGGATATCTTAGGCCTCACTACTAGAATAAAGTAGATTGTTTGTCAGCAGCTTAATGAGCTTAATAGGAATCACAGCTTATTCAGTAAGCTATACATGACTGTTTGATAGTGGCTTAATGCAGAAAGCCAAGTTTTTCCCAAACCTGCCCCTCCAAATAAAAAAAACATGCTTCTTATATCTATGAAAAAAACCCTATCTATGTAGATAAATTAATCCACGCAAACAACTTTATCCACACAAACAACTTTACCAATATAGGACTTAATGGAAACCAACCAACCAGCCCTAAGGTCTTCATTATCGCAGTCATGGCATGTGGCACAAACTGGAAAATAAGCAATGGCATGCAGCACAACACATGCATTTTCCAAGCCAAAAACAAAATTTAGAAAAAACAAATGAAATGTATCACATTCAATCATAATATATCTATTTCTGTATGAATAACTAAACTTAGATAAGTACTATTCTTTGATGCAAAGACAACAATAACATTGGTATTTAGCAAAACATGAATTGTGGGATGGTCATTTTCTGTTTACTTTTGTTATATAAAATAGAGACGACGATTTCTTATTCATAAAAAAACATTTATACTAAATAAGTAACATTTACTTCATCAAATCTAATTACTAATATGCAGAAACCCAAAAAGTGGTAATAATAAGAAAAATAAATGCATTGTGGGGATAATATATTGAAAAACAAAAACAGATAGAGGACAAGATTAATTGAACTTTTCTGGGTAAACTAAGACAAGACATTAATCAAGACCACAGGTAAAGAAAGCATACAAGAACACATCAATAAACAATAGCAAAAGCAAAGAAGTTAATTTGTGAAAGAAAATGTAATCCAAACTATAGCTAGGTGTTAAAGTGATGAGTCTAAAGCCCTAAAGCTAGACGGTTTTATGTATTATTATATTGATATTAATTTGGATAGAAGTCCCACAAAGCCTTCAAAAAGAAAGAAAAAAAGAGGCCAAAACAAAACAAAACAAACAAGACGTTTGTATTAAAGTTTGCACACTGCATCGTGGGATGTGGGTCCATGCATCACAGCTAGGGTACTTGTCATCTTACTCTAATATAGCAATATATATATATATATATATATATATAACGAGGCACAGCACCACATAGTCATCATGCCATAGGCATGTCTCTTGACTGCTATGATGATCTCTTTGTCAAATTAACAAAGCTTGTGATCAATAATAAGTACCTTTAAAGGCAGGTTGCATTAGTTCAAAACTTTTCCATATACAATTGAAGTCTACATATCTATGTTGCTTTGCATCATAATACAATATTACACACAACATTAATGTAGTAAAGACAAGTATAATACATTAGAACAAAATTATGCTTTTGCCAAGAAAAGGTAAAGACAAATGACAAGGACATTACCAAATTACTCACCTGAAATAGTATTCAATTTGCTTTGTGATATTAGCTCTCAGGGCTTGTGTCTGTGAAGGTAACACAGGAATCCCAGGGCTCGACGGATGCGGAACAATAAAGGGTGGATGTGGTCCCCTAACAGAAAACGGAGGTAGGGCAGGAAGATAGACAATAGAACCAGGAGGACCTGACCAAATGGTATCGTGGCCAAATCATTATCAAAAAGAAGCCAAAGATCACAAATGGGAAGAAAATCAAGTTGGGAATATAAGAAGAATAAATAAGCTAAATATAGAGATTAGAGAGGTATGGCCCATCGTAGCTATCAAGGAAAAGTAAGAGATCAAAAATGTGAAATTATCACAAAAGAACTAGTTTCTATTTGCCTACAACATTTTTAACCTTTCACTTGTAACTTTTTCTTTTGTATGAAGTAGATCATCCACTGGGACACTTTTGGTGTCACGTGGTCCTGTAACAACCTATTTTATAAAAAAGTCAACAAAATAAACATTCCAAGGAATAGACTCTTAACACATTTTCACTACGGCACATTAAAAGTAAACAATTACCAGGAAAGGTAGGTCCACTTATAAATCCTGCAGGTGGACCAAAAAAGGGGGGCCTTATGAAGGCTCTTGGCCCAGCATTTTGCTGCAGATCACTGTTCTCTTTCAAACCTAATGGTCTCTGGTTTTGCCTTCCAGGATTAAAATGGTCTCCGTTTTCTTGAACATTAGGTCTTCTATTAGAAAATTCAACAGCATAAGTATTAGGATTGCCTCGTGGTGGAGCTGTAATGGTTCCATCTGCTGGAGAAAACGATCCAGCAGCAGGCTGGTAAGCATATCCACAGACAGGAATATGTGGGGGCCAAGGTGCCATGCCGCTATAAACAGCTGGAATTGCTGGTTGATGGTAGGGTAATGGTCCATGAAAGGATGGTACAGCGTTTGGGTTGTGCTTTGAGGCCACTTTGTGTTGGCGTGTCGGGTACCTAGAGGAAGAATTCTGGTTTCCGCCCCCATGTGGCTTTTGCGGCTCAGAAGGCACCTGAGAAAGGCAGATACAAACAAAACCATAAACCAATTTAGCAATTTTTTAGTAGATCTTAAAATATATTTCATTAAGGTAAAACATCAAATTACACACCATGCTGTAAGAAGATAAGCAAGAGATCCCCCATCAAAATAGCATTCCGCAAAAGAATTTTCTTTTAAAAAATTTCCATGATTCTTAGGTCCTTACAAGCAGTTGTTAATCTTGTTCTATTTGTTTCTGCGTTTATCTGTGTACCAGGGAGTGGCTTTTTCTGTTTTTTGTGCTTTATCAGCCCAGTACTGACATAGGAAAAGATCTCTATTGGGTTTCCATGTTTCCATAATTTCTATCGTCCTCAACTAGTTTAGGATAAAACGTTTTTTAGTGTGCATCATAAGATGTATGAAAATCAACCTAAAACCTCAATTTTCAAGTTTATCAATAACATTAACTCAGACAGCAATTACACAAAAAGTAATCCAACTTGAATCATGATTTTAAGTACAAGTAAAATAACTTTTTCTTGTCAATTGGCATATGCTGTTCAGTAGACATATTCCCTAGGAAAAGATACTACATGTAGAAGTAGTCTAAGCTTACATATAATTCAAACAAGAATGAATTATAGTAAGGCTGGTTCAAGGGCCATACTAAGCTTACATACATAGCACAAATGGCCACATAACAGAACCATCTAGTTGTGTGCCTGTGCAACGCAGCAGGATGCAAGATTATATCATAAACTGAGAATAGGAAATTAATGTAAAGTTTCATAAAGAAGGCAAAACTTATGTTTGAATAAAATTGAATTTACAAGTGGTGCTTCAGCATGTCCTTCTAATTTGAAGACATGGTAAAAACACCTCAAAAAATGTTTTCATATTGGTGTCAAACTGAAGATTAAAAAATTATTATTTTGTCGGTATAGTTTGTTCACTTCAGAAGTTTATCATAGTTTAATATTTTTAATTTAAAAATGAAGATGTAATTTATTTTTGCTTTAATGAGTGTTTTTTGGATAAAGATAATGATGGAGTGTTCTTTTAGTTCTCATTTTCCTGTATTTGAATCCATTAATCAGTTAGTAATTAGCTAGTTTTATGGAGTTCAAAGAGCTTTACGAAATTGTATGTACGCATTAATCAAGGTTTTTAAAGTACGGAAACACAAGGCGAGTCATAAGCCTCGAGGCAGTCCGAGGCGTAAGCTCGAGGCGGAAATTAAATAAAATTCAAAATAATACATACACAAAATAATAATCACTCAACACAGAATACATAAACATTATATACACACACAATATATATATATATATATATATAGATAGATATTGGCACGACCATCATGCACTATATATAGGCACACTGCTAGGCTGCCACTACCACTGGACAATATATACACACAAATTATAGGGACAGTTACAGGGAAAAACTGCAAAAAATTGAAAAAATGAGAAACACCATGGTATTCATCTGGACGGTATGCACATGTGCATACAAGTAATATGTAGGCAATTCGTCCGGTATGCACATGTGCATAACATGCACACGTGCATAAAAACCAAGAAACAACTTCAATTACTTATATGCACATGTGCATATCGTCCAGATGAACTTTACTAGGGTGTTCCTCAGTTTTTCATTTTCTCGGGGGATTTCCCCTGAACCTCCCTCTATAATTATATATACACTACGCTGCCACTACCGCCGACGGGTGGGACTGTGAAAGATATACAATGTTCTTCAAAGTTGGAGACTTATATACACACAAACTCCTCGATTCACACTGCCACTACCAACTAAATATAGGAAGTGGGACTGTGAGAGTACGCCTGCTGGCCTGTACCACTAACAAAGACTTATACACAATGTATAAAAACACTTCAACTCTTATCTTTAAAGAAGTTGTGCGTGTCTCACACGCCTTACCGCCTCACAGCCTCACCTAGGGGTGTAAATGATGCAAGTCGAGCTCGATAGTACTTGAACTCGAAACCCAATTTCCAAGCTCGAACTCGACTCGAAAACTCGCGAGTAGTAAAAATCAAAGCTCGACTCGAACTCGATAACTATTTCTCAAGCTAGAACTCGAACTTGAACTCGAATGAAGCTCGAAACAAGCTCGAACTGCAACTCAAATCAAACTTGAACTCCAACTCAAATCAAGCTCGAACCAAGCTCACTCATTGAAATTTATGAAATTTTAAAACTTAAAGGTGTTCTCTTAGTTTTTATAAAACTAAAGGGATCAACTTCAAACTTCATCATCAAAAAAAACAAAATTAGAAAATTCCATTCACCTCCCTCTCTTTTTATAACATCTTTTCTCGCTTCCTTTACCATCTCTCTTCCAACGTGGGACAATTTCACTAACCTTTTTTATAGTTTTTCTGTCTTTTTTTTAATTGTGATTTTAATAAAAAAAATTGATTAATTTTTATAATTAAAAATGCATAATTTTGTTTAAATATCTAAAAATATAAGACATTTTTATTATTTATATTTTACAAATTTTATCATAAAAACTGATTATGTTTTAAAACTAATTATATATAAAATAATTGAGTATCTCACGAGCTTTTGGAGTCAAGTATTGGGTAGCTTGACTCGACTCGTTAATATGTCGGGTCAAGCTCGAGTTCGAGTCCAGTGTTGACCGAGCTTTGACCGAGTCGATCTCGAGTAGCTCACGAGTTGTCTCGTATTGTTTACACCCCTAGCCTCACCCACCGCCTCACCTCTGCAAAGAACAAGAAGTGAGAGGCGACGCCTCAAAAACTTTTTTGGGCCGCCTCGCCGTGCCTCAACCAATTTCTAAAACCATGTCCCTAATTACTTGTAAACTTGAAATTTGAGGTATAATGCATTACTAAGCAATATATAATTCTTAAGTAGTTGTTTTTAAGACTTTTACCTGAATGCTTTATAATATAATATAGTATATATATATATATATATATATATATATAATATCTACATATATACACACATACATACATATATAAGCATATGTATGTGTATTATGTTTGTATGTATACATATGTATATATGTATAACTATGTGTATGTACATGCACATATATGTATGTGTTTATATATGTACATGGGTGTATATGTATAAATATGCATATTGTGTATATTTTTATTGAATACATGTTAAGTTATTTATGCATACATATATATAATATACAATTCTAATTATTATATGAACCAAAATTTTGGACCGCTTTACGATCACGATAACCGCAATTTCAAATCATAGTTATGATCGTGATTGTGTATTTTGACCCAGTAAAAGCATAGATATATTTATATATTTGTGTGTATGTATATATATTTATATGTCTATATGTAAATATCCAAGTATGTGTATGTATAATATAATGGGTGTGTATAACTGGGTGTACATATAAGGGTGGATTCAAATGAGAACCACAAATTCATTGAGAACCCCGAGGAACAGGGATGGAAATAGGGCAGGTATTGGGTGGGTAATGCATCCCAATACCAGACCCCAACCCCTTTTAAGCCCCTTACAGCAGGTTCAAGGTACACGTTGGGTACCCATTTAGTAAAAACTATAAAACAATGTATTTCAAAATTATAATGAATCATCACTACATTAATTACCAATATTGAAAACCATATATATATTTTATCATTTAATAATAAATGTACACATATATACATATAGTCACATATATATAAGAAGAGGTTCAAGTGAGAAGTGTCAAATGTATGAGAAATAGAGAAAGTGATCCTATCCCTTGGATCAAATGATAAAAAAATTGAAGGAAGGGTAATATGGTAAGCAGCAAAAACCGGAGGCGATATATGATCAATACACCGTCATCGTTAATGAAAGCAACGAAAATGTGGTTGGCGATATGTGATCTCGATCCCATTAATGATTCTAACAAATCAAATCCGGTTTTATGGCAATTCTATCATCGATATTTCTCTCGATTCTTTCTTGATCATATATCGTAATTCTAGGTTATCAAAATTATCAAATTTCTCAATTCTTTCTAGATCAAATCTCTTATTCTTTCAATATGAATCCGAATCCAGAAAATGATCTTAAGCAAGATGTTGATTTTGATAGTATAACTATAATGCTATAAGTGAATCTAAGATTAATCTGTGAATCAATTAAATAGTTCATATGTGAATGACTTAAAATAGTTCATATGCCAATCATTCGGGTTCATATGTGAATCAGTTAAATAGTTCATATGTGAATCACACGGGTTCATATGGTGAATCAGTTAAAAAATTCATACGTGAATCACACGGGTTCACATATGCATATATAGTTCATATGTGAATCACACAGGTTCATATATGGACATATTATAATCTTGTTGATGCCTATTTCTAAAAATTACAAAACTACCCCTTTATCTTCCACATAGTTGTTACCATGCGACCAAATTATCCGGTGTTGCACAATTAGCCCCTCAAATCTTGATCGTTAATTTTTTAGTGGAAGGGCAAGGATCGCTTCTTTATTTCTCATATATTTAGCACTTCTCAAATTAACCTATAACTATATATAGAGCCAAAGGTTATTTTGAGAAGTGGTAAATATTTAAGTAAAGAAGTGATCCTAGCCCTTCATACGGTCAAGATCGAATTTGACTGGGTAATAATTGCGGCTTTGACCGGTCAATGATTACGGCTTTGACCTGTCAAAAATTGCGGCTATGCGAAAAATAGAAAGGGCAGTTTCGTAACTTTTACAAATAGACGGCAAACGGGTTCATATATGAACCTATGTGATCCAAATATGAACTATATGTTCGTATGTGAACTCATGTAATTCACATATGAACTATTTTAACTAGTTCACATATGAATCCGTGTGATTCACATATGAACTAATTAACTGATTCACATATGAACCCGTGTGATTTACATATGAACTGTGGGTTCATATATGAATCAGTTAAATAGTTCACATGTGAACGAATTAACAGGTTCACATATGAACATATAGTTCATATGTGTATCACATGGGTTCACATATGAACCTGTTTGCCGCCTATTTGTAAAGTTACGAAACTACCCCTCTGTCTTCCGCATACCCATGCGAGGAATTATCCGGTGCTTCACGATCAAAGCCGCAAATGTTGACGAGATGAAGGGCTAGGATCACTTCTTTACTTCTCAAATGAACCTTTCCCTATACATAGAGAGAGAGACTATGCATATATTTAATAAAATAAAATAAAAATAATCCGGGTCGGATTAGGGGCAGGTAATGCGATCCTCGACCTTGCTTCAGGTATGAAAATAAATCCCTCCCCCTCCCCCCTCCGCGCGTAAAATTTCCATCTCTACGAGGAACCACTATTCATGATGAATAACACTGAATAATGAAAATTATTCATGATAAACATCGTCATAGATATTCATGACGAAAATTATTATAATAAAATGCATGATATCTATGATAAAAATGCATAACATCATCATAAAAATGAATTAAATCATAAAAATGAATTAAATCATAAATAATGAAAATGCATGATATTCATGAGATATTCATGGTGACTAATATTTATAATTATTCAGTGTTATTCATCATGAATAGTTGGTTCCCAGGTTCTCAATGAATTTAAGGTTCCCAATGGAACCGACCTATATATATATATATATATATATATATATACACACATATGAATGTTTATTGTATATATAACACTTGTAGAAACAAGTGCTCCAATCATCAAATTAGATAGCCAACTCCCATCCTCAATAATCACTTTAGTTCAATGTCCACCATTAGGAGCAAATCCTAACCAACAGTCCTAATAAAAGCAAAATCTTGTCCAAAAGTTTACGAGCTCCCTCTATCCTAAGTTCCCGATCTAAATTTGGAAGTTCTTTTTGTAGCCTTAGTATTTGGAGTTCATTATGTCCTCAGACCAAGCGAAACAGACCTAGTAAATTCCAGCCGAATGCAGGGATGAGATATATACAAACATGACCTCTATCCCAAAGAGTAGAGCGGTTGTTTCTGCGAAGACCCCCTGCTTGTGCAAGAGTGTGATCAAACAGGTAGTAGGAATAGAGATTAGCATATGTTGAATGAAACACGAGAAAAGTAAGTAAGAAGAAGTAATGAATAGGTACCTTGAGAACATACCAGCAAAACTCACATAGAGCAAGTAAGGCAAAAACACATCCAAACCCAAACTAACAGCCCTATACCTCCCCCCTTTCCCAAGCAGTCCAACTCCCTACCCCACTCCCCAACCTATCCAACTCCCTTTAGTCCAACTACGCTAACTATAGGTCCTAGACCTAGTTTGCTACCCTAGTCCTCTGTCTCCAAGAACTCCTCCATTCATCATCATTCTCATGGCATACACTAATGGTTGATCACTATGAGCAGAATGAATATGTATTTTCTGGTTGATATCCTATATTCTATTAGCATCATTAATTCTATAGATAAACCTTTCAAAGGACTCAAAAAACATGAATAGCATCCTCCCACCACCACCACCCTCTCTATCTTTCTCTCGCTTTTTGTATGTATACACACATATATTGTACTATGCGATAAAATGAAGCATTCCTCAAAATCAATATTCATCATTGCTTAGTAATTCTTTGAGATTTAAATTCTAGAAATTGATTTGCTTGTCATCAATTTATGAATATTTAGTAATTAAAATAGAAGTGTTTCTTGTAGAGCAATGTTGTTATATAAAAACAAGAATATGAAATCACGAATTTAGAGATATACAATATGAAAATTTAAGATACTTATAACATTATTGGAAGTCTCATGAATATGAAGCACCGCTAATACTTCTTCATCATTTGCACCAACATACCATTAGGAAATGGATAAATTTCTTCTTAAAGTCTTCTTTTTTCCTACTACTGCATCCTAATGTCTACATTACCATTGACTAAATCATCTCAAGCGTTGTTACCTAAATTCTTCAGAGCGGGTGGCAGGCCCGGTATAAGGGCACTTCTCCCCACGCACTGTCATCACAAGATTTCCCCAAATATCCTAGCTTCAAATCCTATGGTCAGACATTGATCTCAGCACTCAAATATCTTTCATTTATCTCATGTACATTGTTCATTTTGGTGGCCATTTTACCGCATAGTGCATAGCCTTGAGTTTCCAACAAATTTTCAATCACATAAGACCCATGATGTCCACTAGCTACTTCATCCACTCTGCTCTCATCCTAATCCTATTATTACTTTTCCCAACACCACCAAAATTGTACTTCATAGACAATGCTTTAGTCTGGCTTGCTATAAGATTTAAATTTTAAGATGTTTCTCCATGTCTTAATGGTTAGCAAAGATCTCACCACGAGAAGCATGCATCGCATGCTTAGTAATTCTTTTATCACTTCATTCTTTATATTAAGTTTGTTCTTATGTAAACGAGAAAAGTGTTTCCTCCTATAATGGAGGTTTCTAAATTGGTCCATTTCCATCTGAAAATGACTTGCAGAAAAGAAAAAAAAAAGGGTTGACCCACTTTATTGTCATGGCCACTCATCATATGACCCTTAGCTTTGATATCTTAAGAATCAAATTTCAGAAACTCTACAAGATTTCAACTTCCACCATTTGCTGGAAGGTGTTTATTTCTTGTTTTAGGGGAGCGTTTCATCTCTTGTCAATAACACTTCTTTCACCTTGTTGATAAAAGACAAATTGTGCAATGATAAGCTCAAAGAAAGGATTAACACAAGAACACGCCAGCGGAACATACAGTTTTGTAATCATTACAAAATCCATTTCCAAGTAGATTAGGAATTCAAAATAACCTTTAAATTTTGAATTTAAAAAAATAACAAAGGAAATTCATCATCAATTCATCATTGACCTGGTTTTGTTTAGAAGGAATTGCAGAAGCAGGGGTAGTAGTAGCAGTAGTAGCTGCATCGGCAGCCGAAGGGGGCTTTAACAAAGAGAGCGCCGGCCAAGCATTGGAATCAGCATTAGCGGTCTCAACTGGCACATCAACCACAGCCGGTGGTGGTGGTGGTGGTGGTGGTGGTGGTGTTGGTGGAGAAGTTATCTTCCACGGTGATTTCATAGGCGATGGAGCAGGAGCAGGAGTATCTTTGTGATTGTCAGGGTTATCTTTTCCCTCGTTGTCAGCCATCACCATGTATATAGATAGAGAGCAGCAAGCTTGATTCAGTAGAAATGGAGATGAAGAAAGCGGTTGTGGCGGTGAAAAGGGCAAAAGCCTAAGAGAAAGGAATGCTTTGCGCCGCCATGTCTAAGTATTCTGAGAGCGAGAGGGAGTGAGACTGTGGGGATGGGGGTAGGAGGGGGGATGGGAGTGGGGACTAGGGAGTGACCTCCGTTTGAGAATATGTTGAGTGATACATGAGTTATTCGATCAAAAAGGGGTGTTTATTCAAATGTTTATCCAATAAATGGTTAGTCATACTACTTACTTAACATTATAATTTAATTTAATGTATGAGATTTTAGTATATTAAAACGTATTGAATGTAATAATTTATTGGGTAAGTACTTATCTGGATAAGAGTCGTCATCTTTATTTATAGGGTAAGACTCTTTATCCTTCTTATCGCTCTTACTCGGTAAGATTTTTACCCTTGTCATATTCATCCAATGAGGAAATTTATCTGGTAAACACTTACCAAGTAAGCATTTAGTAAACGGCCCCCAAGTGTGCGTGCGGTTCGCGAATGAATTTGATGTAATTGGAGTGTTGAATTTTATTAACCAAATTTTATTATCTCGTTTTATTCTTTTTTCATAAAATAATCTTCAAACTCCTATAAATTTCACAAATAAAAGAATTTAACATTTTTTAACAACTACATGGTATTTTGATGAAATGAAATTCTCTATTTTCATAATATCAAATATGCATTTAACCTAGTATACTCTAATCTCATAAAACTCAATATGATCATCGCCGATCTAATTCACCGCCGAGCACCCGTCAACTATCACCGTCGACCACCACCAATCTGATTCACCACCAATCTGCTCCACCGTCGATCATCGCCATCTGAACCACCATGGACCACCACCAATCCGATCCACTATCGACCATCGTCAACTTAACCACCACGCACCACCATCGATCTGAATCACCATCAACTACTACCGATATGAATCACCGTCGGCCACCATTGATCTGAACCACCGCTGACCATCATCGATCTGATTCATCGCCAATCTGAACCACTCCCAATCTAAATCACCATCGGTCTGAACCACATCCGACCATCGCCACCTGAAGCACCATGGATCACCACCAATCTGAAGCACTGTCGACCACCAGCAACTACCTCCGATATGAATCACCGCCGAACACCGTCGACCACCAACGATTTGAACAACCACCGATTTGAACCATCGATGACATCATCGATCTGAACCACGCTGAACACCTCCATCTGAACCACTGCGGACCACTATCGATTTGAACCACGGTCGACCATCGCCATTTGAACCACTACGGACCACTACCGATCTGAACCACCGTCGACCACCATTGATTTAGTAACGTTGTTTGGCTTATAGTTATATTTGGGTTGTGTATTTTATACTGTTTTACATATTAAATAATTGTTTTATTAAGTATTTTTAGTACTAAAAATTAAAATTTAAAAAAAAAGGCATTTTGGTCATTTACCAATATTTCGTTCCAATTCCAAAACTACATTCTGTGAACCAAACAGATGAATTCCAATTTTCTTAACATATTTCATTCTAATGTCTGCCAACCAAACATGTGGTAACCTGACAACATTTCATTCCAATTCCTTCAAAGTAAAATTATTTTAATCGATTTCATTTCATCCAAAAACATTCTGCGAACCAAACGTCACCTAACTTTTTTATTTGTGGTTTGATTTTAATAATTATTAAAGTCGGGTCGATTATAAACTTATGAAAAAACTTATTCAGCATAACAAATGGTGTTCTATGACATTAATATTTAAAGGCTATTGACTTAACTAGCATTTTTTAAAGAATTACAAAAACTTAACCTAAAAATAATTTTTTTCCTTTAAAAATGACTCTTCCATAGTCACTTATTTCATAAAAAGAGAACAAACCAACAAAAATGCATGTGGGCCTCAAAAAATTGAAGTTGACATTATGCATGGAACTGTCGACGTAGTTTCATCGCTGGGTGTGATTCGTATGCCTGGTGTGAAAGGGCCCACATTGATGTGACTGGACACCTTTTTTGACCTATTTGACTACTAATTTTTCTTATTGTAGCAATAAATGAGAATCGGTTTCCATTTTAGCCATTTAATCATATTTTACCTCTCATTACTTCACATAAAAATTGAGAAACCCTCTCTCAAGAAGAAATGGCAACAATAATTGACAAAGTTCAATATGTGCTTGTAGTAGAGGTTCATGACAGGTAGTTAACAGAGTATTAGATTATATACTCAAGAAAGTTGTAGTGTTGTTGCAGATGCATGTAATAGATTTTGATTTGATTAGTTATTTAGCGAGAGTATTAAACTTACCGGATTCACAAAGCTGGTTTTGTATTAATGTACAAATCTCTGTTGTTTAGTGGTTTTGTCAAGTTATTTGACAACAACGATGTGAGAAATTTTATAGTTATTAGTGTGGAAGTTTCACTACAAGCCCTTAGACTGTATGTTGGCGATTATAGTGTTATAAGCAATCAACCAAACCAAAGTCGAGAGCTATTCCAGTCACTCTTTATGAGTTGGGCCACATATGTTGATTATCTCTTTCAATAATTTGATGATGATCCTTTTCTATCGAAATGTATTATTTTTGTTATTCAGTTTCAGCGATCTTCACTGAGTCTGTTCAGTGATTGCTGAACATGTATTGTAATTCATTCAGAGACCAATATACTTCTAGAAGACAAAACTTACACCACATATACTTCAGTGATGTCAAAGACAGAAGCTGAAGATTAGAGACCAGCAAGTTCGTGATCTGAAGTGATGTTCGGTGATAACAATATCGTCTACAAATGTGTGAAGTCTGTGCAAGATTCAACGAACACTGATGAGACATTTCAGCGTCATTCTAATGTTCTGCGATCAAATGAATCTTGTTGAGAAAGATTGTTTTTGTCTTATCCTTTACACACAAAGAACAAACCTATACCTTTCTAAGTATAGTACAGTACAAAGCCACTCCTTTGACTCTAAACGTGCTTACCTACTTTATGAAAGAGCATTACTCATATACAGCTAAATGGACTATATATTGTAGCAAAGGACAAGCTTTCCTCTTAAAGCTTGTCACGTGCCCTGTAGCTTCTGAAATGCATTTAATGCAATGGGTATAAATAGCTTAGTGGTTCTCCTCTCAATTATCATCTTCCTCAGTAAGAACTTACCCAAGAAGTTATTTCTCTCTACTCTCTGTCTAAAGAGAAAGACCCACTTTAACAAGTGAAAAGCACATTTATTTTTACCTTGTTTCTTATAGCAAATCTTTTCTTATTGCTATCTGTATTTTGTGTGTATCTTAGATTGTTTAGATAGGTTATGTATCCTATCTCTTCCGCAAACAATCAGTAAAATTTGTATTGATCTTCTTTATCAGTATATAATTTTTAAAAGTGAAAGTTACTGTGTTTGTATTCATTCCCCCTTTCTACAAACCGTTACCTATAAACTCTTGTAGATCCGACTAGGACCAACAAGTGGTATCAGAGTAGTGTTTGTTTTTTGTGTTGTATTGTTGTTTTATTGGTGTTTAATTATCTTTTCTTCTCTAGATAATTTATTCCTTTCAAAATGGCTGTACAACACTAGCACCAGCTTTCACGATAATGGCTCTCTTGCCAAACCTTCCCGGTTTATCAAAGACAACTTCAGTCTCTTGAAGAACCGGATATCTCTATTTTTGGAAGGTATGGATCATGAGATCCCATACTACATTGAGAATAAACCTTATGTTCCATTCGTAATCTCTAAAGCAGTTCCTGCAACTGCTATGACTGCCGTAATTTCTGAACGCCAGATTCCTAAGCTGTCTCATCAATGGAGTGATGAAGACAAGAAGAAGATGGCTTTAGACACTCATGTGAGGTCTATAATAGTCATGGATCTTCCTGATGAGGTCTATCACTCAGTAATGAAGCTCAAAACCTCGAAATCCATGTGGGACACTTTATGTGTTCAATATGAAGGTACTAATAAAGTACAAGAATCAAGAAAGATTAATTTAGTAAGACAATATGAAAGTTTTCTTTGTGGTTTACATCAACGATTTAATTGTATTCTTATTGATTTGAGGACAATTGAAAGAGAATATTCCAACTCAAAGACACTGACAAACTTCCTTGAATGTTTGCCAAAAGCATGGGATCAGTATACCATGTGTCTCAAGATATCTAAGGACATGTCCTCCTTTTCTCTCAGTTCTCTTTATGGGATATTGCTTAATCATGAGCAATTTCGCCAGTCGAATAAAAATCTTCTTAAAGACTCTAGGGAAATGAAAAGCTGTTCGTTATCTTTGATCTCTGATATCCTTCAGCTGATCCTTCTATTTCTTCTATTCATTCTATTTCCTCTATGTCTATCACTGAGTTAGATCCTTCTAACTCCGAGGGCTTGTCAGACGCTGAACTTTCAGAGTTTGATGAGTCACTAGCCCTTCTAACTAACTCCTTTAGGAGGTTCTCCAGAAAAAGTAACTATCCCAGATCTCCTTTGCTGACCTTAACTGAAAATCCAAAGTCAAACCCCATTGACAAGGCTTCAGCGAGCTGCTACAACTGTCAACACAAAGGTCACTTTTCCAGTGAATGTAGGTCGAAGAAAACTGTGACACCATCTTCCAACCTCTCATCCTTCTTTAGGCCTCAAAAGGACAAGTACCTGAAACTAAAGGATAAGTACAAGAAAATGAAGAATCTTCAGCATAAAGGCCAATGTCTTGTCGCTAAAGAGTATGACTGGGCTGATTTTTCTGAAGAATCATCCTCTGATGACGAAGACATGGCCTACCTCTGTCTAATGGCCAATGATGTCAAAGATGAACCATCAGAGATATCAACCTTCAGTGATCCCTCGTCATCAACCTATGCTCAGATATGTTCCCTGAATGAACCCTCTTCTTCTTCTTCTTCTTCTTCTTCTTCTTCTTCTATGCACTAGATACGTTGATGGTTGACCTTTACAATGCCCTGAATGGCAAGTCCAAAGCTAAAAAGCTTAATCTTGATCTTCAAGAACAATTAGAGAGATGTCATATAAAGATCAAAGAACTGACCAAGATTGAGGAAAATCTTAAGAATCAGGTCATTGTAAAACCAGAACCATGAGAATCGAATGCGAGCAGGCTATTGCTAAGTGTGAGCACGCCATTGCTGAACTCAAGGCTGAGAAGGCTACCATTGAAGGGTGGTGCAAAGCCTCTATCAAGGCCTCATAGGTCATCAACGCTCAGATCCTTGCCAAGATAAAGAGTGGTCTAGCACTTTCCTATGATCAGGAAGAAAGTGTCACTGACAAGTCCATGCTGAAGTTTGGTACTTTTGCCTCTTCTATTCCTGACACCTCTTCCTTTCAGTACTCTTTCACTGAGACTCTGCTTGAAGGAACTCCCTCGAGTTTAGGATGCAAAGACAAAAGGTAAATCCATTGTCATCGCTCCTCTTCCCAAGAAGGCAAACAAGTCAAATAGACCCAGATCTATTCCTTCATCTTAGGAATGGTAACGGGCCAGTTCAAGCCGGGTATTGGTATCCCCGTTCCGAAACCGATAGCTAAAACTGTCCCCGTAACCTCCCCGATCCCCGTCGGGGATCTTATCGGGGATCCCCATCGGGTCCCCGCGGTTTCCCCGATCCTCGTTGGGGAACCCGTTAAGGGTAAAAATCCTCTTTTTCACCGTTGGTTATAACCGAACCCGAAATCGATCTGAAAAAAATTACAATATGCTAATTTTCACAATTAAAAGTAAATTGCATTTTTTTTAAGATGTAAGTTTAAATGTCTCAAACATAATCGAACCAAGCACAAAACAATATATTAGATTACAATATATAACTAAACAGAAATTCAAACATCATACAACTAAAATCACGATTTTAGAAAAATAAAACTAGATTTTTTCGTGAGCTTTATTTGGGTTGTTTAGGTAATGTGAATAAAAGTCTTTTAAATTTTAATGTTACTATTTTCTTTTAATGATATTATATATATATATATATATATATACATATCGCCCCGGGACGGTGATCCCCCGCCCCCGTACCCGTCCCCGTTAAAATCCCCGAATTTGTCCCCAATCCCCGCCCAGTCCCCTATAAGATGTCCCCGAACCCGGCTCAAAAGTTTCGGTTTTCACCATCGGTTTCGGGTTTTTTTGCCATCCCTACTTCATCTTGTAAACCTTCTTCCTCAAGGACCAAGGTCTCTGAACCCTCTCAGAGATCTAAGCCAAAGCTGAAAGTGAATCTTTCACCCAAGGTATCCAAACCCTTAGATGTTCTTCCTAAAACAAATGGGAAAGGAATCCTTGGAGCTTGTCTCTCTTATGTTCTCGTTGATCCTTCTAGACCTAAAGCTTCTTTCAGCTTCAGAAAGTGTCATCACTGTGGAAAAACTTCACATATTTCCAGTAAGTGTCCTTCAACTACCAAATCTGGTCTGTCAGCTAAGGTAAAGAAAGTAGCTAAGGCTAAAAAATCATCCAAGGCGAAATTAACCACCAAAGTTGTGGAAACAACTAAGGTGAAGAAGTCCACTAAAGCCTCTTGTTCAGGCTCAGTGAAGACACCTGCTGACCCTGAGTCTTCAACATCAGTGGATGTCGCCTCTAACTCTGCTAGACCCATTGAGAAATGGGTAGCAAAGAAATCTTAATTTGTTTTCTTTTGCAGGAAGTCAAAGGCATTTGGTATCTTGATAGTGGATGGTCAAGACATATGACTGGAGACAAATCCCTGTTCACTGATTACAAAAATGAAAGAGGCCCTTCTGACTTCCGTGACCTTTGGAGGAAACGGAAAAGGATATACCAAGGAATTTGGTATATTAACCAATGATGCAACCACCTTCAGACATGTTGCATATGTTGAAGGACTGAAGCACAATCTTCTTAGCATCAGTCAACTGTGTGATAAAGATTTCACAGTGAAATTTCTTAAGAACTCATGTTATGTCTATGACAAAGATGACAACCTTTCTCTTATAGGTTTTCGTCTTGAGAACGTGTATGTCATCACCATGGATTCTCCCTTCACTGAGAATAGTTGTTTTCTCTTTAAATCCTATTCAGATATCAACTGGCTATGGCACAAACGACTTTCTCATCTCAACTACAAGATGTTGAATGAGCTGTCTCGAAAGGATATTGTCACTATCCTTCCTCAGCACTAATTTACAAAGGAATCTCTTTACTCAGCATATGAAAAAGGAAAGCAGACAAAGGCTAGCTTCAAATCTAAGCAAGTCTCTTTAGTGACTTCTCCTTTTCAGCTATTGCATATGGATTTATTTGGTCCAGTCAACGTGCAATCTATAGATGGAAAGAAATATACACTCGTTATTGTTGACGAGTATTCTAGGTACACTTAGGTCTTCTTTCCCAGATCTAAGAGTGATGCACCTGAAGAAATCATCTCGTTTGTCAAACGCATAGAAGTACTGAACAATATCAGAGTACGGTCTATCAAGAATAATCACGACACTAAATTCAAAAACAGTACTATTGATGACATGCATACAATATTTCATGCATATTTTATCATTATTACATGCATGAAAATATACACACACGTACATATTAATCTCATGTAAGCATGTATCCAAATGATTAATTATAACAATTAATCACATATTCACGTAATCATACATAAATTAATCACATATTCACGTAATCATACATCAATTAATCACATAATAATTACCTCAGGTGATAACCAAGACCCGATTATCACACTTACCAAGATCAAGCTCTTAAGTTGAATGCCTATTCAACTCGTGGTTTACTAAAAGATTCTTTGTCATAAGACTATTTGTACTAGAATGTCACGAGGCTCGTGCATTTATCTATCCCATAGTTAGATGAATCTATTACTTTTCAAGTTGGCGATGATTATGCAGTTCAAGGTTGGGTAGAGCCGTCTGCAATTTTAGTTGTACTTTGTGCAATCAGTGGTGTCGAACTCACATCGGATCTTATCTTAAAGTTAAAACTTAAAGAGTAAGAGCTATCTTCAGGGGGGATCTTGAAGATTTCATCATTGTTGGACACACCAAAGTTTTCTTAAAGAAAGCAGGGGGGAGAAGACTTGAAGCTTTCAAGATATGCTTGCTCTATAAAACTTTGTGGGGGATATTGTTAGGACCAAAATAGTCCTACATATGAAAGTTTAATAAAGACAATTAATCTTGTATTGTATTGTAATATCATGTAATTGGGCTTTACAATGTAAATGTCTCCTATAAATAGGTGACATGGGCTTAGATTAGCAAGTTGTTCATTCTATTGTATTCAAAGGATATGGCAACAAAGGAAGATAGTTGGATATGACATCACATATTATCTCATCAAAACTTCAAGGATATCAACAAGCTTGAAAGCATAAATCAAGTCATTGGTCTACCAGAACTAAGATTTGACAAGAATTCTTTGTGTTTTGCATGTGAAATGGTCAAGATGACATGAAGTTCTCATAAATCCAAAATTGAATCGTCTTGCCAATTTCCACTCAAGATGATTCACATGGATCTGTGTGGACCAATGCAGACTCAATCGTTAGGCGGTAAAAAGTACATTTTGGTGATGCTCAACGAATATTACAGATATACGTGGCTGGAATTTCTAAGAGCCAAGTCTGATGCACCAGTGCTAATTATTGCATTTATAAAGCGCATTCAAGTTCTTCTTCAACTTTCTGTGCAAAAGATTCGAAGTGATAACGACACAGAGTTTACAAATGATACCCTTCAAAGTTTTCTTCACTCTGTCGGGATTTTTCACAATTTTTCTGTCGTTTGAACTCCGCAACAATAATGGAGTTGTTGAAAGTAGAAAGCAAACATTGGTTGAATCTGCTTGCACAATGATTGCATACTCTGGTTTACCTCTTTATCTATGGGCTGAAGCTGCATCCACTACATGCTTCACACAAAATTGCACGATCATTGTCAAAAGATTAAATAAAACTGGTTATGATATAATTAATAAACGCAAGCCTAATGTTAATTCTTTCATATTTTTTGGCTGAACATGCTTCATGTTGAACGATCAAAACAATCTTGTGATCCCAGATTCAAGTCTTTAACAATCAATTCATAATAAGAATCAAGAACCATAAGATGAATAGAATCTGTCGGCCAGTCTGATCATGTAAAAGGTTAAGTACAAATGTTCTTGATCACTAATCTCTCTTAATCTCAATCTAACTCTCAATTATGATTGCTAACTAACAAAACTACCAACACACTATTCATACCACCTACTATAAAAGAAAACAAAATAACCTTCTAAAAACAGAAAGTCAAACACTAACTATTACAAAGCATTATAAAACATTTTAAGCATCGGGACTTGAATACAATATTTTTGCTCCAACAATTTCCCCCTTTGGATTCAAGTCCAAAACAACAACAATCTTCAAAAACTTTAACTCTTCAATATTTGAACTTTAACTCTTTAACAATTTTAGCTCTTCAACAATCCCCCAAAATAACTTTTCAGCACAAAAACAATCTTCCTCTTTAATAACAAAATTCAAATAATCCCCCTCTTTGATCAGGGTCAGAAAGTTTTAACTCCCCCTTAAACTGATAAGGATTTATCATTTTGATAATCCACCCCTTTAAGAACCAGTAAACCCATTGTAGAAATAATCTTCAAATTCACCCCCATTGAACATTTAAGCATAAAAATCTTCAGCAATTATCAACACATATCGATCAACTCCTTTCAAACTTTGACACCTTCACCGATCTTCAGAAATTGATGTAGAAATATTCATTCACTTTCGATATAAACTCCCCCTTATGATAAAAATGAGAAGCATTTACATCATACTTCGAAATGAATGATACTTGTTAGAATGCCATCAATTCATAAAAAAAAAATTAAGCAAATATTTTCGAATTCGCTTATATAATCTTTTCAGATTATGAAGGTGAGGGAAAAAAACAAATTCAACTTATGAACCTGTTTTCATTCTTTTAGAAAAAATTTGGTATGTAAATATAACAAATATATTCAGTACAACGAATGTACTTCATATATGAGACTTTTTAATATTCATTTCACCAGGACTTCCATTCAATCATTGATAGCTTTGAAAAGCTTATCTATGAGTGTTATAACAAAATAACAAATAGTTCGTACATTTGTGAAATGAATAAATGATAAAGCAACTAATGCTTCAGTTTAGGCTCAAAAAGATAAACAATATGGACTACACAAATTTATCAGACTCAAATTGTGATCAATAAAACTTGAAGGGAGGACATATATCCTTTTTTCAATATCAGTTATCTCCAAATGAAAAAAACGATAAATAATGAGCTGTTTGCCCCAAGTGTTAATGAAACACTTATCTTTTGAGAGATAAATGAGTAGTTGGTGGGTTTATTAACAAGAGTTGGCATGGGCTTTATTTTTTTCAATATTAGTCTCCAAAAAATTGAGAACTAATAGATTGTGTGGTTTTCCCAGATTATAATAGATGAAACAGTATTTTTTTAATCTTTTAATCCAGGACACAACTCTCATCAATTCTTTTAACTCACTTCAACTACCCATCTCATTTTCATTTTCAGCTCTACACACAAACCCATTTTACATTTTAGCTCACGCATATATGGATGTCCTCTTGGGTAGGAGTGTCGGTTTTGACATTCCATTGAGGTATTTATGTTAAGTTCTCAGTCCCTCCTAAAATTAATAATATAAGCTCATTTGATCACAAATGATTGATGAAAAATAATATTGCAGTGAACAATTGATCAGATGAGATTGATAAAAAAATGTAGCGATTAATCACATGATCAAATAAAAAGTGACATTCAAAACAGATTATTTAGAAAAATATCGGGAGCAATGAACGAAGATTTGTAAGAACAAGTTAATAGAATTAGAAATCAAAGAATTAAGAGATGTGCATCAATCAAAGAATTATTTACAAATAAGCTCAGAAGACAACATTGAATATAAACGAGTGTATTATCACTGAAAATGATTTATCATTTTAGAGATGTGATAATAACAATTTGAATAATATATGAAACAGGTACTGGAAATATGTAAGAAGAGAAAATACTCAAGTATAATCTTAAGGAAATACGTGTTCAGAAATTGTACTCGTCCCCAAAAAGAAATAAAAAACAAAATCATTTAAAAATTCGCTCTTCTTAGAAATGAAAAACATTTAAGTTCAAAGAAGTGGTTTGAACATTTAGGAAAACATTTTATGTGCAAATAAGTTGTTCTTCTTCAATGCATATTCAGAGAAAGTTAATAAAGATATACCTGAATTTCATATTAGAATGAAATGATAAATTATGATGCTCCCCCTTAAATTCAGCTCATACATAAACAAATTAGAACATTAGAGACTCCCCCTTGACATAGTTAGAGGATGATGTCTTTTATTGTGTACAAATTGGAGGATAGACATCAGGTAGGGATGCCAAAACTGACAGTCATCCTGATGAAGGTGAAGGAGATTTTGTCCACCCGGTTGCCTGTATTGTCGGTGATTTGCTTCCCTTCAACAGTGAACCAGAACCACTGAAGGAATTCCTTGACCATGATAAGTTCATAGGTCAGTGCAAGGGAAATATTATAGTTCTTGAGGAAGTTAGCAGCATCCTCGAAATGGGGTTTGTTGATGGGGATGTCCAAAATCCCAACATGGTTGTTTGGTTTGAAAGACACTTCATCAAGGGAAAAGTTCACATTATTGGCTGCAATTTCTGTTTAAAAATAAGATAAAATGGAAGATAGTTCAAGGATTGTAAGAATGTTAATCTTTTATGTTTTGAAGAAGAAAACTTCTTTTGAAAAAACCACAATAATATTTAGGGTTTTCCACGATGAATAAGTATTTCTGAAACTTAGACTATGATCAAGTATTAGAATGAATTATTAATCTGTTTGCTAGTTATTTAAGAGAGGGAGTTAAAATGTTTAAGTCTTTAAAATCAAAGGGGATCACTGAATATAGAACATTCAATTACAGTTTAAAAAAAATATATTTTAAAGATATAAGTTTAAAATATTCAGTGATAAAGTTTACTTTTAAAACGTTTTGAATATTGAGTAAGAAAAGAATCAGTGATGGTTTTGTTTTAAGAAAAGGCAAGTAGATATACCTTAGAGATATACTTACGTAATAGGTTTAGTGATAGAAAGTGTGACACCCCAAAATGAGGTAAATATAAAAATTTGAAAGCAAAAAGAACAAGGAAAATAAAATAAAATGAGTTTTATTTTATTGGATAAAAAAATATAAACATATTTGAAAATTTGATTAAAAATTAGGGAAAATATCAGATTACGGGTGAAATGTGTAAAGTTGTCAAAAGTAGCTAGAGGGCCGAATGCGTTTTTATGATAGTTAAGGGGTTGGGTCAGATGTTAACAGGTCCAAACCAGGACTTCTTTTGTAAATATACCAGATCTACAATTTTTCAGAAACTTGAAAACGACAACTCATTTAAAGCTTCCTATTCGTCTGAATTTTCAACTATTAAGACAAAAAAATACAGATATACGTAGACAACACTTTTCTCCACACTTTTGCTTCAAGAAAACTGAAGTTTCGTCGGGTTTCRAAAGAGAAATCGGAGGTTGAAGTTCAAGTTCGAAAAGATCCGTTTATTGACGATTTGAGGTAAAATACTCAACCAAATTTAGAGTTCTTTATATGGTTAGCTTCGTTTTTAGGTCCTCTATGAAACCTTAGTAGCCTTATGTCTCAAAATTTAGTTTTGAATGTTCGATTTTGAGTTTTTCTATTATTTTCGAGTGGTTTTTGGAGCTGAAATTTAAGTGCTAAAATGAGAGTCAATACTTGATGGTTTTTGTTGATTTTTGTTCCTATGGTTGAGGAAAATCATTTTCTAGAGATTTTTCAAAAAGAATTATCGAAAACGATGAAGAAACGAGGCCAAACGGCCTGTTTTTTCGGCTGCCAGCGTGACCACATTTGCCTCTGTTTGGTCGTTGGTCGCTAGTCTGTTGGGCCACGTTTGTTTTGGGCTTCCTCTTTTATTTTATTAATGTTGGACCAAAGCTACTCGTTGGATTATATTTTAGACAACTAATTGTTTTGACAAAAGAAGTCCATATCTTTTTTTGGGGGGGCTCAATTTAAGTACTTAAGTTATAAGATTTTGTTAATTTATCCAAGTTAACAAATTTCAGCTTTAGTTAATTAGTTTATATTAACTAATTAATTTAATTTCTAAATTATTTAATATATTAAATTGAATTAGTATTTAATTAATATATTAATTAATTTTTTTTTGAATATTAATAATAATATTAGTTAATTATTTATTTTTCTAAGGAGGATGCTTATATAAATCAGTAAATTGTTTTGATGATTTAAGCGCCGTAATTTGAGTAAAGTAATTATTGAGACGTTTTAATTTAGAGAGATGAGATTATAAGATATTAAAATGTTTTTTTGGAATGCCATCGAGTTTTAGACTTGGGGTTTGACTAAAGTTAATCGGGGTTGACCAAGTTGACCAAGGGTTGAATTTTGGCACGTTTGACCCATGTGGATTTTAATGATGGGTCAAATAGAGTTGATTGAGGCATATTAAGATGCTCATATATGAAGTTTGACTTTAGGTTGGGTCAGAATGACAATAGTTGACTTTTGTTGACTTTTTGAGAAATTAAGACGTTAATGAGATGTTATGGTATGAAATGTGTAGGCATTTGGTCAAGAGCTATCGGTAGTCAATCTATACGCAATCAGGGGAGTCTTCATGAGACTTACAATGGGATGCATACCTATGTATAAATTTATTTTCGAGCATTATATGATTTATATGGTAATGTGTACATATGCATGACGTTTCAGTTTACATACATGATATATTTTACATGTATGTTATTTTATGATCAGTTGTCTGCTATGTATTTATTTTGTTTTCAAATAACTATAACATGTTATTTCATATGAAAGTTTTATGATCAGTTTTAACGGGTGGGCATTTGACCAGTAAGTCACATGACAAGTGGCACGACCCCGTAATGAGTGTGTAGACAGGTGCAGGTCGAACAACTCAGGGAATACCAGTGACTAAATGACTCATACCCGACAGATAATTTATGAGATCTCTTTTCTTTCAGTGTTGCATGTTTTTCATAAAATGCATACTATATGGCACATAGTTTACAAGTTGATATATATGATGTGAAATGATCTTTACTCAAAACCATGAACTCACTGAGCTTTATAAGCTGACTATAGTATGCATCTCAGGGACAGAAGGTTTCAGGTTGGACAAAGAAAAAGAAGAGCATACATAGAGACTTGACTAGTCCATTTAATTTTAATATTTAGGTGCAATCATCCAGATAGATAAATTTGTAAAGCAACCCGGTATGGGATGGGCTGACATTAAGTTATATATATATATATATATTTTAAAGTCTTTCGCTGTAAACGGCTTAAAGTTTTAAATTAGCCATTGTTTTTGGAGTGCTTTTGAAAAATCTGTTTTAGATTACGTAACATTTTTTCATGGTAAAAAAGTGGGTTGTAAGACCCAAGTTAGGATTTCCCTTTAGATATCTGAAGATGCGTTTTACATCAATCAGATGGGTTTCCTTAGGTTCAGATTGTTATCGTGCACATACATAATATCTGGAAGACTAGCTGTAAGATATAGCAGGGAGCCAATCATTCCTCTATAAACAGTAACGTTTATAGGCTTTTTATTTGGATCATTCTTCAGTGAGAGAGGATGAGCCATTGGAGTCTTCATAGATGAGTTGTTGGTTAGATCAAGCTTCTTCAGCATATCCTTGACGTACTTAATTTGGTTGATAAAGATACCTTTATCTGACTGTTTGATCTGGAGACCTAAAAAGAATGTTAGTTCTCCCATCATGCTCATCTGATACTCTTTCTTCATGCAATCAGCGAATCGAAAACATAAAGAGGGATTAGTGGAACCAAATATAATATTATCGACATAAATTTGGACTAGAATGATATGACCTTTAACTTTCTTAAGAAACAAGGTCTGGTAAATCTTTCCACAAACGAATTTCTCAAAGATCAAAAATGAGGAGAGGGTATCATACTAGTCACGAGGGGCCTGTTTTAATCCATAAAGAACTTTATCAAATCTAAAGACATGATTTGGATACTTAGGGACAAGAAACCCCTGAAGGTTGTTCAACAAAAACTTCCTCCTAAAGTTTTCCATTTAGTAAAGCACTCTTTAAATCCATTTTAAGACTTTGAAGTCTCCATGGGCAGCAAAAGCTAGAAAGAGTCGAATAGCTTCGAGTCTAGCCACTGGTATGAAGGTTTCATCATAGTCCATTCCTTTTTCTTGCCTGTAACCCTGAGCAACAAGATGAGCCTTCTGTTGGGTCACAACTCTTTGTTCATCTAACTTATTTTGATAAACCCACTTGGTGTCTTTCACAGTTTTGTCATATGACCGCGGGACAAGGTACTAGACTTGGTTCCTATCAAACCCAATGAGTTCCTCTTGCTTAGCAATGACCCAACTAGGGTCAAAGATAGCTTCATTGATCTTCTTGGGCTCAACTAAAGAAATAAAGTTGACAAAGAGACAGATTTGACCTAGACCACGTCCTGTCTGAATACCTACATTTGGATCACCAATAATTTGATTTATTTGATGGTCTTTCGTCCATCCCTGAGCTGGTAGAGGATTAACATCTGAGATTGGAATCCCAGGTATAGAAAATGAGGCTTCAACAACAAATTCTTCATCAATAGGTTGGATTGCTAAAGGAGCCTCAGTAAGTGATTCAACAATTGATAGAGGTTCAGAAACTGAAGGATTTTCAATGACTTAAGGATCAATGTTTCAAGTAGAAGGAGGTAAGTAACTAATGGGAACTGCAACAATCTCTGAAGATGATTCGCCTTGGTTACTAGTCATATCTGGAACGATAAATGGATCATAATCAGCTTCTGGAGGATCTGCGCTGGGTTGATTGCTTAAGGATGCTTCAGGTTGTCCATAGTGAGAAATCATCTAGTTGTCTAACTCTTCATCATCTTCATAGATGGGTTTAGAGTTAGCTGATTGAGATTCGTCAAAGGTGACATGGATAGTTTCTTCTATAGTTTGTCATATTTATTGAATATTTTGAAGGCTTTGGATACTAAAGGATATCTAAGAAAGATTCCTTCATCAGCTTTGGGATTGAAATTTCAAGTTGGTCTCTATTGTTGACAATGTAACAAGTGCAATCAAGTATGTAAAGAAAGATGAAAGAGGACTTTCTGCTATGGAAAAGTTCATAAGTTGTGTTCTTGAATCTCTTGACGATCAGCGACCGATTTTGAGTAAAGCAAGTAGTGTTGACAGCTTCAGCCCATAATTGAGTAGCAAGACGAGATTCGCTAAGCATGGATCGAGCAACCTTAATGATTGTTCGTTTTCTTCTTTCAGCGACCTCATTCTGTTGTGGAGTTCTCACAGATGAAAAGTTGTGTGATATTCCCTTATTCTCAAAGAAGTTATCAATGGTAGTATTTCTGAACTTAGTACCATGATCACTCTTTATAGACCGTACTATGATGTTGTTCAGTACTTCTATGCGTGATGAACAAAATGATTTCTTCAGGTGCATCACTCTTAGATCTGAGAAAGAAGACCCAAGTGTACCTTGAATACTCATCAACAATGATAAGTGTTTATTTCTTTTTAGTAATAGATTGCACGTTGACTGGACCAAAAAGATCCATGTGCAAAAGTTGAAGAGGAGAAGTCACTGAAGAGACTTGCTTAGATTTGAAGCTAGCGTTAGTCTACTTTCCTTTTTCATGCACTGAGCAAAGATGTTAGAACCCCACTTGTAAAAGTGTAAGTAAGAAGTCTCTTACTCTAGTCTTTTAGGACTTAGTTGATTGAAGCAATCTGGACCAGAGGAAGTTCAAGACTTAAGCGTTGAAAAGCATAAGTAATTGATGCATAACTACATTCCAGACACAGAGCCTCTACACAATACATGCAAAGCCTCTGAGTCTCATACTTCCTTGATTTGCACACAAGTTGTTCAGACTTATCTCCAAGACTCTAAACAAAAGCTGCCACGTACACACAAGTCCAGATATAGATGGACGATATTATATTTGGTTCAACGAACCAGAAGGACTATGATAAGTTCTCTGCGTTAATGAATAGTGAGTTTGAAATGAGCATGATGGGAGAATTAACATTCTTCCTCAGGCTTGAAGTAAAACAAAGGGATGATGGTATCTTTATTAACCAAGCCAAGTATGTCTCTGACATCTTGAAGAGGTACCAACTTCATAACTCTTCCACCATGAGAACACCAATCTCAACGGGGACTAAGCTTGACACAGATCCATCTGGAAAACCGGTGGATGTCAAGACTTACCGTGGAATGATTGGATCATTGTTGTACCTCACGGCTAGTCGACCAGACATAATGTTTGCCACTTGTCTGTGTGCTAGGTACCAAGTAAATCCTAAGGAATCCCACCTTTCTGCGGTCAAAAGAATCTTTAGATACCTTAAAGGGACTCAATTCTTGGGTCTCTGGTATCCAAAGCATTATGGATTTGATCTTATTGCGTATGCATACTCTAATCATGCAGGATGCAAACTCGATCGAAAGAGCATATCTGGGAGCTGTCAACTGCTTGGTAAAAAGCTAATAAGTTAGACATCCAAGAAGTAGAACTGCGTATCTACTTCTTCTGCAGAAACATAGTATGTATCCGCAGCAAGATGTTGTTCCCAAGTTATATGGATGAATACTCAACTCAAAGATTATGGCATTGAGTTTGACAAAATCCCAATCCTGTGTGACTCTGAAAGCGCGGTAGCTATCACGGCTAATCCAGTACAACACTCTAAGACAAAGCATATCGATGTTCGATACTATTTCATTAAAGATCATGTAGAGAAAGGTACGATCGAAATGTTCTTTGTTAATACAGATCACCAACTTGCAGACATATTCACCAAGGCTCTTGATGAAATGATATTTAATTTCTTGGTAAACAAGTTGGGTATGCTCAATCTTCAATAATAAGTCAGAGCTTATGTATGCACTATACATAGCTTATGCATGCACATTGAGCATATATATGTTTTATCTTGCTTTAAGTCCATTAGACAGAGCCTCTACATGCAATATGCAGGGTCTCTTGCTCAAGTCTGATGACTTGTTAAAGTTTGTCACATAGAGCCTCTGTATCTACTATACAGAGCCTCTTTACCTTGATCTATTGCTCTTACAATTCTTATAATCTTTAATCCAAGCACAGTTCAAGGGGGAGAATCACAGCCGGCCCAACTCAAGGGGGAGTCTCTGATCTCCAAAGATACAGAGCCTCTGTATGTATTATACAGAGCTTCTGCCTCACCAAATTCCCATTTGAAGGCATGAACTCTGTATAGTCCAACCATGAGCTTCTGTATTTACTCCAAAAGGTATGTTATCTTTCTTTAAAACCATACTCTGATCTCATCCTTCCTTATTTTCTTGAAATTATCTATTTCTCGTGTACAAAGCCTCTGTATGTACTATATAGAGCTTTTGACTCAAGAACCTTGGATTCACGAATCATGCATTATTGGGAACTAGCTTTGGATACAGAGCTCTTGTATGTACTATACAGAGCTTCTGTCTCTAGAATCTTGTCTTCTCAAACTCTTGATGTATTCAAAATTCTTAAGTTTCAGACACAGAGCTTCTGTATGTACTATACAAAGCCTCTGTCCCAAAAAAAACTTCGCATTTTACTACATGAAGATGCCTGTTCTCATGAAAAAACCAAGTGTCTTCAGAATAAGAGCTTTTGCATGTACTACGCAGAGCTTCTATCTCGATGATTTAGATGTTTCATATTCTTTGATCCAGAGTATGTTATTTTTATTTTCCTTCTCCAAGTGTTATGATCGACACAGAGGTATTTTCACTCTTATTCAAAAACTCTGGTTGAAAAACACTTGTCATTTTTTTTAAAAAAAAGCCGTTTCTATATAATTTATCATATTGAGAGCTCATCTGAGAAAGGTCACAACCTGTATCCCTAATTTTCAAATAAGGGAGGCGGGACGTGATACCTGTCAGGCCACGTGGCATAACCCCATAGGTTCTGCCAGTCGACCCTTCAATTTTGACACTTGGGGGAAAATAATCACTCGAGTACTATATGTAATCCCTTTTTTGAAGGAGTGATTATCCCCAAATTCAATTTTTTTACGACTTCAAAAATCAATTTGCTCTCTAATATCTCCTTCAAGAACTGTCAAGAACCTGCATCAAGACTGTTTTGAAGAACCCTAAACTCAAGAAGATGCAAATCGCCCTCTGTTCTTCAAAACAACTTCAAATCATCAAATAAGTTTTTCACCATACTTTTAGTTCTAAAACCCTAAACAGATGAACAAATCGATCCCTACCAAGAACTTCTTCGCAATCTCCGAAAACCCTAAAAAGCTCTTTCAAACCCTTGAACAGTTATCTTTCACCCCTTCTTCAAGAAACCTATAAAATGTCTTCCTCCGAAAAACTCTCAAACCCATACTAACACTCTCATATCGATTGAAGGGACAAACCAAAACGTAATACCCCTTCCCTTGAAACCTAACAATCACGCCCTATACCTTAGCTTGGACAACTTTGATTCCAAGTTTCATCTGATTGTGGACATTCTCTACCACCACTTTCTCAACCCTGCCCTTACCAACTCCGATGAAGTCGTCCCTGAGCGCTTCCTTATTTTTTTTGGCAATTATGTAGCATAAACGACTCTCAACGAGGGATAGTCGATGAGTTCTATCTCCCTGCCACCAAAGAACACGTCAGCGTACGTATTTCAAGGTCGTTATTTTCCGCGTCCATCAACTGCCCACCAAGATCGGTCTTGGCTTGAATGAGTATGCACCACTCCCAACCGGGGATGAGTTAGTCGCCTTCTTGAAGATGCTAGGATACAACCAGCAAATACAGTTCCCGTCCCAGTACTGTCGCCAGTTCTTACCCCCAATGTGGAACGTCTTGTTCACAATGCTCAACCGTTCACTTACTGGCAAGATTGGGAGCCTGGACATATGCTCCACGAACATTCTGCAGATCACCTACAAGATATTTTTCGACCTTCCACTCAACTACTCACTCATATTGTACACTGAGTTCAAGGTGGCCGTGGCAAAGAAGTCCCTCGACATATCCAAGGGGAAGGACCTGCTGGCTCTACTATTTCCTTGCTTTTTGGGCCTTCTTCTAAGACCTAGTCTTGAAGAACAAGAGATCAATGTCTCTGCCTACCCTGTGCACAAGATCAATGTGCTTTCCACATACAMGCCAATTGTGCACAATGATGGCTACCTAGCAGAGTGACTGATCCTAATGAAGCTGCTCACCTACATCAAGACGAGGGAAGTGCAGAGAGCATACAGACGTGTACGTGCGGCACTAGAACCATTGCCTCGAACTCTGACATGCATAGGCGAAGCCAAAGAGGGAGAAGAGGTAGAATAACCCATGGACGAGATGGAGGAGCAAAGAGAAAAAGAGAGAGAGAGAGTTGAAGAGGAAGTGGTAGGAAGAAAAGAAGAGGGAGAAAGTGGAAGCAAAGAAAGCCAAGGCTGCCCAACTACAGAGGGAGAAGGAGGAGAGGGAGAATAGAGAGAGAGAAGAGAGGAAAAAGGAGGAGGAAGAGAGAACAAGGAGGGAGGAGGAGGAAAGAAAGAAAAGAGAGGAGTCTTTGCGTCAACAAATAGAACAGTCATCTAGTTCTAACATAGAGGACTCAGAGAGAGAGAAGGATGAGAATGAGGAAGAGAGCTAATCTTACGATAGTTTAGATGGAGATGATGGAGAGGAGAGAGGCGCTGTCTTGGCTCCAGAAAAGCCAGAGCAGGCTAGGATACGAAGTAGGCATACATACATCCCTATCCCAACTCCCAGTGCATCCACATTACCTGATCTAGTTGGTCGAGCAACAAAGATCATTGAAATAGAGGCGCACACCTCGAACCCTTACCATGAGAGGCACGAGGTTCGACTGGAAATCCTTCCACGACCAACATCAAACAAGTCGTGCAGGAAGGTGTCCTTGGAACAAGGACTAACTCTGGCCCATGTATTGACCCAGAGGTCACCACTATAGCATACATCACAAGGGACGAGTTCCAGTCCTTTGCCACCTATGTGCTGTACTCCTTGAAAGAGCTAAAACTTAACATGGTCCATGTAGAGCCATCCACCTCTACACCTACTCTGGATGAATTTCGATCATCCATAGCAGTATTAAGAGCTAAGTCCTTGATGAATGCTTCTCGCCTCGAACAATTGGTGGAATTGATGGCAAACAATGAAGAAAACCTGCAAAGGGTTATCAATTAAATCCGAAGGGACGAACCTTAACCTCCAATGCGCAACAAAAAGAAACAACGCTGGTCCCTCTGAGCGTCCGTGCAGACTACATCACCCATATAGAAATGCGAGCTATGGGTGATCGTCTTCTCCAAAACACGGCTAACCAGGCGGCTGCAGAAATGCGATGCTCGCTAGCCACGTTCAAATTCATAGCTTACATGGAAATCAACAAGGCCACCCAGGCAGCGACGTATATCGTGGAGCTCCTTGACTCCAAGGTGAAAACCATTGCTCCCACAGAGATGCAGAAGCCGAAGAGAAAGCTGTTCAAACTCTCCCACCTGTGGAGAGTGTTCGAAGAAATAGAGGCTTGACGACAATGAGGACCCAGATCAGTATGATCCTCAAAGTCGTCAAGAGGGGGAGAAATAACAACCTCAAGCAACAACAACTGCCCCCTCGACCTCTACTCCAGCTCAAGGCCTAAGGCCAACCCATCAGAATATACAAGGGTGCAACAAGAGCAAGAGGCTGCACCAAGGGAGGATCCCAAGGAAGCCAAGCTATAGGTGGTCGCGTATACAGAGACATCACTTGGTGGAGAGGATGTGATCCAACTTCTATAAATATATGCCTCTTCACCAAGTCCTTCAGAGTCATCTTCCTCTAACTACTTTACGGAGACGACCCAACCTGCAAGGATGAATGAATAGGAGGTAGTGGTAAATGTTATAGAACCAGAGGAGGTCCTACTTAGAGCAACAAGAATTCCTCCAACGGCCATACCACTTACTCACAGAGCCAAGGTCCCTGTCCATGGAACCAGAGTAGTCACACCTGTTTTGTGAACAGGTGGTCAAGTCAGAGCAAGTAATCAAGAAGCAGGGCAATAGGCCTTAGAGCTCCAAACCATCTTATGATCTCGTTCAAGAGATCAAGGATCAAATGGATGCAATAAGGAGGCCCATCCCAAAAATACAAGCCTATAAAAGACTCGGCCAATAGAGAAGCAATTTTTTAGTACCTGTATAGCCAGAGGAACAAAGCTCCAACGCAGAAAATCAACCTCTACGCAATGGCACAGGAGAACATCAGGCAGAGGTTTCTTCGTCAGTGTACGTAGCCCATTACTGCAGATTATTTTGTGGATGGGATCAAGCAAGTGCTCAACATCAGGAAGAGAACCTTTGTCTACAACTAGATTGTCTTCCATGAGTACACGATGGAACGATGTCATAGGTAGATCTGCTTCTTTACAGACTACGATCTAATAAATCTTAACCCTTGGGATCTTCTTTTCTTGTACTTCTTCACCGACCATAAGAAAGACAAAGGGATGAAGTACGCTTTTGTAAATTCTGCCATCAGGCAGACGATGACTGACCTTCTGGACTTCCGGAGCAAGCTAGACTTTCAGATAGCTCTGGATATAGGGGTTGACCAGCTGAGTGTCACTACGCCAAACAAAGAATTTGAAGGCATCAAACACATCCCTTCCTAGACGGTGATAGTGGAACCATAACATAAGATGGTCTTCCAAAATGAACAGGGCAAGGAGTTGTTCTTTCGTGAAGACCAACGCTTCAAGTATTCAAACTCTACTCTACGCTACATAAAGAACAACATTCTAAGAAGCAAAGATACTACCCCAGGAGCAAAGGATAGATCCAATAGTCTAGTGCGATCAATAGACAATGTACTTGAGTTTCGTGAACTTCTTAGGAGGTTCATGAAATTTCAACATCTCTAGGCCTTTCTCTTTATATGCAACCACTATCTTTTTTGTTTTATTTTAATTCATGTAATTTCCACGTCCTTCATACCGTAAAACAATTTAGATAGTCAATGTAAAAACATAGGTCCTCTTTGGCCTCTGACTTCAATCAGATTTGTTTTCTCATTCAAGTAAGAGTCTGTCTTATTTACAATTGGGGGAGATTGTTAGAACCCCACTTGTAAAAGTGTAAGTAAGAATTCTCTTACTCTAGTCTTTTAGGACTTAGTCGATTGAAATAGTCTGGACCAAGAGCTCTTACTCAAAGAGCTAAGTGTCTCACATACAGAGCCCGTGCTCAACCCAGAGGAAGATCAAGACTTAAGCATCGAAAAACATAAGTACTTGATGTAGAGCTACATTCCAGACACAAAGCCTCTGAGTCTTCTACTTCCTTGATTTGTACACAAGTTGTTCAGACTTATCTTCAAGACTCTAAAAAAAATCTGCCATGTACACACAAGTCATTCCACTTTCCAAGGAACGTGAAGGCTGAGGACGCTGAACAAGAAGTCAGAGTTTGAAGCCTAGAAATTAGGAGATAATATTTTGCAAGGACGTATAAAAGGAGGCGTCCTCTTCAGATTAAAAATACCTGAAAGATTGCCAACTTTGACTACGCTTCTACTATAGAGAATTCTTGAGAGAATACCTGTTAGATTGAGAGATTGTCATTTTACTCTTATCTAATAAAGCATCCGACTTATTCAAGCTTATTTTCATTCTTATCATTTCTTTTTAAAACCTGTTAACCATTTCAATTGCATAGTTCTTGCTTCCACTCAAACTCCATTTTACTGTGTTTATTGATACTTAAGAGGAATTTGGGTTCCTACAAAATAGATTCCTTTACAAAGGAGTGTGAGGAAGGCAGTGACAAGATCCTTTCGAGACAACTCATTCTACGTCTTAAAGTTGAGATAAGAGAGCCGTTTGTACCATAGTCAATTGAAATCTGAAGAGGCTTTAGAGAGAAAACAACTATTCTCAGTTAGATGAGAATCCATGTTGATAACATACACATTCTCTATGAGAACCTGTAAGAGCAACCTTCTCATCTTTGTTAAGAACATAACATGAATTCTTAAGAAAATTTCACTGTGAAATCTTTATCACACAATTGATTGATGCTAAGGAGATTGTGCTTCAGTCCTTCAACATATGCAACACGTTTGAAGGTAGTTACACCATTGGTTAATAAACCAAAACCTTTGGTATATCCATTTCTGTTTCCTTCAAATGTTACAGAAGAACCTCTTTCATCCTTGTATTCAATGAGCAGGGATTTGTCTCTAGTCATATGTCTTGAGCATCCATTGTCGAGTTACCAAATGCCTTTGACTTTCTACACAAGAAAACAGATTAAGATTGTTTTGGTACCCATTTATCAATAGGTCCAGTGGAGTTAGAGGCAACATCCGCTGACGCTGAAGGATCAGGGTCAGCAAGTGTCTCCACTAAGCCTGAAGAAGTGTCTTCAGTGGGCATCTTCATCTTAGTCATTTTCACAACTTTAGTGGCAGATTTCACTTTGGTTGGTTTTTCAGCCTAAGCTACTTTCTTTACCTTAACTGACAGACTAACTTTGGTATCTAAAGGACACTAACTGGCAATATGTTTTGTTTCACCACAGTGTCTACACCTCCTATAGCTGAAGGCAACTTTAGGGCTAGAATGGTCTAAGGGAATAGAATAGGGACAAGCTCCAAGGATTCCCTTCTCATTTGTTCAAGAAGAAACAACTGAGGGTTTGGAAGCCTTAGGTAAGAGATTCACTTTCAGATTTGGCTTAGGTTTTTGAGAAGGTTGTTGGAACAAAAATGTTGTATTCAAGTCTCGGTGCTAAAGCTGTTTTAGTTGCTCTGTATTGATGCGTTGTTGTTTCCTTTATTAGAAGGTTTTAGTTGACTTTCCTGTTTTGGAAGCTACTATAAATAGTAGCTTGTTAGTTGGTTAGATCACTTAACAGAATCATGCACACATTGACATATCGTAATCAAGAACACATATAGTACTCATCATTTTATGAATCAAGCAAGCCGACAGATTTGATTCAATCTATTGTTCTTGATCTTGTTATGAATTGAATTGATTGTTTAGACTTGAATCTAGAATCCTAATTGGTATCAGAATAGATTCGATAAATTTATATTGATACGATCATTCTGTTCATCAACAATTTCAAGAAATTTTATTGTTTTTTTAATGGAACAATAATTCATCCTACATCATCTTCAAGTTCGACTGTTTTGGGCCTATTTGATTAAAGTTTACCTTAATCTTCATGTTTCTAACTAATTCTGTTAGGATTGAACTTTAGAGTTGTATTGTATTCATCCTTGAAAGATTGATTTTGTATTTCTTGTAGTTTGACTTTGTCTTTTGTATTTTAGTTTGACCTATAAATAGGTTTAGTTTAGTGTAAGGGAGCTTAATTGAGTCATTACTTGTAGGATTAGAGCTTTAGTGAAATAATACACACATTGATTTATTGACTTTTTCTCTCAAGTATCATACATTGTAGATTGCCATTTTATGTGTTCTAAGATGAAGATTTGAAGATTGATTGAAGATTTGGGACACACAATTGGTATCAGAGCTTGATGCAGTGAAGTTGATTGAAGAAATCATAAAAAGTTGCAAAATTTTTTGGAAATTCGTAATTTTTCTTGAATGTTCATATGAGTGTTCTTGAGTGTTCATCATATTTCTTCATAAAATTCTACTCAAATCTTTCATTTTTGGATGTTTGATTGTTAAAATGATGATCATTGTGTGCGGTTTTACATCGTGAATCATTTATATTCTTTCGATTTTGTGATTTGATCATCAAGACTAAAGATTTGAAGAGATTTGTGATTTTTTGAAAAACTTTTTGTTCTTGTGTAAACTCATGAAATATTGGTTTTTAATCTATTTTTGATGAAATTTCTTAATAATTTATGTTTGTCTTTTTTAATAGGTCAATTTTGTTGGTCTTAACATCATCTAAATCAGACATAGGCTTAATCGTACAACCCATCATCCAGACTTAACCATTTTTAACCCTTCTCGGTCAAGCTGATAATCAGTTTCAGCCATCCTCGGACATAAGCTTATCCATACTTGATCATTGTGTTTGTTTGATCATTGTGTTTAATCGGGTACTGTTCCATCCGAAGATCAACCATTCCCGGACACAGGTTCAACCGGATTTGGCCCTTCCTCGGACATTGCCTTGACCTAGCTTGACCTTCCTCGAACATTCTCTTATCCAGAGATTTCTTACCTTGGTTCATTTTCTTGTCCGATTTGATCATTTCCCGGACACAGGCTTGTCCGGATTGCACAATCCTCGGACACTGGCATGTCTGGATTCAAACTTGGCTATAGCATCTGTAGAGCTTTCGTCGGACACTGCTTTGTCCGAGCTCTATTCTTCTTGGTCACCTGCTCAACCGGATTGCTACCTAACTCAGTCACCTCTTTGACCTAGCTCAGCCTAACTCGCACACCCCTTGTCCGAGCTTAACCTTCCTCGGACATAGTCTTATCCATAGTTCAACTTTGGACTTTAACTCGACTGCTTTAAACTATTCCCGATCATTAGCTTGTCCGGTTTATCCAACTGTTTTGTGTTTAATCCATCTCTCACAAACCCTTGTCCGTACTTAGTCCATTTCAGTCATAGTTTTTGTTCGAGTTTCATCTCAAGTTGGTCATTTTTTTGTTCAAGTTTAATTATTTGAATTGTAACTAGCCTAATTGGTTAAGCTACTTGGCCACCATTTTGAGCAGTTTTGAGGTTTTGGATACTGTCTTGACCATATTCATAAATTTTTGGATTCTCTTTTGACTGTTGTTCTTTCAATCAGTCATTACCTTGAGCAGTTTTGACTGTCTTGATTGTTAATTGTGATTGCTTGTTGTTGACTGTTTTTGCCTGGATTTTCAATCTGAATAATTCTTGAATTTCTGGAAAGTTTGCAAAGTGTGTGAATTTTGGAATCGTGTGAGATTTTTGAAATATTTTTGGAAAGCATTTCTTTGATCAATTTCGTGTACTGCATAGATTCATTGTTTAATCAATCTTGATTTTTTTAAATGGCATCATTTTTTGAGAGAGAAAATGAGGATCTGAATGAAAAGATTTCTGAATTGGATATTAATTTGAAGGAATATAAAGAAAAATATGTGATTGTGTTTCTTGAAAATCATGATAACAAGGAATACATCAAACATATAAAACAAGATTATCAAAAGTGTATAGAAAGAAATGAATACAATTACATATCTAAGAGTCGTGATCTTGAAAACACTTTGGATTCTGAAAGAAAAGAGTCAGATGAAGAAGCAATAAAGTAGAGCAAAATTAAGCAAGAACTGACAGATAAAATCCGTAAAGCTGAAAATGAATTGACTGCTGAAAAGAAAATTATTGGATAAGGAAAAGATGATAGAAGCTGAGAAGAGATTTGATACTGAAAGAAAATCTTTTGAAAGCAAGATTAACACTTTTGAGCTGAATGCCAATATGCTTTCAAAACAAATCTCAGATTTTGAACAGATTATCATCTTGGAACGAGCCAAGTTTGATAAAGAGAAGAAAGAGTTTGAAGAAGAATGTCTAAGCAAGAATTTAGAATTGTTTGACAGCATTATTTAGAAGAAGAAAGCACTAGATGAAGAGAAGAAAGTGTTTGCTCTTGAGAAAAAAAACACTACTAAGAAAAATGCTGCAATTGCCAAACAACTTATAGAGAAGAAGAAATGGCTGACATTGCTTCTGAAAATGAAAAGGAAAGTTCATATGAAGAGAGGAAAGAATTTGAAAAAGAAAAGAAAGATTTTGAAAAGTTAAAGAAGGAATTGGAAGGTAAGTTTTTGGAATCTTGAAAGAAATTGTCTGATATAGAGACATAACTTGTTACTGAATTGAACATGAGAGCAGAACTTAAAAAGAAATATGATTTAGTTGCTGATAAAAGAGACCATTTACTCAAGAAAGTAAAAGACTTTTCAAGTGCTAAAAGTCAACTGATTCTCAATTTCAATGTAAAACTTGCTTTTATGACTGTTCCAATGTTAATCCAACAGTCATTCAAGCAGTCCTAAATCAACTGTTTCTAAGAACAAGTCTCATTCTTTAAATCAGTATTATCAAGGGTATGCCATTGGATCACCCAATTATTTTTCAAAAGCTAAACAAGTTTGGGTCAATAAAGCTGATTCTGTTTTGTCTCAAAAATTTGTTGTAACTAACCGTGTTCTTCCTTGCATTGTGAGATCCACTAATGATTTGATCAATCTTAGCAAAGAAGAATCATGTGCTCAACATGCAGAACCAATGACTTTGTTAATCAGAAAACGTTCAACAGATGGTATGGAGACAACAGCGATGAGAATAATTGGAATGGATTTAACAGGTATGATAATAACTGGTATGGCTCCTACTGCTTATCTGATATATGTTGATCCCAGATCTCTCAATAACACTTATAATTTAGTTACGAATAACCAAATTAAAATGATTTTATGAAGAAAGTTAAGAAGACTCAAAATTAATATATGAATATTAAAGAACAATTTGAGCTTCAAAGGTTTTACTTTATTGATAATAAAACGTAAAACACTAAGATGATTTTTCACATATGCACGCTTTTTTACAATAGACCTAGTCGTCTATTTATACTAGTTAGCTRATGCTAAGATAACTAACTATTACTACTTTCTAGCAAATATTCTAGCTAATAGATAATGTTTATCTTTTACATGGATAATCATTGTTTACAAGATAAACTATA
>NC_037528.1:36927405-36933511 GCF_001531365.2 Cynara cardunculus var. scolymus | reverse complement strand
GATATTATGTTCTCCACGTGTCTTTGTGCAAGATACCAAGCGAATCCAAAGGAATCTCACTTGGCAGTCGTTAAGCGCATTTTCAGGTACCTGAAGGGTACTCCCAATCTGGGTCTTTGGTATCCCAAAGACTCAGGTTTTGATCTAACAGGTTTTTTAGATTCTGATTATGCAGGCTGTAAAGTTGACAGAAATAGTACTACTGGTAGTTGTCAATTGTTGGGTGGAAAGTTAGTCAGTTGGACTAGCAAGAAACAACACTCTGTGTCCACCTCAACAGCTGAAGCTGAGTATGTTGCTGCAGGTAGCTGTTGTGCACAAGTCTTATGGATGAAAAATCAGTTAGCTGATTACGACCAAGTGTTCACAGAAATTCCTATTTTCTGTGAAAATTCAAGTGCCATTGCTATTGCCAACAATCCCGTTCTTTACTCTCGTACGAAGCATATTGATATTCGGTATCACTTTATCAGAGATCATGTGATGAAAGGTGATGTTGAACTTCATTTTATTCCTACAGACTATCAACTTGCTGACTTGTTTACCAAACCTCTTGATGAATCTCAGTTTAATTTTTTGATCAGTGAGTTAGGTATGTTAAATGTTGACAAATAATTTTTGAGTCTTCACTAATTCTTTTGGGTTGTGTGTTTTCTCTGAAAATGCTGTTGTGTCATTTGTCAAAAAATAGTCTGGTATCTGTATGAATATGTTTTCTTTCTTTTTCTAAATTATTGAAAATGATGAGTTTTACACTCGTGTATTTTTTCTTGAAAATCAATTTCTATTTTCTCTCTAAAACGTATCTGTGTGATTTCCTTAAAATTTCGTATTTTTTAAATTTATTTCATGTTGGTATCTTTTTAAATTTTTTTTATGTTAAAAATAAATGAAAAAGACAGACAAAAAGTTTTATTTTATAATTGTGTAATGGTTTTACTTTTTATTTTCTTGGTCTTTGTGGTCTATGGGCCTCTTCCTTTGGGCCTAACCTAAACCTTCTCTTCCAAGCTGATTTGTGGGCTTCTAATACACCTCTTTTTTCCTTCATCCAAGAACCTAATCCAAAAACACCCAATCTTTGCAAACCGATCCATTTTCTTTCATATTATTAGTATTGTTTTTAAATGATACTTTATTCCTCAAAAGGTGGAGGTGTCCAACAAAATGAAAGAAAAGAAAAGGTGGCTACTCCACCATCATTATAAATAATATGTAAAGTTAGGACAGGTGGACCCCCTTCTCACCTACACACCTATTCCCCTAACTTCACAATCACTTTCAAACCATATTTCTTACCCACACCTATACCCCCTTCAACAAACCGATCCACACACACCTATTCCCCCCTTCAACAAACTGATCCACTCACCCCCCCTTTCCCCTCTTCGGCCTCTCTCTCTCACCCACCACACACCGAACCTCCACCCCCCTTCAAGCCGATCCCTCCTTCTCCCTCATTACCCTCAAGCCTATCGCCCCCCCCCCCTTCGGTTTGCTAAGGTTTGCGATCCCACCGATCCCTCCTATTCGGCTTACACACGATCCCTTCCACCATCCCTTCACCCTACACACCGACCAAATACAAGGCCGAACCTCTTTCCCCCAAACCCCATTCGGCTTGTTCTTCAAGCCGATCCCCTCACTCTCAACCTCTCTCTCTTATCGATCTCTTCCCTCCTTAAGCCGAAACCTACATAAGTCCAAACCTAATTTCCAATCTCTCCCTACCACAAGCCGATCGCCTCCCACACACACCGACCCCCCCAAACACCATTCGGCTTATCCCTTTTCTCCCTTCCTACCTCATAAGCCGATTCCCCACCCCTTCCTTTCGGCCCACACCCTTCGGCCCACCCCCTCTCTTTTCTAAACCCTAGATCATCCTCTCCCTCTTTATAAATTGATCGCCCCCCTTCTCTTCTCACTTTTTAACCTCATATCGATTTCTCACTTTTTATCCCCAATCCTCTCTAATCGGCGCCCTACCCAACCGATCTCTACTTATCTCTCTTTCTCTCTCTCCTCTCGGCTTCCTCTTTTTCTTTCCCATCCTCCATAAGCCGAAACGCCTCCCCTTTCGGTTTCTTCTCAAGCCGAACCCACACTATCGATTCCACAAACCGATCCACCATCTCCATTCGGCTTATCTCTCCTTTTTCACCCTATCTCCAACACCGATTTCATCAAGTCGATCCCATTTACTTCTGCCCATAAGCCGATTCATTCCCTCTCCTATGGCCCAAACTGAAATCAGTCTCCTTATCCAAACACCTTCGGCTTCCTCCATTTTCTTCTCCAAGCCTATTACAACCACCTCTTCTCAAACCAAACACACACCCACTCACCGATTTTCCATTCCCAATACCCCAAATCGCCCCCCCCCATCTCCTTTTTCTTGTCCCCTTTTTCCCAACAAGATATTTTGTTCAAACCTCTCCCTTACGCCCATCACATCCCATCCACCACATCCTCACTTAAGACCCACACCCCCCACACCCCTATTCCTTACACCTATTTCTTTGACTTTTTACCTTCCCAATACAAACCCTTTTTTTACCCACCATATATTTCCATTCTTCCTTTTTATTTAAAACCCTCCAACTCTCATCTTCTCTAACATATCTCAATCTCTCATCTTCTTTAAAAACCTCCACCTTTCTTCTTCACAAGCTTACTGTGTGGTTTTTCAAGAATTCATCCTCCATGGCTTCTAAAGTTGGGACTCCCTCCAAAGCTCCAAAGGTTAAGAAATCTGTTTCCCTTACTGCTGATGATGTTACTTTTTCTTCATGCAATTTTGTGGCATTGTTGGATCACAATGAAAAGTATCCGGATTTCTTCATCATAATCGAATTTCTTCGTAAGTGCCCTCTTTTCAAAGCTCTTACTTATTCTCCAAAGATGAGTAAATCTYTGCTTCGTGCATTTTGGGCTACATGTATATATGATGATTCTACTAAATCTGTGCATGCCTCTGTATTGTCTGTCAATGATATGTCTTTTAATGCTGATGATTTGAGGAGGGTGTTAGAGCTTCCTTCTTATCCATCTTATGATGAGCTAGTATATGTTGATAATCTGCATGTTGTTGCTTCCACTATGGGCTATGTGCAAGACCTTGCTTTGATCAAACAAAGCACTCTTTATAGGAAGAATATGTGTGGTATTTGGAACTTTTTCTTCTCACATCTTATTCAATGTTTGAGTTCCAAAACTGGAGGGATGGATCAGTCACCCACTAGTGTTACCCAGCTAGCTCATGCCCTTATTTTCCAAAAAAAAATTGATTTTGCTAGTTATTTATTTGGGGAATTGGTAAAGAAGATGGGTAGTGCCAAAAGCTCTACTGTGCCTTTTATTAGATTTCTATCCATGATGATTGCTRATAAACTTGGGTCACGTATGCCGGCCGATACTGCAAATTTTTATGACCTCAAAGTGTCTCAAGTTGGCATTCAGACTTTGAAGAAGGCATCATTGTCTACCAATCTACCTCTTCCTTCAGGTATAGTTTCTTTTGCCACCTCTTCTCACCCTGTATGGGGAGAGTGCTCTGTGACCACAGTAGCTGGGGATCTTCCTTATGTTGCTCCGGTCACCCATCACTCCTCCATGTCAGTGGTCCCTCCCCCTTCTACTTCTTCAGCTCCTGCCTCAAAAGAGGCCGCCTGCTCTGTCCGGAGACGGCTGGCAGACAGCTTTATTCCCCCATCCTCCGCATCTGTTTCTGAGGCTATGACTTCGAAAGCGCCTTCAGAGTCTCATCCCGCCTCACACCCCTCTCACTCAAAGCGGAGTAACTCTAGACTTTCCACTCTTGGCTCTTCCTCTATGAAGACCAAGAAGCCAAAAAGGGCTATAAACACATCTCCAACCAAGGACTCTCAACAGTCCAAGGTTGTTGAAATTGGTCCTACTGAGCCTAAGACATCTGCTTTACACCCCCTAGCTCCTCAGTGCCCTCTCAAAAGAACACTGCTGTACATACGGGGATCCCACTTGACTCCACCTTGGCATCTCTATATGACCTTGGTGATGACTCGGACACCTCCCCTTTCCGAGGTTCCTCCTCTCCTCCACTTATTCACGGCCTATCACCCGAGATCGATGATCTTGATGATATTGCATGGATGGATGATTTATCAGCTTTATCTGATACTGGCATCCCTTATCTCCAATTTATTCTTATGGATGTAGATAGTGAGCCTTACCAGACTACTACATCTACTACAGTGGTAATCGGCGACCCGCCTCACGCAGGCGTCGATGATACAGACACCGAGCCTCTCGCCGGTGTTGGTGATACAGATACTGAGCCTCTCGCCAGTGTTGCTGATACAGATATTGAGCCTCACGTTGATATCGTTGATACAGATGTTAAGCCTCACGCCAACATCAGTGATACTCCCATCGGTGACTCTCAGGGCGCCGATGGTACTGAGAGTGTTGGTGTCTCTTCACCAGGTGGGTCAGCAAGCCCAATCAAAGCTTGCTCTCCTACTCCAACTGCTGTTTCTCCCTCCAGGCCCCCCTCTGCACCAGGCTTCCAGTTCTCAGCTCCTTCTCCTCCTGAAGTGGTCTATGCCATACCCACTGAGGTGGTGGACATGCTCAGTGGCTTCACATCTCAATGTCAGTTGCTCATCTCTCAACAGGCCTCCCTTAGCACTAATTTATCAGGAAGATTGGACTGCGTTACCTCTGAACTGCATCAGCACAGTGCCGCCTTGACAGATCATGGCATTGCCTTCTTTGCTCTTAAAGCTACGGTTGATTCTCTGGATGCTCGTATGACTGCTCTATTTGATTCTCAATCCAGCATCTCTGAAGCTGTTGATGATCTTCGTGCTCGGTCGGAAAGTCAAGCTGCCACAAATAAGGCAATTCTTCAATCTCTGGCTGATCTTCACTCCAAGATGGATGCACAAACTCAGATATCCAAATTGTTCTTAGCCAGAGATACAGAGTTCACTGTTGACTTGAGTCCTACTCAGTTCACGAAAGAGGACAGGGTTATGTTAGCCAAAGTCAGTCGCCGTGTTGAGTCCGATTATGCTCTTCTTGGCTGTCTTCATCGCGGTGTCTCACGTCTGCTTCGTGCCACCTGTGCTCCCTTTCCTCGTGCTACTGGTTCTGTGCCTTCCCCACCTGCCGATGTGGAGGGTCCTTCTGTTCCTGCTAGTGGACCTTCCCCTGTTCCCACTGAGAGGGAGAAGACAGTTGATCCTGCTACCAGTGACAACGGGGACGACGATTCAGCTTCTACTTCTTCTACCTCTTCATCCTCAGCTGAGTCAGATGGTGATGCTCCTATTGAGGGGGAGCTAATTGATCATGATGATAAAGCCACAACATCTGTTGAGGGGGAGCAACCATGTTCTATGCCTTTAGTATCTGTTGAGGTTGGTACTATCCCTTCTCAAGATGATATTCCCACTACTTCTAGGGACTTAGTCCAAACTCACAGAGAAGGAAAGGCACCCATGACCTCAGATGAAGAAGCTGCTGCAGCTAAAACATCTAAAATTGCTAGACATCAATCTGTAGTTCCTTCAGCCGACAGACTTGTGCTTAAAGCTTCATGTCCTCAAGAAATTGATCTTCATTTATTAGGTATTTCTTCTGAGGATGCGGCCAACTCAATTACTCTTCAAAAGCAATTTGAGGAAGCCAACAGATCTCACTCCTTAGTCCCACGATCTAAGTCTGAAGAAACCAAAGAGAAACGAATTAAATGGTTTAATGACTCAATTCTCCGACGCTACACTACTAGTCGAATTGTCAATGCCAGAATCAAAGGTCCTCAAAAATTGACCTATGATTCCAATCTGATCCTTTTGATTATTGGTCGAGAAAACGGAGCAATGAGGACAGAAAAGCTGTCTTGGATCCATTCCTACGGTCTTACTGAGTGGATGGAGATCATCAAGTTTCTCAATAAAAGCAGAAGTATGTATAAAAAATTTGTCTTGAGTCATCTGTATCGCCTTCTAAAAAAGATACAGATGATCAAGATRCATTACAAGCTGCCTTCCCCTCCATAACTCTCCTTTCTTAAGCAAGTGTTAAGCAAAGCTGGCTCTTCAAAATCTGCTTCTGCCTC
>NC_037528.1:36908520-36922971 GCF_001531365.2 Cynara cardunculus var. scolymus | reverse complement strand
TATTATGTTAGAATTTAATGATTATATTAATTATATTTTAGATTTTTATATTTAAAATGAGATGTTTATTTTGTATTTGATTGTGTTTATCTACATTTAGTTACATGAATTCAGATATGTAAAGGTTTAAAAGTTTTTAAGAGTTTTATAAAGTTTTAGCCAAATATTTTATAAGATAGTATAGATATAAATATAGATAATGATGTTTGTATGCCCAACAAAACATAAAAGCGATTCAGAGCTGGTCTACTAGGGTTTACCGCAAAACCCTCCGACGTAATGAAAGCTTTAAGCTCGACGCAGGTTTTGCAAGAGAATCACACCACTGATCCTGATGCCGTTATATCTCTTACTTTCACCCACAGAGCTCTATCCGATGTATAGACACTTGAATCAACACCACGATTTGCTTCATTTCCTTCCATTTGTTGTTTACTTTTTTCCTTCAATTTCTACTCAGGTTTCCTGCTTGGCTCAATTCAAGAAATTGGAGAGATTGGACCTCACCTTCAACAATTTGTCGTCTCTTGAGGTGATTTGTAGTCATTTGAACAAGTACTCATCTATGGAAAAAAGAAGGCTACGTGTTTGAAACCTAAAACTTGATTTTGGTTTCTATATTTCTGAGGGGAAGTTAAATAATTACGTTATTAATGTAAACGGAATCTTACCAATTGTTAAAATTTTGGTGCTTAATATTTTACAACGGTTTTCTTTCTTAATTACGAACTTGCAAGACACTAAGTTCGATCTCATTTGCTTCTTTTGTAAAGGTAATCAACATCCGTAACATGGATTTCCTGTGATTGATAAACCAGGGTCTGAAGCCATGCTTGAATTTGAAGTGGTTATCAGTTAAGCAGAACAAGCTTCGAAGCTTAAAAGGTGTTGAAGGACTTGCTTGTCTAACTGTGAGTAATAAGTTGCATTTGTTTCAATTTTCTGCCAATCAAAGTGTGATGCAGAAAGAAAAGAAAATGTACATTCAGAACTTGAAGATCGATTTGTTAAGGTTAAGATTTCACCAAAGTACGTGAGCATATAATAATAGTGAAAATGGACTATTTGCAGGCCCTGTCCATTTGTGTAATCTGCTGTCTCTCAATCTGCACCATGCCATCTATGAAGTTGATTTCTTGGAGTTCTCAAATGCACATGGGTCTCGTTCTCTAATTTTACTTATGTTAACACAAATGTGCATGGCTGCTAATAGTCCATTTCCCATATCAATATATCAAAAATACATATCATGAAATGATGGATCTAATTTAAAAAATAATTGAAATTAAGAGAACAATGCTTACCTTGCTGGAGCACCATAAGAATCTCAATGAGTTGGAGGGTTGATCAAGGTGAGTGTGAGAGTTTGTTGCATAACTGTTTTCTCTGAGTCCATGTCCTCCATCATGGCACGAAGCTGAGTGATGCAATAAGATTTGACCACCCCTATTTTTTCACCAGTTGTTTTATTTTACTTGGTCCTTTTCGATATCCTGACTATCATGGAAAGTAGTAGGGTTGTAGGGGATTCCTTGCTAGGATGAAACTGCACGACAGACTCAGCAGCAATAACATATCTATTAGTAACCAATTCAACTAATTTGACAGGCACCAAATCATGTAAACTCTTACACATTAAATATAGCGAAGAAAGATGCATTTCTTGGACAGTGAAACCTAGGCTCAAGCTTCCCCTCATTAAAATTTGCATATGCAGGACAGTTGAGTAACCTAAGAGAAGAATGATCAGCAAGCTTACCTAACCATATTTACTAGAGTGCCTTGCACCCTATCGACATGCTAGGTGAATAATGAACAAGTCGGCTGCCTCTGCTAGAACTCTTTGTCTAACTGAAAATTCGACAAAAAATACACATGCGCTACTCTAACACAGTTATTCTCATATGTTCTACAACTCCGATCTACTGTGCTGTATCCACTATAGTATGATGCCTCATATGATGCTGCTGTTCTTGCACCATATTAACTCATCCTATCCAACCCTTTATATATTCACAACCTATTTATCTTCTTTCATGCTTGCTTGAGTTACTTCTTAATCAAAGCCACTGTCTGTTTAAAAATCATTGTAAACTTTCTCTAAATGGGTCAATGAAACAATATTTTTGTTACAGTTAGGTGTCTCCATCTGAAACTATTAATTTATCAATAGATGGTTGAAATGCAAAAATTCTTCCCCTAAAATATGGATTACATTACCTCGAGTAATGCCTTTGTACCACAAGCACATTATTCTAATCTATCCAGTACCTTCACAAAATATGATCCCTACAATACTGTTTATACCACCCTAGCTGATTCCCCAGTTACCAGAAGGTCTATAATTCTAACCAGGTACATTCAGAATCATGTGGCCACTGCTATCAGCAAAAATTATCTTTCAATGTTTTGACTTTGCTATATATATATATATATATTATGAACAAGGTACTTAATGCTGGCAGCAACATGCTCCAATCAATGGAGGAGGTCAAGAGTCTTGTGAGGCTACGTGCACTAATCTTGAATGGTAACATGTCTTTGATTAGTCTATGCCTTAACTTCCTGATATGCTGTTTGGGTGCACTCTATCCTATATGAGACTAACACAATACTTTCTTTTTGGCAGACAATGAGATTGTTTCAATTTGCAGAACTGATCAGATGAAAGAATTAAATACCCTAGGTATGAGATTTGAACTGGATTACACAGTATATGCACATATAAAATCTTTTAAGGAATTAAACAGGGTTTCTCACCATGCTTATCATGCCCTAACACTCTTTTACAAAACGACACGTAGTTTTGTACCAGCAAATCCAAATCGATCAATGTTGCAAACTCATCTTTGTTGAAACCACAGAAGAATAAAGGGAATATTGGAAACGTGATCTCAAATCTTACAAAAGCAAAGTTGGGGACCTATTTGAGTGTACTGGGAAGAAAGGATAAGAAAGGGAAAGGGAGGAAGAATACCTACCCTCACTAAACATTAGCTATACTTGGTAACTTAATCGTAAGCACTGCAGTTAGATCCAACATATATTAGGATACTACTAGCTTTATAAGAAATGGTCTTCTTATTTGATGAGAACATATGTCCTATTGACTTTTGAGCAGTCTTGCAGATTCCTTCCTAGTAGCAGCTTTTAAGTATTTATTGAAGTTTACAGTTGTCTCTTAATTATTTGCAGAATTACTTCCATGATGTTATAGTGCCTTTGTCATGTTGCATTAGTACCACATACTTGGAGGTAGTTAATCCTTTAGTGTTACTATTTAATAAGCTTATAAGGTAGAAGTGAAGAGTAGTGACAGATTAGAGCCTATAGAATCAATGTTACATCTCACATTTGCGCTATCAGGTAACAGCTAGCTTATTAGCTAGTTTGCCAAACATAGCATAAGTATTTGGCCCTCAAGATCATTTATCTTTTGTTTGACTGATATAATACAGGGATATACCAACAAAGGTAACACAAAACATAATCCAAGACCTGATCCCATTTTCTGGCTTCTATCTCGACATATGCTGCTTCTATTCTTTTCTACTTTGTTTCTACTTGTGTGATGGTCACTGCTTTTTATTGCCTGTTTTTCATTTGTTCTTGGTGGGGTAATGATTTTATTGCTTAACCTTGTTGTGAATGTGGTTTATGACATTCGTTACTAGTTAATGATTTTAGGATATGATTATGTCAATGCAAAGCGGTTCTATTATGATTTACTACTCCTTCTAAAATAATCTTCCACTTCTGTGATCTATTTTTGGACAAAATGGCACGAAAATGCAACATACTTTCATTTCATTCCTATTTTGGGTAACTTGCTTTCAAAACCTCTATTTGGGTATTGAAATGTGATATTTCAAACATATAGGTACCCTGAGTTATCTATAGGTAACCGGTCAACCAAGATGATGTGTATTTAAAAAATGACGTGGAACAAAGGTATGATATGGAAAATAAAACATTAATATTTTTATAAAAACTGTTCATTCCCCTACCCATGGTTTTTAAAATCATTCGAGGCGTACTTCTCGAGGCAAGGCGGTGGGATTCCGAACATGGGGCGCCGCCTCAAATGAACTGAATGGAACATAAGCCTCAGGCAGGATGAGGCGGGCCTTGAGGCGCCCGAGGCGGTGAATTAGGCGGGGATGAGGCGTGTTTTCTAAACTAGGGTTTAGAAATTGACTTAGGGTTAAATTAACCTACTTTATCCCTCTGTTCGTGCCCCCTCCTCTAGTTGTGGTTTGCTGCTCTTTCTCTCTGTTTCTACCATGTTGTTGCAGATTGAAGAGGAATAGCCAGACTTTTCGTTTTCATATTGGAGGTTTTTTTAAGTGTGATTTTAATTCTCTTTTTTGACAAGTGTGACTTTAATTCTCTTTTTATTGACAAATGTGCGACTTTAATTCTCTCTATGGATAAAATGTGACTTTAATTCTCGCTATTGATAAATATTAACCTTAATTCTTTTTTGATATGTGTGATTATAATTACTTGTTAACAAAATATAAATAATAAAATCTCTATATATTAGTTACATATATTAAAAATTGAGACTATTAATGATTTTTAAAAAATATTATTGTTACATATATACAAATATTTTTATTTATTTTTAGTTTCCGCCTCAAGGCTTATGCCTCACCACCTTGGGGCTTTAGGCCTTGGGTTGTGGAGGGAAAACGCCTATAGGCCCGATTCTGCCTTTTAAAACCTTGTCCCCACACCCATCAGTTCTTTTCGTCCCTTCCTTATCCTAACAAGCATCTGCTGGCAGTTCGAAGATGCTTACCAAAAAATCACGCCATTGATTCATCCATCTCCACCAGATTCATTTGAAAATTCAAGAGACTCTTCTCGTTGCATCACTACCATACAGCTAGTGAGACACCCAGAAGCTTCTTCATCAAAAAACCAGTTTGGTTTTAGATTCTTTCGAAGACACCTTACAGCAATTTTTAGATCTATCTTGCTCAAATCGTTTTTCTTTTATGGTCTGTACTTGTTTTATGTTTGGACCAGGTTCTGTTTCTAGTTCTTGGGATTTGCGTTTGCCTTGCTTCGTCTGGCATTGTTTATGTGTTGATTTGTGGGTTTTGGGCTTTTTTAGATTGACGTTGTGATTTTTATGTGTATCTGTTCGTGTGTTCTAGTTGTATGGGTGTAAATGTATAAATCTGGTTTATATCTTTTGTTTCCTCTTTTAACTTTGAAGCTAAAGTTGAAGAATGTGGGGTGCTGGTGGTTTAGGTGTTGCTGTCATTAACTTGTTGTGCATCCCAATATTTCTTGATGTTCTCAATGAACATGACGCAGAAAGTAATGTCTCTTGGTGATGGGAGGATGATACGATGGATGAAATCTAAATTTGGAGCCGCAGCTAGTATAATGAAGATAGAAAAACATCATTAGAATCTTTACAAACTTTTTATTAAATCTATTTGTCAATAAAAAATTACTACAGAATTTTTAAATCTTGAAGGGTATAAGTTTTATAACCTTTAAAAAATAACTACTTGAAATCTATTTGCATGGTTGAAAAGATATTACAAATTTTACGATAAAAAAGTTTTGGAAATATTTTGCTTAATTAAAAAAATATTACAAATTTTAAATTAAAAAATAATGATGTGGTTTTTTTTTGCTTAGTTGGCATTTAAAAATCAGAAAATTAATGCCACATCAGCAAAAACCTGATCCTAGTCAGCAATTCTAGGCAATTAGGTAAGCTAGGTACCACAATGTTTAAAATGTCACATCTTAGGTATGACAATGAAGGTTTCGATAGTATGTTACCTAAAATAGGAATCATACTAAAGTTGGTTGCTATATTTCTGCATCTTACCCTGTATTGTTTTGGAAAATTGTGCATATTTGCCACAGTACTCTGGTTCATTTTAAGCTAGGGCCATGCTTTCATCATATGCCATGACTAGTATGATTTAAATTCATGTGTTAACAGTTTTATGGTCTTTATCTGAGGAACGAGGGGCAAGTCCTTTCATATGATATCTTGGATTTACCAGAATATGATCCCAGCCTGATTGCTGCTTGTGTGCCTTGCAGTACTTTCAAGGAATCCAATTCGTAAAATTGGTGAAAATCTAAGCAAGGCTAATTCGATCACAAAAGTAAGCAGCCTTAAACAATTTCAATCAAATGTTCCAGGAATCAGTTGTTGAGTGTTGATTTATTTTCTCGTTAATATTAATGCATTTGACTTTGACGCTAGCTGTCTCTTTCGAACTGCAAAATTGAATGCATTGGTTCTTCAATCAAGTCCTGCACAGAACTAAGAGAGCTCAGGCTTGCTCACAATGAGATAAGGGTATAATGTGATTCTGCTGTCATTTTGCACTTTCCTAATGTAGTATCTATATTACTTACTGTCACGTGTTTATTACTCATTGGTAATGGAACACTGTTTCCGTTTTTTTTATATTGATTTTCTTGTTTGATCAATACGTCAGACTCTCCCAAGTGAGTTAGCTCGAAGTACAAAAATCCAAAATTTGGATTTGGGAAACAATCTGATCATGAGGTGGTCAGATCTCAAGGTTAGCTAATTAATGGAAGCTTTTATTTTTTATTTTTTATTTTAATGTCAGCTATTGGCTCTATTTTTTTTACTTGTGAGCTTATGGGTTCATTCTGGAATTCCAGATACTTTCTTCATTGGCAAACCTGAAGAACCTGAACCTAGTTGGGAACCCGGTTGCTGAGAAGGATGTATTATCAAAGAAGGTGAGTTGTAGTTTCATTATGAGCATCGCATCCTTTTATAACCTGATGGAAGCACTTGTTTTGAGATTGAAAAGGACAATTCATGGTATACATGAAATTTTGTCATACTTTTATATAATAAACATAAGCAAAATAGATAAACCGATTACTATACTTTCATACATCTTTCAATTACATATCCGGATAAAAAGGTTTATCTATCACATACTTGTACTCTCATAATCCTATCCTTTATTTTATTAGCGTCCAATTTTAAGCAAATCACCTAACATCATGGTCAATTTGGGAGAGAAGAGGACGGGAAAAATAATTTGATGGAGAAAATGTTAATCATCGTAACTGTTACTAATGGCTTGGCTAACATGATTAAACTCGAAGATGCAACTGATATGATTATGAGAGTACAAATATACCATTGATATATCTTTTATGTAATTGAAGAAAATATTTTTATTTATTTTGCCTATAAATTCTATTGCTATTTGGATATATAGGAAGACTTCTTTTTTTCTTTTTAAGGGTGGGGTGGGGGTGATGCCTTAACCTAATACCAAAAATCATTGGGTTGGGGGAATTTTGTGCATAACCGATGACGTTCTCTTCTTTCCTCAGATTACATAAAATCTAGTTCTTATTTTTGCAGCAGTAGTAATATAGTTTCTTATTGTGCTGCCTCATTTGAATAGGAGAAGACAGTTGGAAGAAGTAAAAAATAAGATGCTGAAGGCATATAATAATCATTTCATGCATTCTGCAATTTCTTTGTAAGAGGGGACATCATTGCAATTGCCTAATAAAACCCAAACTAACACACAGAGGTAAAGTCTGGGGGTTAGGATCTATGCAAAAACAGGTGAGCATGCTATAGATGAGAGGTGTGCAAAGAAGCAATGGAAAAGGCCTTTGGGAGGTCAGGGGCTCAAAGGTGGGGAGGCTTATTTGTTGCATTTGCCATAATTAAATTATATGCTTCAAGAAAATGCATCAGGGATATATACGAGTGCTACATAAAAAGATGGGGTCTATTTTCTTCTGTATATGTGTTATTTTGCAGTTGCTGTTTTCCAAAAATACAAGAGTTGATAAACATGCTACTAATGCAGATAAAGAAGCTGGTGCCAAGCATACAGATATTCAATGCAAAGCCAATTGATAAAGTCACAAAGAATGTGATTGATGATAACCCTTCAACTAATGCTTCTGTGGATATTGCTATGAAAAAAGAAAAGACGAAGAAGCCTAAGCTGAATAACAAAAATGCTTCAGATGATGAGGAAAATACACATTCAACGGACCCTAATTCAGAGAAGAAATCAAAGCGCAAATCAAGGGACTTGAAGGACGGATTCGTCACAGAGAAGGAAACAATAAAAAGGTCAAAGAAAGCAATACATGATGAAGAAACTGTGCATCTTGAAAACAACGAAAATAGAAACGAAAAGAGGGAAGAAGGTGATACCATCGAAAAGAAGAAAAAGAGGGTTAAGAGCAAAGCCAGAGGTTCTTCTGCTGTGCAGTTGCTGAGCCCAGAGGCCGAATTTGGGTTAGGCGGGCCCTCGGCATGGGATCTGGAATAGCTGTTATCATTGGTTTTTGAATTTTGATTTGCAGCAACTTTGGGGAGAATCTTGACAAGATAAACAGCAGTTAGGATCCCTGATGAAACTTGTGTTTTGCAGGTTGGTTTAAATGTTTGATTGAAGCCGGGGTTTTCTCAGAAACAGTCTCTACCTTTTAGGATAGAAGAAACGTCTGCATATATAGATGCCCCTCACATCTGCATGGAATTTATGGGTTTGTTTAATTTTGTTTGTTTTTTTTTAAATCTTTGATTGAAGCATGTTCTTTGTTTTTCATGCCACAAGTTGCAACGTTACTTTGTTCTTTAACGAATCTTATGCTACCTTTTTGGCAATCAATATTGTTCCATCTTAGTTGTAGACTTGTTTTATTTTCAACCTATTTCTTTACTTTTTCCATGTGATGTTTAGGTTTGTTAGTTATTAATAAACCGTAGTATTGACAATTCGAATATCGTGTTTCTTTGCTAGCATCTCTAAAGTGGTCCCTATTTTTCAAGTTTTGAACGGTTAAAAAAAAAGACAGGTCAAGGACCGGATGTTCGGTTCGGCAAAGGACTGAATCGAGTTTGGTTAAAGCTTGGTCAACACCACAATGGCTATATTTGACGTTCTGGTTGTTTGTATTGCTTCCCTGAAGCAACAAAATATATGCAGATGTTTGGATTACTGTGTGGAAGTGAAATAAAGATTTTCTTTTTAAAGAAAATTCAGGTCTTGTAAGTATGGCTTTGTGGATTATAGAGGCCGGGCTCAAGATGACCAAACCATAAGAGCTTAGCGTACCTCAAATCTCTTTACAACTGTTATACAGTTAAGCCCTTTATTTTTATCGATGATTTAGATATATAACCTTAAATGAGATTTTGATTATGTTCTTGTTGATAACAACATACGGGCTGGTGCACCTTTACACTTTTTATAAATAATAATAATAAGTTATATGCTATATTAAAATAAATTCTAAAATGATATGAAAAAAGGTTTTATGATTATTCCTTTTAAACTTATTATTGTAATTTAAAACTTATTTACTAATGAGTATGTTACCATTTATTTATATATCAAAAAATAATTTATAATTTAACACATTAATAAAAACGTTTTACTTTACGAAAAATGAAAAAAAGATGACATGATTTTGAATGTAATCGGTATGTTTCAAAATTTTATCATGTTCTAATACTAAATTAACTTGGACACAAAATCCAAAGTTCAATAAAATGATGATAGATAATCTCTTCAGACCATCTACTAGCTAGATTCAACTTAACGCAAAATATTCGTACACAACTCAAACACTAGTTTAGAGGACTCAAATTCAATATCATCACAATCCAATGGCTGATACAAGATGCTACTGTCATCTTTCTCAAAATTTTGGCATGGACAGATTTATAATCGCAACTCTCTTTGAATGATTTCCATACTAGCTTCCGCCATTAAAAATATGATTCATACTCGAACCATTTTTATTTGCTCAAACAATTGAAAGGTACACCATAAAGTGCTCTTCGGATAGGTTACATCAAATAATAGAAGAACTAATGAACTGTTATAACCATTGCTACACAAGTAGACACAATGCCGGCCTTCTGTAAAAGAGGGTATACCGTCAACTTTTTATTGTACCGGTCTCACAACCATCATGGTGAAGTAAATTATGTGTCTAAGGAGCAGGTGGGTGGTATCTGGAGTCGAACCCCAGACCAGACCTCCATTTGTTATGCAAGGATGTGCCAATTTTTACTCGCTAGGCTTGAACACAATGTCAGCCTTGCTAACATCTTGCTGCCTTCAAAAACTTTTCAAATGGGCATGAAGATGGTAACCTGAAAGATTCTTGTTGTCCATACTCACTTGAAAAAGAAAGTGAGGTCGTTTACCAAACACTTATTACCGGTAAAATTTAACACTAATATTTACTTACCGGGTAAGATTGTTGGTCCTTACCGTATCCATCCAGTAATATAATATGACTTGGTAAGCACTTACCCACCCCTAAGATGATATCAACCGATTTAAGATGAAGCAATACATCACGAAACATTATCCTTGAAAACTGTACAAAACTTTTTACAAAGGGTGGGTTGGGTTTTATTTATATTTTACCATTTGGTGTTTATAGTGCCAAAATAGTGAATTATACAGTTGTACTAACCGGTAAGAAGCACCTAAGCTTAATAAAATTTTGGTATATTTAACAGGAAGTTGCAAGTATAAAACATAACAAGAAAGATGAGAAACTGCGATCCTTACACTAAATTGAAGTTATTAACTTGGGCTTCAGACAGTTTCTTCTGTTTACCCTTGACAAGAGCCTCCTCACACTGATTTTTCATTTGATCACAAGGCACTGGTGTATGTAGAGGTATTTGGCATGCTTTCAACATCATGGCCCGTTTCCACTACCTGTTAAGAGATGATTCGAACTATGATTTTAAAAATTTATATTTTTCCTTTCTGAAACATCAAGCGAGTAATTTTTATTGGGGAAGAAAATAAATTTATATTTCTTGAGGATATTACATGGAATGAAGGGTTGATGTGAGAATTGCAAATAATTTGAGTACCAAATAATTAATTTCATAATGTGTATTCATTGATAAATATACACTATATAAATTTCATCAAAATATATGTAACATCCTCCGTCCACATGGTCCGGAACACGGATGGTGTCACTAACGAGACTTAATACAAAGACATAAATATTTCAGAGCTACAAATAAACTCCAAACATAGATCACAACTTTCTAAACATGCTTTATAATCCAAAATATTACATTACAAAAAAACAAGTTTGAAAACTCCCAAAAATAGTACTCTCGATCTCAAGTCTCGCCCTATCGGTCACTTGGAACCTGCCGTGTCAGAAAACAAGGACGCAACTGAGCTCAGTGAACAAATTATAATATGAAATTCGAAATAACAATAGGTAACACTGATAATAAAGCAGAAGACATACAATTCAATTAAGCTAATTTCAGAAAAATCAAGACAGTTCACAATTCTTGCTTCAAAACATAATTTAAACAAAAGTCCGTCAATTCCTATAGTATTCATAGGGTGGCCAAACCACACGAACTATCGGGCTGGCATGCGGACACACACCCTAAGTCCCCCGTAAATTTAACCACGGTCACATAGTGAGTAATCTTAGGATCGATCCATCCGCCTTGGAGCCAATAAAACCGGCCTAGTCCACAAGGTGGTTTCACGTAAGCCACTATTGAGTCTAACTCTGTGGACCGAGTTCACCTGCAGGATGCCATGACTACAAAGCCGCCAAAGAAGGCATCCCAACTAATGTGCCCATCAATTTGGTGATATTGAAAACTAAACATGCGCTACTACCCGGATGACTTTCATAAAACGTCAAGTTTCAATATACTTCATAAAATTCAAAACTACTTCAAATATGAAAATCAATAGACAAAACTCAAGTGTTAAAAATAAAGGTTCAGCGATTTATATATATATAAGTATATATTTTGTTGACCACTTTTAAGTGATCAATCACCAGGCGGTGAACCACCGTTACGAAGGGTCAACTACAACAACTATTTGCCCAATAATTAAAAGAAGTGAAATCCGTTCCTTAACCGAAATTGAGAAGTAACGCAAGATCAACGAGATTCACGGTTAAGTTGACTTTGTTGCGTGCTTAACGAATGCATAAATCGATTATTACTTAAACGACGTAAAACCATATCATAACTAATAAGTTACTTACGTCCTACATGTTAATAACCAACTTAGAATTCAAGAGGGACAACCGGATATGCATTGAGAAATCGACTCAATACTTAGCTTTATGCAGTTGCGTTCCCGACTTTTAACAACTTCTATCCCTCATTTTCATGATCATTTTCCCTCCACTTAGAGGTCAATACAAAAAATAATATATAAATGGAAGTTGTAGTATGGTATCTTATGAATGTACTAGTTTTGTGATCATCTCATTTGGATCATTCATCTATTTTAGACGAATTTTACAAAATTGCAGTAAAATCCCATGTATAGTGTAAATAGCCTCAAAACGACACTCTTTTGAGACCCTTAGAGCCACAACTGAGTTTTCGACCCCCATGAAAATTGTAACATACATTAAAGTCTTTCTAGCTGCAAAATATGATTTTTTTTTCAACGTACGGTTTGTGATCTACGCACTGTCAAAGTTGGACCTGTACAGTCGGTAAAATTCGATTCACTTTTTTTTTTCCAACTGCTTTGCTACATTTAAGTGCTCTAAAACATACCTCAACATACTAAAAAGTAAAACAAAGTCCAATAATTGCTAACCTAAGCTTAGTCATGCAATTTTACTCTTTTCGACATTTAATCGAACACTTGGTCTGCGGTTAATTATATACACCAAATCTAACTATATTGATTCCATACTTTATCATTTTATTTTTTATTCAATTTTAACCAATCCTAGCATTTTAAACATGAAATACTGATAAATATGCTATTTTAGTCAATAATGACTTCAAAAACAGTTTTATTTCAGAAACTTTATGTCAAGAACTTTCGCAATTCCAAATCCATATCCCATGTTATCTCAAAACAGTTTTACCTTTCTCAATAGTTTTGAATGCAATAGTACCTTCCTCAATTTAAAATAGCTTTTGAAAGAAACAAATTGGGCAATAACAACCCTCATCGGACAATACTTGACCGGTGACTGCCCTTCATCGGACAACACATGGGGGATGAACTGCCCTCATCGGTCAACACTCATCAGACAACACTTCACCGGACAACACTCACCGTATAATACTTGGGCAATAAAACACCCTCAATGGTCAATACTATGATCATTGAACATCCTCACCGGTCAACACTATGACTGATAACATCCTCATCGGTCAACACCTAAATAATAAATATTCAATCCGAGCAAATCTTTGTCCGATAAACATTCTCAATGGACAAAGCATTGGGCGATGAATCACCCAATCCGATCAACAATTGAAATCATAACTTAGTCCGGTTAATACTTGGGTGATAAGATGCCCAATCCGGACAACACCTTGTCCAATAAAGGTCCTCACCGGACAACACTTGTGCGATAAGGGTCCCTCATCGGACAACACAGTGTCCTATAAGAGTCCTTATCGGACCATGCATTTGAACAAAAGATATATACGTACAACAAAAACTGATCTTAACTATCAACATGTAGAACAAAATATGATAAAAAACATCAAATTCAGATGCAAGTATTTTGAAAACTCACGTTATGAAGCAAAGAATTTGAAGATGAAATCACACAAAATCAGCAAATTCCCACAACTTCTTAACACAAGAAAATAATCTCTCATTTCCTTCTTTACAAAAAATGACAGGTGAAGTATGCCATTCAAAAATTTTCTCCTTATATATCTTGCCTTTAGAAGGCGGTGGGTTTTATCTATTTTAAAACCCCTTCCCCCTTCATACTCATATACACATACATGCATATATACATATACACATACAATCATATGCAAAATACATGCATGCTTCATGAATTTAAAATAATCACATAACCAACATCTTAAATATTTTTAAATAATTATCTCCAAATATATAACCGGAACCCGGTTATCACATTTTGTATCTTATCTTTTTAGCAAACAATCTGCAAAAATATGTATTGATCTTCTTTATCAATATAAGATTTTTAAAAGTGAAAGCTGCTGTGTTTGTATTCATCCCCTCCCCCTTTTACAAATTGTTACCTATAAACTCTTGTAGATCCGGCTGAGACCAACAAATAGTATCAGAGTAGTCTTTTATTATTGTTTTATTGGTGTTTTATTATCTCTTCTTTCTAGATAATCTATTTACCATTCAAATGGCTTTGTAAAATACGAGCACAAACTTTCACGATAATAGCTAGAGCCAAACCTCCCCGGTTCATCAGAGACAACTTCAGTCTCGGGAAGAACCGGATGTCTCTTTTCTTAGAGGGTGTGGATCCTGAGATTCCATACTACATCGAAAATGGACTCTATGTTCCATTTGCAATCTCTCCAGCAGTTTCTGCAACTGCTACGACTAGGGGTGAGCATAGGCGGGTACCCGCCCTTTTTGACAGGAACCGAAACCGGAACCGGAACCGGAA
>NC_037528.1:36900055-36908155 GCF_001531365.2 Cynara cardunculus var. scolymus | reverse complement strand
TAAACCTAATATAAATTTGGTATTAAAAAATAATAATAATTTTTTTATTTAAAAATACCGGGTACCCGGCGAGTAACGGTTCCGAAAAATTGAGAACCGGAACCGGAACCATTCTCAATCGGTTCCGTATTTTAGGAACCGGAACTGGAACCACTCATATCGGTTCCGGTTCCGGAACCGGCGGTTCCAAGGCGGTTCCGGTTCCATAGCCGGGTACCCGGTTTCGCTGCTCACCCCTAGCTACGACTGTCGAGATTCCTGAATGGTAGATTCCGAAGCTCTCTCATCAATAGAGTGACGAAGACAAGAAAAAATGGCTTTAGATACTCGAGCAAGATCTATAATAGACATGTCTTTTCCTATTGAGGTTTATCACTTCGTGATGAAGTTAAAATCCTCGAAAACCATGTGGGACACTCTTTGTATTCAATATGAAGGTAGTTCTGAAGTACAAGAATCGAGGAAGATAAATTTAGTAAGACAATATGAACATTTTCTTTGTAAAAAATCTGAATCGTTGTCTGAAGTACATCAATGTTTTAATTATCTTTTTATTAATTTAAAGACAGTTGGAAAAGAATAATCCAACTCTGAGACCCTGACAAAGTTCCATGAATGTTTTCCAGAATCATGGGATAATTATACCATGTGTCTCAAGATGTCTAAGAACATGTCCTCCTTTTCCCTCAGCTCCTTTTTTGGGATATTGTTTTATCATGAGCAATCCCGTCAGCTGAAGAGGAATATTTTTAAAGACTCCAAAGAAATGAAAAGCTCTCCTTTAGCTTTGATCTCCAAAAGCCCTTCAGCTGACCTTTCTATTTCTTCTACCCCTTCCTCTTCTCTTTCTATCACTGAATCAACTCTTTCTAACTCCGAGGACTTAATAAACACTGATTTATTAGAGTTTGATGAGTCACTGACCTTCCTTACAAACTCTTTCAGAAGATTTGCTAGAAAAATAAATTTTCACAGATCTCCTTCCCTGACCATCGCTTACAAGCCAAAGTCAAATCCTATTAAAAAGGCCTCAACTACTACTTTAACTGTCAATTCAAAGGCCACTTTGCTAGTGAATGGAGGTCAAAGAAAGCTACGAAGCCATCTTCAAATTTCTCATCCTTCTTCAGACCTAAAAATGACAAATATCTGAAACTGTAGAAGAAGTACAAGAAGATGAAAAATCTCCAGCTTAAAGGGAAAGGTCTTGTTGCTAAATAAAATGATCGGGCTGATTTATCAGAAGAATCATCCTCAGACGAGGAAGGTACGACCTATCTCTGTCTTATGGCCAAGGATGCCAAGGATGAACCATCTAAGACATCATCCTCTAGTAATCCCTTTCCATCAACCTCTACTTAGGTATGTAATTTGAATGAACCTTCTTCTACTTTTTCCTATGATAGCCTATCTGCACTGATACGCTGATGATGGATCTTTACAATGCCCTGAATGGATAATCCAAAGCTGAAAAGCTTAATCTTGATTTTCAAGAACAATTAGAGAAATTCCATTCTAAGATCAAAGAGCTGACTAAGATTGAAGAATATTTTAAGGATTAGCTCATTATAAACCAAGCTATCAACATCGAATGCGAGCAAGCTATCATTGAGCATGAGCAAGCTATCATTGAACATGAGCAAGCAATTGCTGAACTCAAGGCTGAAAAGGCTACCATTGAAGGATGGTGTAAACCCTCTCTTAAGGCCAGTGAGATCATTAAGGCTCAAATCCCCACCAAGATAAAAAGTGGTCTAGAATATTCCTATGATTAGAAAGATAAGTGTGAGAAGGGCCAGAGATTGATGTACTTGCAGTTTGTGGCTCTTCATGAACACGTGCAAAGTCATCTTTGGGTGCACGCATAGAGATGTCCTCATCACCAAAGAAGTCTTCAAATAATTGCCTAAGTTCCAATTTCCTTGACTTCAATAGAGAATTGGAAGTCGTCGAGTTTAGATCGAGTCCAGAGCTGAGGTACTCTGAAGTCATGAGTTCTTTATAATCGAACGAGACGTTGATGTTCTCAATGACAGTCTTGGTTCGTAGGTTGAAGACTCTGTAGGCCTTGGCATGTGTAGAGTATCCAAGAAATTTTCCTTCATCGGCCTTCTTATCGAACTTGCCAAGATGATCATGGTCATTTAAGATAAAGCATCTGCAACAAAAGATGTGCAAATATTTAACGTTAGGCTTTCTTTGGTTAATGAGTTCATAAAGAGTCTTCATGTGTCTCTTAACCAACGTTGCTCTATTTTGAATAAAGCATGCAGTTGAGATAACTTCTGCCAAAAAATGGGTTGGAAGACCAGAGTCTGCAAGTATTGTTCTTGCAGCTTCAACTAATGTACGATTCTTTCTTTCTACTACACCATTTTGTTGTGGTGTTCTTGCAGCAGAGAAGTTCTGAGATATGCCCTCCTTGTCCATGTACGCATCGATTTTTGTGTTCTTGAACTCAGTTCCATTATCACTTTTCAGTTTTTGAATTCTGCTCTGTAGTAGGACTTGAATCTTTGTCATTAGCTTGATCAACATCTCTGGGACATCTGACTTCTACCTTACAAACTCAATCCAAGTATATATTGTAAATTCATCAATAAACACAAGGATATACTTTTTGCCAGACAGACTCTGCATAGAGATTGGACCACAGAGGTCCACATGAAGCATATGCAGAGGTCTAACACATGACACATCTGTCTTTGTCTTGTGGGATGCTTTTTTGAGTTTTCCTATTTCACAAGCAGGACAAAGATGGTCCTTTTCGAACTTTATTGCTAGTAGTTCGTCAACCAGATTATTTTTCACAAGCTTCTCTATATATTGAAAATTCAAGTGAGACAGCTTGTGATGCCAGAGCCATGCCTCTTCACACTTATGAGATACGAGACTTAGTGTCTCTGAATTATCTCTTGGTGAGAAGTTCATAAGGTATAGGTTACCCTTATGTTTGGCTCTTAGCAACTCCTGACCTGATTTTGACATAATTGAGCAAGCTTCCTTTTAGAACTTGACATTATAGCCAGAATCACAAAGTTGACTTATGCTCAACAAATTATGTTTAAGCCCAGAGACATAAGCAACTTTAGAGACAGAAACCTTACCTTGATGAAGATCTCCATAGCGTTTTATTTCTCCTTGCATGTTGTCCCCAAAGGTTACTCGCTCTCCAATTTTTTCTTTGTATGAGGAGAGTAGCCTCTTATTGCCGATCATGTTTCTTGAGCGTCCAGAGTCAAGATACCAAATCTCCACATGCGGCTTCTGCAAAATAAATTATAGGGATTTAGGTATCCTTTTCATGATGGGTCCTCGATGATTAGGCTTAGGAGATTTTACATTTGGTTGAGGGAGAGGATCTGTCTCAACACCTGATTTACCAGATTTACGGTCTGGTTTTCCAGATTTTGTCTTAGAGTATTCTTTTTCTTATGGGTCTTCTTGGAAACACTCTTTGATGACCCAGAGAGAATGCAGTTAGGATTAGAAAGGTGCTGCTTTAATTTTTTCAGTAGAGAGAGACATTCACAAGTATAAACACAAGTTTGATGACAAAAAGGTTTATTAGATTCATGAAATAGCTTATTACAATCATTCTTAGCATGGTTAGTTCGAACGAAATTCCTATCTAGTTTTGATTGTTTAGGAATTTTAGATTTAGTCTGCTCTGTCCTTCCTTTGTCCCTTCTTACTCCTTTGGCCTTCAGAGGCCTCTCTGAAATAGAGGAATTTAATACATAATTATCGGCGGATTTTCCTTTCTGTTTCGAAGTGAACTTTATAGGCTTTAACGAGTTAGGTTTAGAAACTTTTGATGCAGAGGTAACAGGATTAGGTTTCTTAGCCTTGTTCTCCTTTTCAAGCTCTAGAGAAGATTTAGCTCTTAAACACATGTCCATGAAATCAGGACTTATGGGAATCTTTTTCCTATGCTCCATTGCTGGAACATATTTATTGGATATCTCACTTGGAAGTTTAACAACCTCTAGTCCTGGTGCCACTATCTCTTTCTCAACTTGCTCTTCACTCAAGTCCACATCTGATTCGGAGTCAGAGTCATGAAAATCCTTGTGTGAATTTTGAGTTGCAGAGGTATTATTGAGAGTTTGAGATTCTCATGAACATGCACTAGTGCCTTCATCCTTCTGTTGCATTGATGAGGAACTTTCAAAAGTATCCGAGGAATTACTCTCAGAATTATCTGCATAACCTACAGAAGGATAATTCAAGGCCTCAAGCAGATCATGCTCAAAGACTTGTCTCACCGTCTCTGTGAAATCATTCATTAATTTTGGATCCAGAGTTTTAACAAAATCATCTTTCGGTGAACTCCTGGTTTCATCTGGTTGGGGTTTAACTTCATCACCATTTGTTTTAAGATGTTCAGGATTATGAGAGCCAAAACAAAAAATTCCTTCTGTCTTCTGTATACTTTTTAAATCAACTGGTTGCATACCTTTTGAAGAGTAAGAAATATTTTTAAATTTCAGTTTTTGAGTTCTGACCCCATTTTCAAGTCTACATCTTTTAAAAGGTGAGTTGTTAGGCAAAGCTGGAAAATAGGGTTTTTGCTTTGCCCCTAACCTAAACACAGAGTCAAGAGTAGATTTTTTCTTCCAGGTGAGGTCTAGGTCTGTATAATCTATCCCTGCTCTATCCTATTGAGAATTTATCTTTTCATACACCTGCTGAGCATCTTGATACTTTTTAATCAAGAGCTTTATTCTTTGCAAGCTCTGGTGTAAGAATTACCTTTCCTTTTGAAATTAATTTTTCAAGGCTTCAGAATTTAACCTATCACGCTCTTTTTCTAAAAGTTCTTTATTCTTTTTCTGTATGGCTGCTTTTAGTTCGGAGCACTTTAATTTAAGACTATTTTCAGTGGAACGTTTTATTTCTAAAAGTTTTTCTTTTTTCACTGAAAGCTCTTGTTTTTCTACAGATAACAACTCTGTTTCTCGTTCAAAGAACGATTTTTCTTTTTCTAAAGATTTTCTTTTTGACTTTTCAATAGAGAGTTTTTGCTGTAGTTTTAGAAAATCTTGAGTTAAAGCAGAGATACTTTCTTTCAGATCGGAATGAGAATAACCAGAGGTAGAACATACCTGAGAGTCGGAGCCAGATCCAGACTCTTTTGCATCATTCTTAACAGCCATGCCACATAAGTGAGTTTGGACTTCTTCTTCAGATGTGGAGTCAGAGGCCTAGTTTTCTTTCTCGGCCATGAGGCTCCTCTGGGATCGATTGTACTTGTACTTATTCTTATAGTACAGTTTATCTTTCACCAAAGGGCCTTTGCACTCCTTGGAGTATTGGCCCATCTTACCACATCTAAAGCAGAGGTGGACTCTGTTGGACCTTAAATTCAGCTTTGATATTGATCTAATACTCTGAATAAACTCTAAGACGTTAAAGTGCAGCGGAAACAATAATAAGAACAGAACAAAGTAAATAAACCAAGAACACACARTCAAGATGAGGAAGAAGATGAATGCAGGAGAATTGCTTCAAAGGTTTTTCAATTCATTCAATTGAAAATATTGACGATTACAATACGGAAGCACACTGATTACAAAGGCCTTAGCCGCTATTTATACTAGTTCCTAACGATCTTACTGACAAGATGTAGATGCGTGAAATCATCTAAGCCGTCCAAATAAAGTTGATTAATTCCTAGTCACGTGAGAAGCACATGCAACTAATAACCATTGAAAAACAGTTGGAAGAGGATCTTCACAGAAGACGAAATCCGCAGACCCTCTGTGAGCCATCTCAGAGGCTCTTTTGTAATTGACTTGTATGTTCTATTTGCCAGATGACCATTTTCCAGAACCTCTGTGAGAGACATCAGAGGTTCTGTCATTCTTTACTTGCACGAATATACATCTTCTGTCGCTAGTCCTCTGTTGTCTTCTGTGGAAGATATCCTTCTGTCAAGACTTGCAGAATACTTTTTTCATACTTTTACAAGAAGTGAATAATGGAGCCAACAATCTCCCCCTAAGTATGAAAAAGTAAATTTGGACAAATGAGTGCAAGAAATGACTAATGAAAAAATACAAGAGGAGATTAAACTCATCCTCTGAAAAAGAATTACAATAAATGAACGAATTGAAAATATTGAGCAGGCCTATACTATTACAAGAGATTAATCCACATCAGAGTCTGGATAGTCATCTACGGCAAATTGCAAATCAGACTTGATGGTTTTATAGACTTTGAATATCCATTCTCTGAAGGAGACTTGAACGTTGATTGTTTCCAGAAGGTTGGTCACTTCAACCGCCCTTATATGCCCTCTCTGCACCTTTGTCACCACTAAGTTGAATACCCACTCGAGAGACTCTGTTGAATATTTGTACGTCTCTTTTGGATCGAAGAACCTTAGAATCTCATCCTTGTCCAGGAACACAAACCCAAAGATGGGATTGTGGACAATGGTGTTGGGATGAAATCTAAGCAGCCAACTTGGTCTGTTCTTTGGAGGAGAAATTTTTAGATCTGGCTGGACCAACCTCATAGCGATGTCGAAATCTTTCTGGCTGTAGAATTTGACTTGAGCACGCATTACCTCAATCAGCCTTCTAAGAGAAATCGAATATGTTGACATCCTCTCCATGTATTTGTTCAAGATCTTGTGTAGGAATATTAGGGCAAATACACAGAGGTTGTGGAGGTCAGCATCTGTGAAAGTATATAGGTTGCCATCATCCCTTTTTACCACGTACTGAGAGTATAACATGGTCTTCTTTAGCATTGTGCACGGAGATATGGTTTCGAGAGAAGTGATCACATGCTCTGAGAAGACCTGCTCTGGTGGCCTTGTGAGTTTTGAGAAGTGGAACTTTGCAATGGCAGAGGGCATTCCTGTAAGCTCTGTATTGGACCGATCTAGGGAACCGCCCACGTGATATTGTCTGCGTTTGACCAACCCCTCACGGCTTTAAAATGCGTCACTGGTAGGAGTAAGACTCCCACTTCCTTATAAGGAAGCCGAATCCCCCTAGCCTCACCGATGTGGGATGCTCCTGCATTGCTACAGGAGCGTTGGGTTTAAGAATTGCGGATTTGACCGGCTCGAGGGAACGATGAGTTTTTCGGACCCAACATTCCCCCCCCCACATTGGTGCAGCCCTAGCTCTGATACCAATTGTTGGAGCGATCTAGGGAACCGCCCACGTGATATTGTCTGCTTTGGGTTTGACCAACCCCTCACATCTTTAAAACGCGTCACTGGTAGGAGTAAGACTCCCACTTCCTTATAAGAAAGCCGAATCCCCCTAGCCTCACCGATGTTGGATGCTCCTGCATTGCTACAGGAGCGTTGGGTTTAAGAATCGCGGATTTGACTGGCTCGAGGGAATGATGAGTTTTTCGGACCCAACACTCTGGGTCATAAGGGGGCTCTGTGTCCACGGCTGAGTAACGCCACCGCAGAATCTCCTCAACAGTGGTTACGGGCTCTGTGCGCACCTTCTGCGTAGGAATCTTGCTCATAGATTCAAGGATTTCAGATACCCTCCCCACCATTGCAGATTCTGGCGTTCTGGATTCTTCTTCTAGTATAGGCCTCTAAGTAGACCCCTCTGGTAGGATAGGCTTGACAGTTCCTACCAGAGCGTCAAACGTACCCGTGGACGTTTCTTCTGGTATCTTCGCGAGTTTGGAAGAAGAGCCTTCTCCAACTCTGGGGATGGGGGCTCTGCCCTTTCTCGCCTGTACCTCTGCCAAAGAAGCCTTTAGTGCTCGAACAAGATCCGGGTCATCATACTCGTCTTCATTGATCTCCTCTGGCGTTTCAGAGCTTGACCCCTTCTGTGGCGACTCCTCTACTGCTTTACCCTTGCCTTTCCCCTTAGGCTCTGAAGATTTGTCTTTTGAGAATAGGGCAGCAGTAGAGTCCACTATTTTTAGTGGTTTGGCAGAGGTTGTCTTCTTTGGTTCCTCTTTCTTCTTCTCCCCCTCATGATGATCATGGTCATCGCCTCCTTGATCGTCATGGATTTTAATGGCCTCTGTCTTGCAAGTAGTAAAGGGAGCCTTCTTCAATCGCCTTAGAACTTTGGAAGCCGCCTTCTCCATCTTTTCAATGACCAT
>NC_037528.1:36897020-36898530 GCF_001531365.2 Cynara cardunculus var. scolymus | reverse complement strand
CAGGTTAGTCAACCGTAACTCGAAACCTAACGTTAGCCCTTTTAGTAAATTTATGTGTTCACATGCTTTCTGAAACATAAGGTGTGAAATTTTAGGAGTTGGGTGGGTTCATTTTTTTTCCTTTAGTACTCTAGTCATTCTAATAGTAGAGGAAAGCTAAGTGTTTATAATTCCTAAGTTCAATTTCTTTTCCCGAGTACATAATTGGTCTATACAAATGTTTTATGTGCATTGTACCGGTGACTAAAAGCCTTAAGCAAAATGATTTGAGTTAATAATGTTAACTAGTTAGGTTGTTTAAAAAAAAAACTAATATTATCAAAGGAGCTTATCATATAAAGAGATAAATCAAATARTTTTAAATAAATTAAATAATATATMTATGTATAATTATCCATGGAATTTCAAAATTTAATAGTTGGTTGTGGATAATCTTCAAATCTTCTTTATCTCCTCCTAAACCCTAATTACTCTCATTCCTAAGAAAAATCAAAACACATCATTCTCTCTTTTTTTTTTCTCTCCTTTTGCTTGGCCAAGAATCATCATCACCATCAAGTTATTCAAAGCTTTGTTCTTGAAGCCTACAAGTGATATCTTCATCACAAATCRTTGAGTTGGTAAGAACCTTCACCTTGTTTGTCTTTCTATCGTCTTCATGGTCTTCATTCGATTGTTAATGTAACTCTAATGGATGGAATATATATTTTTGATTAAAAACATTTAGACTTTATAAAAGAATAAGTTTTGATGAGTCTTGGTTAATAATAGAGTCCTTGGTATGGTTGTTTAGTAAAAACAATGTCGCTTGATCCATTCCAGCATCTGGGCAGAAAATGTGTTGAVTTGGAGAGGCCGTATCTCAGTCATAACATGGAGTTAAAATACGAATTTTTGGTCTAGGTTCAATTTCAATGAATCTACTTTCTGTTCCAAGTGATTTCGTGTCAAAAAAATAAAATTAACTTGGTCAAAAAGCCTTTACCGTTTAGGGTCGCAAAGCTGGAATTTTTGGGGAATAATCTAGGACGTATTGGGTGCCTCACAACTCCCTCTTTTTTTCGAATTCTTTGGTAAAACTTTTTCTAGATTGAGTTCAATATGTATATTAGTCTCTGTAAACATTTCAGAATTTTTGGAGGTCTTTAAGTATTTTATTTTGTATATAAATTTTTGTTGCGCAAAACAGAACGATTTTCTGACTTGTACTTTTATATTATTTTTTTAAAAATTAGTAAAACATTACTTAAAATTAAGGAAAATTGTTGAAAATACCTAAGCCTTGAAAGTCTCTACCATTAAATTTTGGAACCTTATCTAGTTCATTTAAGGTATAGGAAAAATTCTTGAAGTAATCTAAAATTTCGGTTAAGAAACCAAACTGATAAAACTTGGGCAAACCATCGATACTTAGGTCGAGGTGACTACCCACAACTAATTGACTTATAGTTTTACGACGCTTGGTAAAATTGTCCTTTAGAAATACCAGGCCGATCATGTATATTCCATC
>NC_037528.1:36890289-36893859 GCF_001531365.2 Cynara cardunculus var. scolymus | reverse complement strand
CTCCATGTCGAATGGTGCAGTACTCCTGGTTCGTGGAGATCGGCCTCAGGAAGATTCGAAGCATCTTATGAGTACGAAGGCAGATGAGAGGAAACTCGAAGATATTCCGGTTGTTCGGGATTTTCCTGAAGTATTCCCTGAAGACCTGTCGGGATTGCCCCTTCCTCGACAAGTTGAATTTCACATAGATTTAATTCCCGGAGCGACTCCTATTGCCAGATCACCGTACCGCTTGGCGCCAACTGAAATGGAAGAGTTGTCCAACCAACTTCAAGAATTCCAAGACAAGGATTTCATTCGACCTAGTCACTCACCATGGGGTGCACCTGTTCTGTTTGTCAAGAAGAAGGATGGCTCATTTCGGATGTGCATAGATTACCGAGAACTGAACAAATTGACCATTAAGAACCGTTATCCTCTCCCGAGGATAGATGACTTATTCGATCAATTACAAGGTTCACGTCTTTTCTCTAAGATAGATCTTCGCTCCGGTTATCATCAATTACGGGTACATGAAGCAAACATTCCGAAGACTGTATTTAGGACTCGTTATGGACATTTCAAGTTTACAGTCATGCCCTTCGGACTAACCAATGCACCTGCGGTTTTCATGGATCTGATGAACCGCGTGTGCAAGCCATATCTGGATAAATTTGTTATCGTCTTCRTTGACGACATCTTGATTTATTCAAAGTCCAAGGAAGAACAGGAGGCACACCTACAGCTAATTCTAGAGTTACTTAGGAAAAAGAAGTTGTTCCCCAAGTTTTCGAAATGCGAATTCTGGTTGCAAGAGGTACAATTTCTCGGTCACGTAGTTAACAGCGATGGAATTCATGTGGACCCCAGTAAGATTGAGGCAGTAARGAAATGGAAGACCCCTAAATCACCCTCAGAAATCCGTTCATTTCTGGGATTGGCAGGATACTACCGATGGTTCATCGCGAACTTCTCTAAGATAGCCAAACCCCTCACCTCGCTAACTCAGAAGGATAAGAAGTTTGACTGGGGTGAAGCACAGGAAGAAGCATTCCAAACACTAAAGGATAAGTTATGTGATGCTCCAATTTTGACCCTTCCTGACGGATCGGACAACTTTGTAGTTTATTGTGATGCGTCAAACCAAGGCCTTGGATGCGTGCTGATGCAGAGGGGTAAGGTGATTGCATATGCATCACGACAACTGAAGAATCATGAGAAGAATTATACCACACATGATTTARAGCTAGGTGCAGTGGTATTTGCACTAAAAAACTGGAGGCACTATTTGTATGGGACGAAGAGTGTGATTTATACTGATCACAAAAGCCTGCAGCATATCTTTGATCAGAAGGAATTGAATATGCGTTAGAGGCGATGGATGGAACTTCTCAGTGATTATGATTGTGAAATTCGCTACCACCCTGGTAAGGCTAACGTGGTGGCTGATGCGTTAAGTAGAAAGGAGAGGGCTAAACCCATGAGAGTACGGGCAATGAGCATGACAATCCATTCGAGGATCAAGGGCAAGATACTTGAAGCTCAAAATGAAGCATTGAATGACATAAATGCACCGGAGGAAATGCTGCGAGGGTTAGATAAACAAATGGAGAGAAGGGAGGACGGTGGACTATACTTCATGGAACGAATCTGGGTTCCGTTAAAGGGCAATGTGAAAACCCTAATCATGGACGAAGCTTACACAACTAGATATTCTGTCCATCCAGGAGCGGATNAACGTGGTGGCTGATGCGTTAAGTAGAAAGGAGAGGGCTAAACCCATGAGAGTACGGGCAATGAGCATGACAATCCATTCGAGGATCAAGGGCAAGATACTTGAAGCTCAAAATGAAGCATTGAATGACATAAATGCACCGGAGGAAATGCTGCGAGGGTTAGATAAACAAATGGAGAGAAGGGAGGACGGTGGACTATACTTCATGGAACGAATCTGGGTTCCGTTAAAGGGCAATGTGAAAACCCTAATCATGGACGAAGCTTACACAACTAGATATTCTGTCCATCCAGGAGCGGATAAGATGTACCATGACCTTAGGGATGTGTACTGGTGGCCGGGAATGAAGAAAGCCATAGCCATCTATGTGAACAAGTGTCTGACTTGTTCGAATGTTAAGGCCGAACACCAAAAGCCCTTGGGTTTGTTGCAGCAACCGGAGATTCCTGAGTGGAAGTGGGAAAATATAACCATTGATTTCATTACAAAGTTGCCCAAGACTAGTAGTGGATACGATTCAATTTGGGTTATTGTAGATAGAATGACTAAATTAGCACACTTCCCAGCCATTCGCGAAGACTACAAGATGGACAAGCTAGCGAGAATCTATATCAGCGAGATAGTAGCAAGGCACGGGGTGCCTGTGTCCATCATATYGGATCGTGATAGTCGGTTCACATCGCGATTTTGGCAAACGCTGCAGAAAGCGTTGGGAACGCAATTGGACATGAGCACGGCGTATCATCCTCAAACTGACGGCCAGAGCGAACGTACGATTCAGACATTCGAGGACATGCTTAGAACATGCGTCATCGACTTTGGGGGAAGTTGGGATACTCACCTTCCTTTAATTGAGTTTTCATATAACAACATTTATCATACAAGCATCAAATGTGCCCCGTTTGAGGCGCTATACGGGCGGAAGTGTCGATCACCTGTTATTTGGGCTGACGTTCAGGAGAGCCAAATGATTGGCCCAGAAATCATGCAAGAGACCACCGATAAGATTTTTTAGATCAAGGAGAGGCTTAAGGCAGCAAGAGATTGCCAAAAGAGTTATGCCGATAATTGACGGAAGCCTCTAGAATTCAACGTCGGCGACCAGGTATTACTTAAGGTGTCACCTTGGAAGGGGGTGGTACGTTTTGGCAAGAAGGGCAAGCTAGCCCCAAGGTATGTGGGACCATTCAAGATCGTTGAACGGATTGGTCCTGTAGCCTACCCGTTAAGATTACCACAAGAGTTGAGTGGTCTTCATTATACGTTCCACGTGTCGAATCTAAAGAAGTGCCTAGTAGATGCACACTTACACGTGCCACTAGACGAAATCAAGGTAGACAACAGTTTACGTTTTGTGGAGGAACCCGTTGAAATCATGGATCGTGAAATGAAGAGATTAAAGTGGAGCAGAATTTCGATCGTCAAAGTTCGATGGAACTCCAAATGGGGACCAGAATTTACCTGGGAGTGGGAAGATCAAATGAAAACCAAGTATCCACATTTGTTCCTTTGATCGAATCTCCAGCATTAGTAACAATTTTAATTTCGGGACGAAATTCTTCTAACTGGGGGATGCTGTGACATCCGTCATCAAACCAGGTTAGTCAACCGTAACTCGAAACCTAACGTTAGCCCTTTTAGTAAATTTATGTGCTCACATGCTTTCTGAAACATAAGGTGTGAAATTTTAGGAGTTGGGTGAGTTCATTTTTTTCCTCAAGTACTCTAGTCATTCTAATAGTAGAGGAAAGATAAGTGTTTATAATTCCTAAGTTGAATTTCTTTTCCCAAGTACATAATTGGTCTATACAAATGTTTTATGTGCATTGTACCGGTGACTAAAAGCCTTAAGCAAA
>NC_037528.1:36882033-36890189 GCF_001531365.2 Cynara cardunculus var. scolymus | reverse complement strand
AAGAAAACCTATCTAAACAATCTTTGGTTACACACAGATCTTTAGCAATTACAAGAAAAGAGATTGCTAAAAAGAAGATCTTTTACTTAAGCTAGAAGAGGCTTGAAGTAAGAAAAGGATTGCAGAGAGATGCGCGCACTCTACAAAGAGAAGAAACACTTCTATTTATACCCAGTGCATTGAATAAACATTTACTGCAATATGGAAGGTTTAGAGTGCGTGGCAAGCCTTAAGAGGAAGGCTTGTCCTTTACTACAGTGAATAGTACAAAAGCACTATTCTTGAGCAGATATCCTTGCCTAAAGTTGGTGGACAAAGAGTCGATTAATCGGCTCCGTACCGTACTAACTTTTGCAAGGGTATGGGTTTGTCCTTTGTGTGCAAAAGGACAAGACAACAACAATCGTGCTAGGCAAGCTTCTTTTGATCGCTGAATGCTGGGATGACCTGGAGGTCTCATCATCATTCGTTGAAGCTAGAGCAGTCTTCACACATAGTTAGACAGGTTTGTAATCACTAAATACCGCTTCAGATCACGTACTCGGCAGTCTCTGATCTTCAGTTTCAGTCTTCGACGTTTGCTAAAGGATCTTTGGTGTGAGTGTTGTCTTCTTGAAGTATTGTTTGTCTCTGATGAATTTACAATGCAAGTTCTTCAGCGATCACTGAACATACTCAGTGATGATCGCTGGAACTGAAAATATAGAGACACAAATACAACATGAAAGGAAAAAGGGATTGTCATCAAATCACTGAGAGAGAGGATCAACAGAAACCTTATCATCTTTGTCATAGACATAGCATAAATTCTTGGAGAACTTCACTGTGTAGTCTTTATCACACAGCTGACTGATGTTGAGGAGGTTGTGCTTCAGTCCTTCAACATATGCAACAGGCTTGAATGTGGTTGCGCCATTGGTTAGTATACCAAAACCTCTGGTATATCCTTTTGCATTACCTCCAAAGGTCATGAAAGGTCCTCTTTCTTCCTTGAAGTTAATGAGCAGGGATTTGTCTTCGATCATGTGCCTTGAGCATCTACTATCGAGATACCATATGCCTTTAACTTCCTGCACAAAAATATAGTTTAAAAATGCTTTTGGTACCCATCTATTTGGGTCCAACAATGGTAGATGCTTCATCTACTGAAACTGAAGAACCAGCGTCAACAGATGGCTTCACTAAACCTGGAGAGGTTTTAGTGGAAATAGGAACAACCTCTGGCACTAGAGAGATAGAGTCAATGGGTGTCTTCACTAAGCCTGAAGAGGCTTTAGTGGTAGGAACTACAACACCTGATACTGAAGGCTTTGTATCAGTACTCATCTTTACTAAGCCTGTAGAGGAGGATCCAGTGGTTCTCTTCACCTTGGATGCTTTAGCAGCCTTAGTGGATGATTTTGCTTTGCTTGATTTCTCAGCCTTAGCTACTTTCTTTCCCTTGGCTGGTGGACTAGCCTTGGCGGCAGAAGAAAACTTATTGGCAATGTGTTTAGTTTCACCACAGTGCTTACACTTCCTATAGTTGAATGTAGCTTTAGGGCCAGGAAGTACCAGATTTGAATAGGGACCAACTTCAAGGATTCCCTTCTCATTAGTTCTTGGAGGAACGTTAGAGGATTTTGAGTCCTTAGGTGCAGCGTTCACCTTGAGCTTAGACTTAGACTTCTAAGAGGGTTCAGATTTCTTAGTCCCTGAACAAAAAGAAGGTTTACAAGCTGAAGAAATAGATTTAGATCTATTTGACTTCTTACTCTTCTTGGGAAAAGATGAATTGACAATGGATTTACCTTTGTCTTTGCAACCTGAACTCGAAGGAGTTCCATCAAGATGACTCTCAGTTAAATAAGACTAAGAGGAAGAAGTGTCAGGAATAGATTAGACAAAGGTGCCAAACTTGATGACTTGTCAGTGACACTATCTTCCTGATCATAGAAAAATCCTAGACTAGTCTTTATTTTGGCAGGGATCTGAGCATTAATGATCTATGAGGTTTTGACAGAGGCTTTGCACCATCCTTCAATGGTACTCTTCTCAGCCCTGAGTTCAGCAATTGGTTACTCACGCTCAGCTATAGCCTGTTCACATTCGGCAGTGATGGTCTGGTTCACAATGACCTGATCCTTAAGATCTACTTCGATCTTAGTCAACTCTTTGATCTTTGAATGACAAATCTTCAAATGTTCTTGAAGATCAAGATTAAGCATTTCTACTTTAAACTTGCCATTCAGGGTATTGCAAAGGTCCACCGTCAGTGTTGCTAGCCCTGATAGGCTAGAAGAAGAGGAAGAGGGTTCATTTAGGAGACATACCTAAGCAGGTAAGGATGATGAGGGATCTTGAGAAGTTGATGTCCCTAAAGTTTCTTCTTTGACATCCATGGCCATCAAGTAGATATAGATCGTATCTTCCTCATCAGATGATGATTCATCAGATGAATCAGCCTAGTCGTGCTCTTCAACGATAAGACCTTTGGCCTTTCGCTGGGAGTTCTTCATCTTCTTGTACTTCTTCTTCAGCTTTAGGTATTTGTCATCCTTAGATTTGAAGAAGGATGGGTTTTAGAAGATGGCGTCACAACCTTCTTTGACCTGCATTCACTAGCAAAGTGACCCTTGCAGTGACAGTTGTAGCAGATAAAGCCTTGTCTATATTATCAGACTTTGGCTTTTCCTTGATGGTCAGCAAAGGAGATCTATGGAAGTTACTTTTTCTGGCAAATCTCCTAAAAGATTTAGTCAAAAGCGCCAGTGATTCATCAAAATCTGCAAGATCAGATTCTGATAAATCCTTAGAGTTAGTAGAATCTAACTCAGTGATAACCACCCCTTTTTGTCCAAACCCTACAAACCAATCTCATCCATTCATTTTCTTGATCAACGGTCATGATTAAAATGTATTATATTAGGAAAGTAAAAAAAAGGTTTAATACTTAATCAAGAAAGAGCGAAATTGGTAAACTATTTTTAACTTCCTAATTTGTATTAGTTTGTAAAATAAAGAACAAGATCGTAGATATTCTAACATTAATGAAACAAAATCATAGTTTTAAAAATCTCTATATACGATTTTATCATTAGAAAGGTTTTAACCAAAAATGTTAGGATAATCTGGGATACGTTGAAGGAATTTTTTTCTTTATTTATGACTAAATATTAGAAATTAAATAACCTCCACATTAAAAATAGAGCCAACTGAGGAGCAATAAAACAAGGGATATCCTAATAAATAATGAAACATAAAAATATACTTTAATCAACAATAAAGAATGAAACATTYTGAAAACTAAATGAAATATTTTAGAAACTGAATAATTTTATTTCATCAGTGAAACTGGTGTCATGACTAAAACGTTTCGAAAACTAAATAAAATGAATTCATTCGTGAAACTGAGTTCATGTTCAATATTMAAAAAACAATTACCCTCATATTCATCTTCATTTGATTAAGMATTATTGGATTTGACAAACATTTCATTAGTGAAATTGGTTTTATGAATGAATTTTTTTTTGCAAAACAAATAATATGATTTCATTAGTGAAATTGGTTTCATCAATAAAAACATTTTGGAAACCGTATCTMATTTTTTCATTAGTGAAATTGGTCTCATTGTCCGTCTGCATAATGAAATTTGAGCCAGATATGGTTCAGTCAATAGAACATTTTCCAAAAATCTAAATAACATGTTTTCGTTAATGAGATTTGTTTCATCATTGAAATTGGTTTCGTGGACTCCACAATTCCAAAAACTAAATGACATTGTTTCAGCAGTGAAATTTGTTGAAATGTTACATAAGCAAAATGGAATCGGTTTCAGGGTTTCTAACTAAGATGAACTCAGTTTTACATATGAAACTAAATATTGTTCAGTCAATGAAACACTTCAAGAACTGAATAATAATATTTGATTCATTTTTAAATTATTTTCATGTTTCCTAACCAAAATGGAATCGGTTTCATGCTTTATAGCCAACATGAAATTGGTTTTATTAATGAAACTAAATATGGTTCAGTTAATGAAAAATTTCATGACTTGAAAACTATTATATCATTAATGAAAGTAGTTTCATGGTTCCTAACCAAAATGAAATTAGTTTCATTTTTGAAACATTTTGAAAACTGTATAACATGGTTTCATTAATGAAATTTGTTTTACGAATGAAAACAAAATAATATACTCAAAATCTGGAAAATATCACAACTATATTATTAATAAATTAGTAACTACTTGTGAATTGAAAAAAAAAATACCGATTCATTTGTTATTATCACAATGAAATAAATTATTTCATAAGAAATAAACTATTACAAATATACTTTGTAATTGATGCAGTATTTTTAATTTAATAAAAGAATATAAAATATTAATGGTAATAATTATATATTAAAATCAATTGATTTACAGTTTCTTTAAAAACAGTTACTCTATTTAATCTTTCATATTTAAAAACAATTAAAACATTACCAAGATTATCTATTACAAAGTAAAATGATATTCATACCCTTATTCATTAAAAATAAAGAGAAAACATGAAATTAGTTTATTGGTTGATGGTGGTTTCTTTTGTTTGCATGTGATAGGAGGTTTGCAAAGTAACCCCTAATATAATTTGGTCCAAGACTCTGTTCCACATCTYACATTTTGAACACCTCCCTGCTCACTAGCTATCTAGTTTGTGAGAGGAGTAATGAACAATAGAGTAATATAGTCTTTGAGGGTTTTGCCCGGAAAGGTGAAACAATCGCCGAACTTGTATACCACATCTATCRTTCGTGCAAGATTGAGAATAGGAGTAWGTAGAGCCCTTGAGACCGCCAYAGGTTTCAGGCACCCCTYGTTTATATCTTTCCATGCATTTTCGATAATCTTCTTGATCTCTTTMATGGCCACTTCTTCAGATACATCGTATTCCTTTATATAAGCATCGACGCYTGTAACTGATTGTCCTCGTTTCCTCTCGAACTRCATTTAGGTTTTAATTAATTACAACACATTAAWTCAATAATCATGATGATATATACTTGAATTTAACTGCAATTATGTGTTCTATATAAATGTGTTACAATAAGTTTATAGGATGCTAGCTTTTGGTCGTATTAAAAAGTCTTTAGGAAACTTTTGAAATAAAATGTTTTATTAATTTTTTTACATGAGGATATTTGAAAAAGTCTTAAATAAAATATGTGTTAATAAGACACTTTTTAGAAGTAATCTACTATATAAAAAAAGTTAATAAGACATTTAATTTTAAAGTGTGCTAAAAACTTTAGAAGACTTACAAATTTACTGTAACACTTTATATGGGATGCACGATTGTTTGGTTTTATAAACATAAGTTTTGTAAGATGGTATATGTTAGGATAGTAATTAGACATATTTTTTGCATTCTATAAGCTCAATTATATTATAATGAGGGGTAAGTCGTACCTGGAAGGTCATCACATCGTCTTGTAGTCTTGAAATTAACCCGGAAGCTTTTAGAATTTTCGGATGTGTTTCATACCAAGCAAGAGCGTTTTCATTCGCAATTGCACCCATACCCACCAATGCTGATTTTGAAATCACGTTGTAGGCCGAAGTAATTAACCCGTTCTTCATATACTCAGGAAATGTAGGCACGTAACCTTTGTGTAACCACTCAGCTTCTTCAAGGTACCCCCTCGCTATTTCTTGAAACTAMTTGATAATACATTAAAAAWTTTRAAMTTCATTAGTAGATCTCATKTATACAAAAGTTACCAATAGCCAAATTAAATAAGAGCATCTCCAATGGAAGGTTGTTAAACATGGTTGACCGATTCATAAATTTTTATACAAWTGGGGGAAAAGACGGTACAGGTCGACATGAAAGGGGAGATTGAGGCTTATAAACATACACGGGTTCTTCATCAAAATAGTTAGTAATCATAATAATAAATAAAATTTAGGAAAGGGTCCGTTCATGATTGAGAGTAGAAGTTTAGTTAAATGTATAGGAAAAAGAAATCTGATGTGACAAGTTCATGATCGGAGATACTTTAACACAACTATATAGGTGGCTAGATGAAATCATACTGCTTGTTTTGAAGCATGGACATTGTATGCTCTTCCTTCGTTTGTGTATTCTTTCTCAAGTTTATCGTACTCGTTCAAAAGAATTCTGTAGAACGGTTTGATATACTTAGGAAGTTGATCGATCGCCCCAATTTCCCACCTAAAGTTCGATAAAAAATAGCTAGTTTGATATGAATTCATGATTTTTAATTAATATATATATATACACACACACTAAAGCTTGAGATTGTAATGCATATATATTGAAAGAGAGAACATATACGTATTTATTGCATCTGTGATAATCCGGATCTCGTCAATCGTAGCGTATGCATCATACGTGTCATCTAAAACCACGAGGAACAAGGTGATTTTGGTCACTATGATTCGTGCCTGAGAGTAACAAGGCTCCAGATATAACCCCAAAATCCATAGGTATATCTCCGGTACTCGATCTCTTATGTAAGGGAACAAGCTTTGAAATTTCATATCTTTCCACCACCTGGTCACACAAATTATACATGTTTTTCTTTGAACACGATGTAGTTGTGTATATATATATATAGAGAGAGAGAGGAAAGTTTAAATTAGAAAAGAAAAAAAATGCTAACTACATAAGAATAAATTATTCATATGTGAATTTACTGGTTATTCACAAATGAAGTTGCATATGTGAATGCATTTTTTTATAAGTATATAATATTTATATAAGGCAAATAGAACAAAAAAACTCACACCCCCTCCTCACCTTTGATGAGGTTTGAATATCTGACCTCCTAGGAGGCCAAAGACTTGCATACTGCTAGGCCAAAAGACCTTTTTTTTACCAACGATTCATGGACGAACCATTTATTCTTATATTCTCAACATTTTATCCTTCTTATTTAATCTTTTTATATATAATAAATACATAGAGAATGCCATGATCCTAAGAAGGATATATGGCAAGTTCTCAATCCYATTTCTAGTAAATTTGCAAAATTACAACTTACTGAGAGACGATACGTAGTTCTTCCTTYTGCAGTAGTTGCAAATAGTTGAAATTGACTTTAGCAAGTTYTATTATCGATTCRTCACTCRAAGATTCTTCTTTGTATGTGCTAAAATAAAGCCTCGCTTCTACCATTGGCATCCCATTRTGGAAGGGTCTCTTAAGGACTTGATTCACTTGTCGTGCTAGATTTCCCTTCAACGTGCACGYTATTTYCTTTAATCGAGTCTSAGTGAATTCCAAAGCTTCATCTAAGATATCTTCTCCTTGTAGCCTCAAGTATGYCGATTCATATAATCCCAACATACCCTTCACATCGCTCATAACATACTCCTTGAATGTACCGGTACTATTGTCTTTGAATTTGCTAAACACATMTGCATAATCATGCAAACACATAAGTCAAGTTTATTAGGATTAGCTTTACAATTTTTCGAAACAGTACAACGAAATCGGGTTTATTATAAGATGTCTAAAATATCTAAGTGTCCTAATAGAATACTTTATAGTAATTACGTTTCTAGGTCCAAATGCTTGTGCTCCTATGTAAAAGCGTTGTAAYAAGTTTGTTGCATGTCGATGAGTGTTTTAACATATTTTTAGACACTTTTAAAATAAAATATTGTATTAACTGTAACATTTTTTGAGAAATGCCCTACTAATATGTCTTTTTATATTAACACATCATTTTATAGGACACTAGTTTTTATAATATATTTTTGGGAAAATTCTAAAAAAACCCAATGAACTCTAGTGTTTGGAATGATTAAGTCCCTGGAAATTTTTTTGAAACAAATATGTTCTTGGACATTTCAAAACATGTTAAATAACTCACTAGACTTTCTAAAACCTGTTAGATACATTTTTATAACCTATACAACTAGTTAATGTGGTAAAATAATGAAAAAAAAAACTAATGAACTTTCATATTTTGAACGATTAAATCCCTAAACAATTTTTTGAACCAACATAGTACTTAGATCTATAAAAATAAACAAATATACCAAAAAATTACTTACATTTACGAAAACATTACTTACATTTAAAAAAAAGAGTATTGATAAAATTTCTTTTAATTAAAAATAAAATATATTCTTTCAGTGATTTTTCAAACTAAAAAAAATATTTAAA
>NC_037528.1:36876759-36881293 GCF_001531365.2 Cynara cardunculus var. scolymus | reverse complement strand
ATCATTCCAAACACTAAAGTCCATTGGGTTTTTTTAGACTTTTTCCCTATATTTTTCAAATAATGTCATGAAAAAATTAATAGAACAATATGTTTAAAGTTGTCTTGAAAAAGTTGTTAATTGAGAAACCCATATAAAGTACGAACAATTGTGTCGTCCTATGAACTTAATAAATAATAGAACACACTTTATTAGACTTAATTTGTAGAAGTGGAGGCATGAAAGATAACATACTAGAAGAAAGTCTATAACCATGGTGTCTGAAAACTTGAAATTGTACTGAAATAGTGTACAAATCAACTTCTTCGTAATCCTTTAAATCGAGCTCCTTGAAGAGTTTGTCGAGTTGAGCATCGATCTCTTCCAGATACATATATGATAAACCAATACGGTGCACTGAGTAAATCAAGCTTAGTTTTGTTGTTGCATCAATGGTGRTGTCGGTTATCAAACTCCTCACGGCTTTTTTCGGCTCTTCAAGCRCTTTTGCATACGCTTCCAATGTCTGCAGCATGAAAAGCGGGTGTATTACGATTTACAGGAAACAAATAGGCGTCCCAGATGAATCAAAATCAGTGTTGCATGTTTAGAAATCATTGCTTTAAACTGGGCGATTCTATCAAATTAACAYTGTAATGAAATCGGGTGTATAGGTCGTCAAAGATGTTGAGATGTCCTAATAGGCTCTTTTATCGACTTTAGTTTATAGAACCAAACAATAAAGCATCAATTTTACATGTTTAATTTTTTTAAAAATAAAGTGTCATGTCAATTATTTTATTGGACATTTTCGTGAAGTTTCTATATTTACATCTTTTTATACAACACTTGTTTTGTAAAACAATTTTTCAAACAGTGTACTATAAAATAGATAATAAGATACTTTATTATTTTTTCAAAATGTCTTAAAAAGTCTCCTAAAACGCTCAAACTTGTMCTATAAACTTATTCTAACACTTAAAAAAAGCTCAAGGCCTATAAAAACGGTTATTAGAACACTTGAGTCATTTTTKACATTTTATAATTAAACTCGATTTTGTTTTAGATCATAAATAGATCTTACCGTGTTATCAAGTGAGAAGGAAATAAAACGATCAGCCCAGATAGACGGAGGGAAGTTGGCGAATGGGCGCACCAACTCTGGCTCGTTGGTGGTGAAGGGCCGGGGGCTAGTGAGGTCACGGGGGCACAGAACTTGTTCTTGACGGTTGGTACTGTTGCTTCTAAGGWGAGCCATATGACAGTTTATGGAATGAATTTGAAAGATGGTGTTGAATGGCAAGGTATATATATTATAGGGTGGTCTACATATTTATATACTACATCGTAAGAAGCCTTAATTAATTATCTATACTATATTATAAAGCATTTGACAAAAATTATTAAAAACCATTTTTTATGCATGAAGTACTGTTTATTGATGCATATTACTTAAAATTCAATATTATAAGTAAATTATGCGTAAGTACAACTTATTAAAGCTTCATGTTTSAATTCATGTAACTAACTATAGATAAACATAACCTAGAGGATAAATATCCCATTTTAAATATAAAAAATCTAAAATATAATTACGATAATCATTGAATTCTAACAAAATACTTAATTATTACATTTATAAAAAAATATATTATTAAACTGAAGATAAAAAATGAATTAAAGAAATACACAAAAAGAAGAAATTTTAAATAGTTAGTTTGGTACTAATATCAATAATTTTTTTAAATTCTTTATAATGTCTTCATATTTATATCTTATTTAAAAATAAAAACATTATCGTTTTCTTAAAACCATATAAAATTGTATTATTACATCGACTGAGACAAAAAAAACACAAAATATTAAAACGAAGATGTATCTCACTGTATTGTGTGAGTATTCTTCTAGTTTATTTAAATTTATTTTATATCACTTATTTTTTTCATTTTTAATTTCACACCGTTATCTATATTGATGCTATATATATATATATATATATATATATATATATATAAGTACATAAAGCGGTTACGTGTTGAAAAATAAGAAGTATATCATTTGTTGCTTTATGTAAAAGTCAATCAAACTATAATAACTATAAGTTTTTGTTGAAAGTTAAGAAGTAGATCCTGTTATGCTTAATCTACAACTTCCAAAGCTATTAACCTCACACGTCTTCACTTAATTTTCTKCTATTAACCTCCCATGTCTCCTGAGTAAATTCCCGGCAAAGTCTCTCCCTCAACCACCCTCCAAAATTGCAAAAATACACCCCTTGTATCTCTCTCTCTCTTCACTTTCACGTTCAAACTACTTACTACCCTACTTTATCCCACATCAATATGCCTCTTCAATCATATCATGTGTGTCCCACAATATGATCAATCTTTAATAAACATCATGAATCAATGGCAAGCTTCATATGAACATGTAAGAACACTTAGAGAGGAAAAGTCAAATAGTCAACACAAGTATATTCCTCTCAATGTATACGTAATATTACATTTAAGCTCTAACACTAATTCACTTATAAATTACAAGATAAGACCTATTTATAGGTCAAACTATAAAAGCACAAGTCAAAGTAAGGGTGTTTAAAAAAATGGTTGGACCGCTCAAACCGACTGAACCAAGTCAAACCGGATCGTTTTTGGCGATTTGAGCGGTCCAGTCTGGTTTGGAAAATAGCAAAACCGGGCGGTCCGGTCCGGCCTACGGTCTGGAACCTTTTTTGGTCGGTTTGGACCAAACCGACCGCCAAATACATACATATATATATATATACATATATATATATATATATAATCTATTTTAGTATTAGTAAGCCCAAATTTTTTAACTTATTGGCAATGACCCAAATATATCCCTAAGCCTAACATCTAACATAATCAAAATCGACGCCTAAAACCATTAACCATTGAACATATCGACACATTTGATATTGACGGTCTCCAAATTTTGAAAGCCTTCAGAACTCCATCAATCTATCGATCTTTCTAATCCATGGTTTGATTTCTGTGCACATCATCAAGACATCAACCAACTTAGATTTGGATTCTATTTTATTTGGTCAAGAACTCAAAACTCAAGAATTGAACCATTGAAGGTTGTGAAGTCGTGGATTATGTTACTTAATACTCACAGTGGAGTTGTAACTTTGTTAATTTGTTTGTTTTCTAATATGTTATATATTTATTTATTTGTACTTTGGATTGCTTCGACTTTGTACTCAAGAGCTGCATAATTATTACATTTAGTTGTTTAGGTATTTTGTTTTGTTAAAATGGATATTTAATCTAAAATTCTAAATTACATATGTTTTTTAAGTTTAATATTTAAAGTCTATTAAAGGCCCAAACCATCTTTTCGTGGTCTGGTTTGACCGGTCTAGGCACTTGATGTCAAACCGCTAAGTTTGAGAATTTTATAAACCGCCATTACAATTTGGTTTGTGGTCTGAGGGGTTAAACGGCCCAAACCGGACTGCGAACACCCCTAATTAGTATAAACATAAAGAAATAAGATTCATGCAATAATGGTCCAGGCATTGCTCCTGTTAGGAGAGAAGAGAAAGAATAGACCATCACTGGAAAGAATCAATAAAAGAAGAGACCATCTCTGAAAAAAATTGATGCAACATTCATGAAAAAATCGATGAAGCAAGAGAGGTGTATTAACTAGAATATCTCAATATTTTTTTAATGCAATCCCATTAATTCTAGATAATTACTATAAGAAATTTAAAAAAAATCAATAATTATGTTATATTTAGAATTTCCAATATTACTCTTTAACAATTTAAAAAATGAAAAAAAGGCAAATATTAAATGGAACGTTTGAATTAGGGTTGTATTGGTTGTAATTAACAATGCGATTGGTTGTATTTGAAATATATCCTATATATATATATATATACATATATATATATATATATATATAGAGAGAGATATTTGTTTAGGAATAAAGTTATAAAATTAAATAAAATGAGTAATAATAACGACGAAGGTGTGGATAATTTATGCATTGTTTATCTTATTGATGATAAAGTTTTTTTTTAAAGAGAATGATGCCTCAGCCGATTTTTATTAAAAAATAAATAAGTGTACATCTAAATAGCATGGTTACTAATTATATATAAAAAAATGTGGTAAATATAAACTTAGTCTATAAATAACATGAAAAGATATTAACCGATCATTAATACATATAAATTCCTATAGATAATTATTCATTGTTATAAGACGAATGATGTCTACAAATAACAAAACAAATATTTCATCTGTTCCAAAATAATTGTCCACGTTTCTATTTTAGTTTGTCTCAAAGTAAATGTTCACTTTCAAAAAGTAATGTATACTTTCCAACTCTACTCTTAATTATGAAATAAGAATTCATTAATCTTTCAACTATGAATAATAAACTTGTCATTTAATTAATTAAAAAGTCTAATTATTACACATTTATAAAATTGTGGATATGTATATTGGGACTTAAACATGTTTTAGTACAAATTTCAAAGTACAAATCAATAAATATATATTTTTAAATACTAATC
>NC_037528.1:36867879-36875834 GCF_001531365.2 Cynara cardunculus var. scolymus | reverse complement strand
TATAGATTGATTTATATTAACTTAATATATAAGTATTTTTTCAATTTGAAAATAATTGAAAAACCAAAAACAACATGAAGGTTTGTTTTATTAATAATGACTTTCATCGAATAATAATTTTAAAATATGAAAAAATATGAAGCAATACATTAAGCTTTCTTATCATATTATCTYCTTATGATTCTAWWTTATATATAGATAGATAAAAGGGTCGTTCTTTTAAAAMCCCATAAAATTGTGATAAACTTAAGAACCTGTACATAAGGTATTATTTTACATAATCTTTTTCCATATACGGCTTGAATTTAAGGTATTGATTTACATATATTAGTTTCAGGATGTTTTTGTTTCACAATGTGAACACTTTTATGTGTTTGTGAAATGAAAAATACAACTAAAAAGTTTTTTCAATTGTGGACTAAATGCATACGAAACAAAGACAGTCTAAAAAAATTTGTTAATTAATATATTAACCTCATGAGTTGTCACAAAGGCATCTCAACCTCATTTTACAAACTTACCATTTTTTTACAATCTTTTAACCCTCAATCGATATGGAATATACAAAACTCAATCATAATTCAAGATTGAATATTATACGATTCTTAGGGTACCATATCGACGATTTTGGTTCCTACTTTAAAAAATCTACTCGATAAATCCCCTTGCCCCTCATTTTTCGAGAATAAGAAAGATCATTTTCAAGTTTGAATTTGTTCATTTGGAATCTGAGTTCTTCTACTTCATTTTTATTTAGTTATTTTATTTATTTTTATTTAATATGAATATTTTCCCTCCCTTTTTTTATATTATTTCCTATAGGTTTGATCTTTTAAATTGGACTCATATTCTCATTCGGCGAAGGTACAAAATATATTAGATTGATTAAAGCACTATGTGAAATATCTGTTTTTTTCTTCTTCCTCTATCCCATAGGTACAATGTTTGAATCAATCGAGAACATTTTCTTCTGTCTGAATCGATCTTATTTCATTCCAAAAACCAACCACAACGTAAAATTTTAAAATATATCACTATAAAGATGCCATCTCAATATTTTAAAGTCATCTTTTTATATAAAATAAGCAAACTTAACCACATTTCAAGATTTAAGAAATATTCAAATCTTATAATGTCAATTGCAAATGAAAAGGTTGACTCATTTGAGCCAATATCATGACTTGCAACAAAAAAAATCACCCCTTATTTTCATATATATAGACATTTCATTCCTTCCACTTTCTTTCTTCCCACCAATGTGGGATATACAAATTAACACATTTCAAGATTTTAGGAATACTCAAATTTCATAGTGGGCAAGTCATTTTATTTGGCTTCTTCTTCCTCTATCCCATAGGTACAGTGTTTGAATCAATCGAGAACATTTTCTTCTGTCTGAATTGATATTAGTCCATTCCAAAAAATATTTAATATAAATCCTTTTTTTATATTATTTCTGAAGCCCATAGGTTTGATCCTTTAAATTGGACTCATATTCTCATTGAAGGAAGGTACGAGATAAATCAGATTGATTAAACCACTATGTGAAACATTCGATTTTTTCTTCTTCCTCTATCTCATMGGTAAATTGTTTGAATCAATTGAGAACCTTTTCTTTTGTCAAAATCAATATTATTTCATTCCAAAAACCAAACACAATACAAAATTTTAAAGATAAACAACATAAAATAAAAAATAATAWCTTATCAGTTGTATAACAAAAATTAATATTCCTTTAAAATAAGGGAATTTGTAATTAGAATTAACTATTTAGTTCAAAATGGATTAAAGTAAATCAATCATAAATWAAAAAAACCATGTAAAAAAATTGATATCATTCTTCTTATATAATCAACCCTATGTTTCAATATATCATCTTTTTATCAATGTAGTATGATCAAAGTTAATTATAATTCAATATTTTAGGATTCTTAATCTGCATCATTTCTCTTAATTCTTACTATATATATATATATATATATATAAACGTGTCTATTATTTTTCTAGTAATTATTTGACTTATATATATATATATATAAACGTGTTTGTTATTTTTGATGTACAGATGTGAAATAAGTGTGTTTCTGAAGTTGATTTGACGTTTTAGTAGGTGGGATGCAACAAGTCAATAATTACATGAAAAATAACAAACATGTTTGTAAAAGAATTCATAAAAGTACAAAAAAGTTAGTCTCAAATAGACGTGTTTATCATGTATTCATTATTCATCCCTTTTTTTATTTTTCACACCTATTGTGTACATTAAAAGCAAAATTATTGAAAAGATAATAAAGTTTGCCTTAAATTGTAGAGTAAATTAAATATTTGGTTACAATGTTTTTTCGATTTCCTCCGCTTTTATTTCAACAGTTTAAAAACTACAGTTTCACCATCATGTTTGTAAGAACACTTGGGGGTGTTTGGTTTATAGAATTTGGTGGAATTGGAAGGAATTGGAATGTCCAAATATTTGACCAAATTCTAACTACCATGTTTGGTTCACATAATAGATGTGAAGGAATCATTCCAATTCCAACAAATTCCTTAAGTCACCGATTTCACAATTCCACCGCATGTACCACGGATTTCAAATTCCAATTCGACAAAAATTACTTAGCCCTCATCTAAATTCATCGACGCTGTATCTCGATTTGCTCTGATCTGCTATACTTGATCTCGTTTAAAACTAGGAATGGCAATGTGCCAGGTTCGGGCGGTTATTGGTATCTCCAACCCCGAAACCGATAACTAAAACCGTTCCCGTGACCGCCCCGATCCCCGTCGAGGATCTTATCGGGTCCCTGTGATTTCCCTGATCCCCGTTGGAGAACCCATTAAGATAAAAATCCTATTTTTCCCGTTCACCGTTGGTTATAACCGAACCCCGAAACCTGAAACAGATCTAAAAAAATTACAATATGTTAATTTTTACAACTAAAAGTAAGTTACAATTTTTTTAAAGATGCAAGTGTAAATGTCTCAAACATAATTGAACCAATTACAAACAATATATTAGATTACAATATAAAACTAAACAGAACTTCAAACATCATACAACTAAAATCATGATTTCACAATTAGACAAAAAAACTAGACTTTTTCGTGAATCTTATTTGGGTTGTTGAAATAAAGTGAATAAAAGTTTTTTAAATTTTAATGTTACTATTTTCTTTTACAAACAATATCTTATGTATGTATGTATATAAATTAAAATTAATATATATACACATATCACGTCGGGCCGGGCGGGCCGATGATCACCGTCCCAGCCCCTGTCCCCGTTAAAATCCCGAATTTGTCCCCGATCCCGTCCCCGATAAGATGTCCCTAAACCCGGCCTGAGAGTTTCGGTTTTCAGTTTTCACCAAAGGTTTCGGGTTTTTTACCATCCCTATTCAAAACTGCTCGATCTCATTCACTCTGCTCTATGCTCTCTCTCTCTCTCTCTCTCTCTCTCTCGTTCTTTCCATCCTAAAAAGGATTTTCTCGAAATGCCATCTATGTAATTTTCTCGTTGAATTCCGTGAATGAAACAAAAAAATTCCAATTCCGTTAAGAATTCCATTCTAATACCATCCAACCAAACGCAATCAAAAGATATGGTCAAATTCCATCAAATTTCATTCCATTCCCTCAAAGTCAAATTCATTTGATGAATTCTAATTCCATCGAATTCCATTCTACGAACCAAACGTCCCCTTAAATTCAATCCCTCATCCTAACGAACGATAAAAAAAACTCATCAAGTTAGAGACATATTGGACTTTTGTCATTTTTCTCTCAATTTTGTTTTATATACATATAATTTATTATATATATATATATATATATATATATATATATAATATTAGGTTGGCTTTCGATAGAAAATCAAATTTTCTTAGTAAGTAATTTGTTAGCAGGTGCTCATATAAGTTAACTTGTCAACATACATTAACACTGTTTGGATAAAAGTTCACATCTATTGATCAATGCAAGAAGATGAACATATTCATGACCATAATAAGAAATCTCAAGACAAGATGTCTTACGACGACAAATGTATCTGACCGTCGATGTCTCGATGAGAGTTGGCCCTTTATTTGAATGTGACATGTAATCGCTCATTAACGGTATAACATAGAGAAGATTTCGTCAACAGGTCTCTCAACAATGTTCAGATCGTAACCGATGACCTTTATACTTTGAAAAAAATGATGAAGATATTGTTGTCTAGATAATTGTCAGAATGAGAAGAGTATAAATACTTGGAGGCTCAGACCATTTCAACACAAAGTGTATTCTAGAAAGTATTCATTTGCTATCAACTATCAACTATCCATTGTTCTTTGTTTTTCATTGCTTAAAAATGCTTTTAGATTCCTACAACCGGATTATACCCACGACATCATTGTAAAAGTAAGACACCCCTATTTGGTGTCAATAGTTGCTAGTCACACAGTGAATCTAACGATCACACATGATTTTTTTTTCTATCTTTAGGGATTTTCCACGTCACCAAATTCTATATTTCTTATTGTCTCATGTTTTTAAAGTAACAAAGTTTAATTGTTTCTTGTACGTCCTGACCATAGATCGTCTCATGCGATTTTTGGCAAAAATAGTCAAGCACCCAACGTCGGGCATCAACTAAAGTTATCATTTTGAAATAAATAGACTATTTAGAATGGGCGGTTCATGAGTTCATCAAGAATGCAATCATAAGGATGCAGGCCGACTTAAATAAGGCTCGTTGACAAATCCTTTGACTAACTAAGCAAAATTCTAAAACTCGTTAAGAAGCCTTAGGAGCAAGAGAAATAGTGTTCTAATTGCAGTACCAGATTGTCCCTTTCTAAGGTCCTATCCTGGCATCCATCGGTAATGTTGGATCCTCTGTGATTCGACCTCCAAATATCTCACACAACCTTCCTTTCATAGGACCAACTTGCATAAGTAAGCCAATGATCCCTGATCAAGTCTTATTTCCTTATCCTCAATGGTCCTTTCCTCCACCTACCCATGTAATAATCCAAAGAAAAAAAAATGATTGGTAGATAATAAATTTCAGGGATTGATTGTGTAAATGCAAGGAAAGTGAAGGGTTTATAACTAAACTTGATGATAATTCAATGTCATGCTAACCAAATCGACGTGAAACCTCCAAGACTTATCATTTCCTTTTCCGTGAACTATCGATAGCTTAGCATAAAATGGGATTTTGTAACCTTATGTGAATTTCGGTCGATAAGGAGAACTATTATGGACAAAGGCAACGGTAGACGCTGAAACGAGAGTCGACGATACCCTATATTATAACTAATTTGGCACCAATCGGTAAGTGTTTCGTACTTTTCCGCTCTTAAATTATGTTTACTAGATGATCCCTCTAGTCGTTCGACCRTTCGTGTGGGTTCCCATWGGGCAACARTCACCATTATCAMCTCCACCGCTCGTCAYGGTGGTAACCACCRCGACACCGGGTTGCCGAAWTGTGACCCTCGTTTCGATTCTAAAAGATGAAACTTCGTACGGGCGTTGGTCAATATATATTTATAATGGATGACYRATATTTTGCCACTGTCATGAATCGAATAAYGTTWGAGAACTCTCGCTGATGAGAGGCTTCATAATCGAGATGTTGCTCGGTTATGAAGTTTCGTTAGTTCACTGGGATTTGAGGGGAAAATAATAATAATAATAAAAATATAATCACAAACCACAGGTAAGTTAGATATCGAAAGCTTTATTGGGTTGACTAAAAATTTATATCAGTGCATATGGTTGCTACTGCAAGTCGTGGATTTGCATGAAACTGTTGGCAAACATATGTATATATATTATCAGTAAGCTATGCACATTATTTGTTGGGAAGGAAAATATATGTGTATGTATATATATATGTTACATAACCTTGCAAAACAGTAGTCATGCAAGGATGCATGAAGATGATGTGAATTATATATATACATATTAACTGCTATATATATAGGTACATATATATATATATATATATATATATATATGTGTGTGTATATATATGTATGAATATGTGTGCATGTATATATATCGAGGGATTGAGAAATCTTTGTGACCAGAGGTTTCCGCGAAATATTTCTTGATTACTAAATCTTGTTGGTCACTAGTTATTTGAAAGAAAAGAAAAAATAATCATAATTGTAGGTTTTTATTGAAGACGTCAAAATGGTTGTAGGGTTGGGTTGCAAGCTCATATTATTTCATGGAGATATAGGTATATAAGAGTAAGTTGTAAATTAGATGGATATATATAATTCATGCATGGCAGTGGAGATATATATATATATATATATATATATATAGAGTTTGTTTCAAATACAACCCATCGCATTTGTACAACCAATGCAACCCAATAAATTGATATATTTATGGAAACGATGAGAGTTCATTTATTATGATTTGAATATTTATGGAAGATAAATATGGTTCATTAATTATGATCAATAATTTATATTAGGAAACAATTAAAACTTCTATGAAATCACATATTATTCAAATGAAATGGACAGTTGAGATTGGGTTGTATTGATTGCACAAATGCCAAGGGTTGTATAATAACCAACCTCTCTCTCTCTCTCTCTCTATATATATATATATATATCTAAAACAAGTCGTAACCAAATTTCTATTCATGAATCGCAAAAAGAAAAAAATTGTTTTCAAGGGGGATCACTCGAACATTTCTAGGGGTGTCGTATTTTATCTTAGGTTTAAGTGTGGTCTTGGATTTGTAGGGAAGGTGCTAGCCACTTCGAGGCTCGGTTAAGGCAACGACTTGTACTGTGAGTTATACGTGACTTTCCTAAAAAATGGTTGCACATTTTATTTACGTTTATATGCAAGTTTGCTAGAATTTTCTCTATCTATCATGTATGCACAAAACCTGCCTTATTTTATAAAATATGTTGTGTGGCAATAGGGGTTGTACTACGTTATGATTGCGGAAATACAAGAATGCTTTGTGAGCTTGTCTAAGCTGTAAGTGCGGACATGCTGTGTGAGTTCGCCAGGTAATGCTGTGTGAGGTAGTCACCCCTCTTAACGCCACTAGCTTTGTGAAGTATGTTGTTTAAACCGTATGCATGATAAATTTTGATGCTTGTGAAATCTATTTTTTTACGTTGTGTATGCATTAAAATCGTTAATTCACTGGGCTCTTGGCTCATCCAACTCCTTTCAAAAACAGTCATGCAACTAGGTCGTCTCACACTCAGGAATAGTAGCAAGGGAAATCAGAAAGTTTAGAACCTGGTCATCGTGGAATAAAGGCATGTTGATGAGCGATATTCGTGTTCTTTTTAGTGATAAACTTTTAGACATTTTTTTATATTTTAAGTTTTATTATCTAGAAAACCTCCGTTGCGTTGGAGTTTTTAGACTTGGGACAACATACTTTTGGATGATTGTTTATATAAGAAAAAAAACTGGGATGTTACAAGTGGTATCAGAGTCTTAGTTTAAGAGAAATAGGTTATTAATTATAGACTAAGCTTAAACTGAGTTGGAGTATAAAAGATAGAAACAGGGAAAATGTTATATGATTTAATGTTGTTATAGTTGGTTTAATTTGTTTTTAAGTTTTGAAAGTGTGTTGGAAGATGATAGATTCTTCACTGTGGTTTTGTAGGAACATGATTTATACCAAGCATACTAGGAGCATTGGTCATTGAAGAGGTAGGGCCGGAAGTTATGCGGTAGTTGGACTAGGACCAAGGGGTGGTGTTGATCCCAGATCTCTCAATAACACTTATAATTTAGTTACGAATAACCAAATTATAATAATTTTATTAAGAAAGTTAAGAAGACTCAAAATTAATATATGAATATTAAAGAACAATTTGAGCTTCAAAGGTTTTACTTTATTGATAATAAAATGTAAAACACTAAGAGGATTTTTCACATATGCGCGCTTTTTACAATAGACCTAGTCGTCTATT
>NC_037528.1:36865102-36866684 GCF_001531365.2 Cynara cardunculus var. scolymus | reverse complement strand
GTTCGAAAAGACAGCTCGAGGATCTTGAGTAGTCTGTCTTACGAAGCGATGATGCAGAAGATTCATCGACTCTGGTGATAGGATTGGCGGATTGGTTGACAGGCTTTCTTCTCTATCTTGATACATATATTGATGGATATTTTCCATCATTATTGGCTCCCTGGTAGGCACTTGAGGTCTTCTCCACATTGATTCCATGTTCTGAAGTATTTCGTCCACTAGGCTCTGTGGAGGATGGCCCGAGGAGGAGGGAATATCCGCTTGCACCACGGGTTATGTTATGGTTGTTTGGGTGGTTTCAGGTTCATGGGTTTCTTTTGGTTGTTGGGGTGATGAAGGAAGAGTAGTCATAGGTTCTGGTTGTTGGGTTGTTGTGGGCTCTGATTGTGTGGGTAAAGAAGGTTGGTTTGAGGGTTCTTGTAGTGTGGGTGAAGTAGGTTGGTTTGTAGGTTCTTGTGATGTGGAGATGATGAATGGTTGAGTTGGTCGAGGTGTTGGTGAAGGGGTTAAGGGTAGGTTTGTTTGTGTTGGAGGGGTAGTGGGTTCTTCATCGGATGGAGAGCTCAACTCGATGGGTTCTATTGTGGGTTGTGGTTAAGTGGATGATGGTTGTGTTGCAGCGGAATGTGTTGCATGTGCAGCCGCTTTTTTCTCCCCCTCACGAGGGCCAAGGCCTTGATCATCGGGGTCTTGGTCATCGTGTCTTTGTCGTTTCTGTGGACGGCTACTCGAGCAGGAGGCATGGGACCTCTTCTTCTTTTTGTTCTTCCTGAGGGATTGAAGATACGCCCTCAGGGCTGCCTTTCTGGTGGTCTCCTTCATCGAACGAAGGAGAGTTGAAGTTCGTTGTTGTTCATCGACCARCGTTGTAGTGAGAGCCCGTGTTGGTTGGATGGCTCGATGAACAAACTTAGCATTGATCTCGTTGAAATAGGAGACCAGTGCTCTTGACAAAGCTTGTAAATCCGCCCTGGTGGCGAACTCTGTTGATGAGGTGAAGGCTTGAGGGTGTGGTGTCACGGTTGATGTGGAAGAGGGTGGTGGTATGGGAAGGTAGGTGATTAAGTTTCTCACCTCTGCAGTGAATGTAGAAAAGGCTTCGTCGAAATAAGGTCCTGCATAGGGAGGAGGGGGAGGAGGAGTGGGTTGGGTTATTTGGCTTAGGATGGCAGCGGGTAGTTGAGTGAGGGTGTCTTGGATGGTTGTTATTTGGTGGGAGAGGGTGGTAAGGGTTTCATCGATTGAGGAGGTGGAAGGTTGAGAGGGTTGGGGAATTTGAGAGATGATGGAGGATGGTAGTTRATGAAGATGGCGAGTGATGGTTTGAAGTTGGGAAATGATGTATGTAAGGTTTTCATCGGTCTCAGTTGCCTGAGTCGTGAGGGTGGCATGGGATTGGAGAAGGACTTGGTTACGTTGGGTGGCGAGGGATGAGATGGTGTTATGATGTTGGGTGATGGTTTGTTGGAGAATTTRGMRGYGGGAGGTGTTGGTTTGTGTTTGGGTGTCAATCTGGTTTAGATGGCGTTGAAGGATGGCAAGGGTTTGGTGGAGGTCAGTGGTATCGGGTGAAGGTTGGTTT
>NC_037528.1:36862336-36863748 GCF_001531365.2 Cynara cardunculus var. scolymus | reverse complement strand
CTTCTAAAAACCCTTGTTGTATAGTTTTTAGTCACAAAAGCTGCAATTTTGTATAATCTAAAAATATATTTCAATTAAGATGAGTTTTATGTTAAAAAAAATTTGCATGGAACTAGAGGAGCTCTGGTTATTCATGACAAAAAGAGTGGGTAACCAGATCTGGTTATGCATGATAAAGTGGGTGGGGAACCAGAGGATCTCTGGTTCTTCATGAAATGTTGGATTTGCTTGGTATAGAGAATTTGGTTTACAAACCAGAGACTATGTTTAATTTAGCAATCCATGTTCATAAAACCAGAGTAGGTCTGGTAAGATAAACATATGTAGCATTTTATAAAACCAGARGCTCTGGATAGTATAACCAGAGGCTCTGGATGGAAAATGCAAGTTTACTATTGTAAACTTTTGCTCCCCCTCAAAGGTTGCATGAAGATATGAAGTGAAATGTAAAAACTCCCCCTTGAAACAATAAGGAGTTTACATTTTGGATGACCAGAGGCTCTAGTCTATACAACCAGAGGCGCTGGYTATGAAGGATGATGAATGATGAAACAAAATGGTGATGAAAAAGGAATGTCTTTGAGACCAGAGGGGCTCTAGTTGCAAAGACTTTGAATCCAGAGGCTCTGGTTGTGAAGGATGAAGAAAAGATGAAATCAATTATGGCTGTGTGAGGAGCAAATAGTCTTTGAGACCAGAGGAGCTCTGGTTGCAAAGACTTTGAATCCAGAGGCTATGGTCTTTAGAACCAAAGGCTCTGGTTGAATGGGAACACTTGGTTATATAAAGGATTTTAGTTAGCAAGGACCAGAAGGGCTCTGGTTTCAAGGGATTTGAAATCCAGAGGTTCTGGTCCTTAGAACCAGAGGCTCTGGTTGGGAAAAAGAAAGGACTTGGTTGAAATTACCAAGTCTTTGCTGTGAACCAGAGGATCGCTGGTTCCAAAAGAGAAGGAAAATAAGAGAGAAGGAAAGGATATGAAAAGGGAGTTGGGAGGAAAATGGTTGACTTGCATTCAAAGAATCTGAAGCCAGAGGCTCTGGTCTTTAGAACCAGAGGCTCTGGTTGTAAAGAGAATAATACAAAGCAAGTAAAGGGGGAAACCAGAGGCTCTGGTCTTTGGAACCAGAGGCTCTGGGAGGGAGAAAAGTACTTGATAAGAATTACCAAGTATTTGCTTTGAACCAGAGGGGCTCTGGTTACCTTTAGAACCAGAGGGGCTCTGGTTACCTTTAGAACCAGAGGGGCTCTGGTTGTAAAGAAAAAAAATTTGCCCAAAAAAATCTAAGTCATTCTATATGGCCAAAGGTTCTGGTCTTTTGAACCAGAGAGGCTCTGGTTTAAGATACTTAGAGAATATATGGCTTTGTTATTGTATCACTTATTGGCAAAACCATGAGATATTGAGAATC
>NC_037528.1:36838801-36862236 GCF_001531365.2 Cynara cardunculus var. scolymus | reverse complement strand
CTTTCTTTTTCGGCCATCAAGCTTCGCTCTCGTGAGTTTTACTTGTATTTGTTCTTAGTAATCAGCATCCTTGATCAAACGTCCTTTGCATTCCTTGGAAAAATGACCAAGCTTTCCGCATCTGAAGCATCGAAGGTCATTTTTCCTTCCTTCCTTGTCCTCTCTCCTTTCCTCTSTTCGTTCTTCTCTTCTCTCTTCTCTTCTTTCATCCCTTTCTTCTCTTTCATCTCTTCTTTCATTCCTCTGATAGAACTTAGATGGCTTTCTATCGTAGGATGACTGGAACTTTTCCCTTCTGAACTCTTTTCGCTCATAGGGTTTTCTGATGAACTTCTTTTGAATTTGTCTTGTAATCAAGGCCAATGATTTGGCGAAAGCTTTAATCTCATCATCTGATTCAGAAGTTTCTTCTTTAGATTCTGATTCAACCATCAAAGCTTTCTTGCCTTTCTTCTTGTGTTCTTTGGCAGGAGTCCTTGATTTTTCAATTTCATCGGCAGCAAGAGCAAGAGGTCCTCCAATGGATACCTTCTTCTTCATTATGTCGCTCTCTTGCGCTGCAAGCGTTCCATACACGTCATGAAGAGACCAGCCATCTAAGTCTTAGTTTGCTTGTAGAGACATGGATAGCTGAGTCCATTCATCGCCTAGACTTTTCAGGAATAAAACATTGTTTTCTTCCTTGGTTCTCATGATATCGTTTCTACGACATTGATTTATCAATGTGCTGAAACGGTCATAGGTCTTTTGTATGGGTTCATCAGGGAGGGCTTTGAAATTGGTGTAATCGTTRAGACATTGTGCTCTACGATTTTTCTTCGTCTTTGTTCCTCCTTCCAGTTGACTTGCCAATTCGTCCCAGAGTTCTTTCGCAGTGGAGCATGTATCAAGGGATTGAAAGATTTCATTGGGCAGGGCCATGATTATCAGTCTTTTGGCCTTTCTATCGGTTTCGACTTTTTCTTTATCATCGTCGTCCCAATTTCTTTTATCTTTTGGCATGTAATATGCTGGAATTTCAGCTGTGGTACTTGTTCCTGGAACTCTTGGAACTAGAGTTTGAGGGATGTAAGGACCCTCCTGTATGGATCGCAGGAGATTCCTGTCCATACCCTCCAGAAAGTTTACCATTCTGATTTTCCATTGAGGATATTCCTCTCTTTGAAGAGTAGGCGGCTTTGTGAGGGAGCCAACATTGTATGCTGAATTCCAGTTGGCCATTGAAAGATTTTCGAGAAGAAGAAAGAATTTTTGATGAGAAAGGAGATTAAAATATTGAGAGATTTTAAATGATCATTTGATTGGATAATCAATCAATAGGCTCTGATACCAATTGTTGATCCCAGATCTCTCAATAACACTAATAATCTAGTTATAAATAACCAAATTATAGTGATTTTACGAAGAAAGTTATGAAGACTCAAGATTAAAATAAGAACATTCAAGAACAAACTTGAGCTTCAAAGGTTTTACTTTTATAAATAATAAAACGTAAAACACAGAGTAAAAACCTTTCTCACGTACGCACATATATGCTCTTTACAATAGACCTAGTCGTCTATTTATACTAGATGGCTAATGCTAAGATAACTATCTATTGCTACTTTCTAGCAAATAGTCTAGCTAACAGATAAGGTTTATCTTTTACATGGATAATCATTATAAACAAGATAAACTATAATTCCAGCTGTTGATTCGTCATYTCCAGCTGTCATTATCTATTTGGTGATTTCATCCTTATCTTCAAGTCTTCATTGCACACTTGGATGAATACTTAGAAAATCTTCTAAGTGTTAGTCTGTCCATCATATCAATGAGAATACTTTCCATCGCATCATCCATCGGTCCGCTGGTTGAACTTCGTCCATCGGTCCAATGGTTGGTCTTTCCATCGATGCTCTGGATAGTCTGTCCATCGATCCAGACTTAGTCGATTCTGCCTTGATATCTCCATTGGTCTTCTGGTTCTTCATTACTTATTGTTTTTCATTACTTTTTACATTTTGCATTATGGGTTCTAACATAGTGGAAGGGATGGAGAGTTGGTACATAGAGGTTATGGTGATAAGACTTGAGGACTCATTTTTTAAAGGTTCTAGAGGTTGGAATAATGCCTTTAGGTTTCCTTCTTTAGCAACACCTTTGTCTTTCGACTTGGTGTTCTGGTTCTTTGATTGAGTGGACTCTTTCTCCTTCTCCCCTTGCTCCTCCTAGGATGTAAAATCCATTAGGGCGACGCCTTTCGTGGCACTAGCTAGAGTTGTGAAGTCGTCGTCATCATCATCATCCAAATCATTGCATGTGTCAGGAAGGTCGGGAGATCCACCATCTTCATCATCATCTAGATCACCAACATTAATTGCAGAGGTGACTGGAGGATCATCGTCATGAACTTTAGCATCAGCTCAAACAACATCAACATCCTCAGCTACAGGAGCTTCATAGGAAGTTGGGTTTTCTTCAGCAACTCCAGCCTCAACTTCAGCCTCAGTTGCTGGAACAGTAGAGGGTCCAGCAGCAGTAGCAGCATTCGAAGGGGAAGCTCCAGATTTTGTCTCCCCTCTTTGGCAATGGCTTTGGAGCAATAGCCAAAGAAGTGGTCGATGGTGCGGATCTGGAGCACCATCATTTCTTTAAGTCTGGTCATAACGTGGGCTAGGATAACTGTAACCGCACACACTTCATCCAGCTGGGCGCTGTCATTAGCAGTGAACGACGGTTCAGATGCTGGGATGGGCTGTTGGAGAGCAGCCAAGATCTGCTGCATCAGCTCCGTATGCTGGGCAAGATGACAGTTCGCTTCATCGGCCTTGCTTGTTAATGTAGTGATGGCCTCAGCGTTGGCTTGAGCAGCCACTTGCATGGTGGAGAGCTGGCCCTTGACCTCATGTACTTCAGCCCGGATGGCTGAGAGGTCAGTAGCTACTTCGTCCCTTTGAGGCATGTCCTTATGGACTTTGCCCATTTTGCTGAGGACAGTCTCAACGGTAAGGAGGAGCAACATTTATGTCTTCAGTCATGTCGTACACATCTTCCATGGTTGGTTCCTCAAAAGGACCTGAAAAAGATGGAGAGTGAGCATAAGGAAGCTCAGGGTTAGTAGAAATGAAAGAGTAGGAAGATGGAGTTCTTGAGGGTTCTTTAGCGTTATATGAAGGATTAACGCTAGTGCGCTCCATGTTTCCTTCGAGAGGATAGACGTCAGTTTGCTAAGTTGCCTCGAGAGAAGCAAACTCAGGTTCAATGGTGGGTGTCTCATCATCAGGGAGGACATTCGCTGATGAACCATGAACACGTGTTGAAACCAAAGATAGAGGGGAGGAGAAAATGGCTGAGACTGATGGTCGTGGGTGTTTAGTAGTGGCGATGATGATATTCTCACCTTCAGTGATTTGGATCACTTAGGCGGTTTCAAGAGGAGCCATGGGTATGACAGTGATTTCAAATATTACTGAAGAGCTGGGAAGGCTAACTGAAAGTGCCCCGGGGGTAAGGCTTCTTTCAATAGTTGAGACCTGTTGAGAGGTCACAGCCAGAGACGTGGTTGTCCCTTTTTTGGCCTTCTTGGCCCTCGAAGGAGAACCGACAGTTGGTTCAGAGGATCGGCGTTTGGAAGAGAGAGTTGTGGTGGTTGGGTTAGACTTAAGGGGGGGTTTTCTTCATCTTAGCCACCTTAGAAGGAGAAAAAGAAGGAGTAATTGAAGAGTATTGCATAACATCAAAAAGTGCAACATCTCCATACCTCAGCTTGTGATCCAAAATATTGGATCCAAGCTTGCAGGTAGGAAGATTACCTTCCTTGGAGTACTTCTCGCTGAAGATCTTGGCGAACACCATCGAGAGGAATCTGGTGTAGGGAACGACCTTCTCCCTCTGGCGCTTGTTCAACTTTAGCACTAAGTCATCAATCACTGCAATATAGTTGATGGGTCGGTGGCAGATGACTGACACACTGATAGTGAGAGCGACCCTAGATGTTTGATCTTGTCCTCCAGTCTTTCCACTCATGCTATGGATGAAGTAAGAGAAGAGGAATTGCCACACCGCTGACATGCGGTTCTCTCTATCTTCGACACTGATTTGAGAGGCTCGCTGGAGTCTTTCTTCATTGGCCATGCGTAGCCAGTATCATCAAGGCAAGTGATGATGTCATTTGTCAAAGGATCACTAGCGAATGGACCTTTGGGAAAACGATGAGTGTGCCTTAGCGTTGTCATGCCAAAGCTAACGGTCATCCGGTTGAAGGTGAAGAGGATTTTCTCCACCTGTTGACCGTTTCTGTCCATGTTCTGCACCACTTTAGCGGTCATCCAGAATTGCTAAAGGGCTTCCTTCACCATGACAGGTTCATGGGTAAGAGCGTAGGCGATATGAGACATATTGGGGAAGGCAACAACATCCTCGTAGATGGTTTTGTTGGTACGAATGTCCAACAAGGCGACGTGGTTGTTAGCCTTGAAGGACACGTCTTCAACGGAGAAGTTCACGTTCTTGGCAGCCATTGTCTGTTAGAGGTAAGAAATAAGATATAAAAATTTTGTTATTAGTCCAAGATTTAGAATGTGATCCTTTTAAGTTTTAGAATAATAAAACTTCTTTTAAAAAATCCACAAAGAAGATATTAGGGTTTTTTCAAGAAGAATAGTGTTTTTGAAACTTTACATTATAACCAAGAAAAATAATGTGTTATTAATCTTATTGTTTGTGTTTTAAGAGAACAAGGTTCTTAAAGAACAAAGAACAATTTCATTAGAAGAAGAAGAACAGTTCAAAATGTTAACGAAGAAATATCGTCCTTAAAATTGTTAGAAGAAAAGGTCGAAACTTTCTAGCGTTCTTAGTGACTTCTTACTTGCAAGTTATTTTTTGGCAGAGGTTCGTCAAAAGATTTTGAAAGCATAAAGAAAATATGAGAGGATATGTCTCATATTTATAGGTAGGAGGAGAGAGAAAAGAAATAGAAGAGAGGAAAATACAATTGTTTAGGAAACACCATGATGAAAAGTATGGCACGTTCTCATCCTTGATTGGATGAAAGTTGGAGGAGGTCGCGTGTGTCAGACTTTTACGCGCGTCTCAAAGCGATTCATATTGGTAACAGAGAATGTCGTCATAAAGACGGTTCATTAACTATTTCTTTTAAAATGAAAAGGTTTTAAGAAATTCAAAGAGTCACATTCAGTGATAAGAGAATCACTGAATACAAAACTTTTTAAACTTGATCACTGAAGAAGAAAAGCTTTAGTGATGGTTTTGTTTTAATAAAGGAAAAATATCTTAGAAGAATATATTTCCATAAAAGTGTCAGTGATAAGAGAATTACTGAAACTTTCTTTTAAAAACTTTTTAATCACTGAAAGAGAAAAGGTTCGGTGATCATTTTGATTTTAAGGAAAGATAAGTATAAAAGAGATATACTTACTTTTAGAATGTTTAGTGATAGAAAGAATCACTAAAACAAACTTTTAAAACGTTTTGATCACTGAAGAAGGAAAGCTTCAGTGATAATTTTAAGTTTTAAAGAAGAAGAACGAGTATACATATCTTAGAGAGAATAGATACATTTACTTAAGAGTTCAGTGATAGAGTGAGAGCATTGAATCATTTCACTTACTGATTGATGCATATAGCTGAAAAAAATTATTCTCAGCGTTTAACATTCCCAGTTTGCTGATCAAGATGTTAAATCTTGTCTTATCAAGAGGCTTGGTGAAAAGGTCAGTGAGTTGGTAATCAGTCGGAATAAAGTGAAGTTCAATATCACCATTCATAACATGATCTCTGATAAAGTAATATCTGATCTCTATATGTTTGGCCTTGGAGTGAAGTGCAGGGTTGTTTGCAATTGCAATAGCACTAGTTCTATCATAATAAATAGGAATCTTTGATAACTGAAGATTGTAGTCGTTAAACTGATTTTTCTTCCAAAGGACTTGGGCACAACAACTTCGAGCGGCTACGTATTCAGCTTCAGTGATTGATGTGGACAGTGAGTTTTGCTTCTTACTTGTCCAGCTCACCAACTTTCCACCTAAAAGCTGACAGCCTCCAGTGGTGCTTTTCATATTGATCTTGCAACCTGCAAAATCACTATCTGAATAACCTATTAGGTCAAAATCTAAACCCTTAGGGTACCAGAGACCCAAGTTAGGAGTTCCCTTCAGGTATCTGAAAATGCATTTTACAGCGATCAGATGGGATTCCTTAGGTTCATATTGATATCGTGCACATAAGCAAGTAGAATACATTATGTCTAGTCGACTAGTTGTAACATACAGTAGGGAGCCGATCATTCCTCTATAAACAGTTACATTAACAGGCTTTCCATTTTGATCCTTGTTGAGAGAGAGAGAGAGAGAGAGGAAGAGCCATAGGAGTTTTTAAAGATGTGCTATTAGAGAGATCAAACTTTTTCAGCATATCACGGACATAGTTACTCTGACTAATAAAGATACCTTTATCTGAGTGCTTGATCTGGAGACCTAAAAATAATGTTAGTTCTCCCATCATACTCATCTGGTATTCTTTCTTCATGCGATCTGCGAATCAAAAACATAAAGAGGGATTAGTGGAACCAAAAATAATATCATCAACATATATTAGGACTAGAATGATATCATCTTTAACTTTCCTAAGAAATAAGGTATGGTCTATATTTCCACAGACGAATTTCTTATAGATGAGAAATAAGGAGAGGGTATCATACCAGGCACAAGGAGCCTGTTTTAACCTTTTTCCACACCGTCCTGAAGAGTAACTAGGACCAATTTAGTTAGAAAGACCCTATGAAGCTTCATTGTTCTGGCTCATTCTTCAACAGGCACGCGGCCAGAGCCCCTGGCTCCCCATATAGAGCTTTATCCAAACGATAGACGTGGTTTGGATACTTAGGGTCAAGAAACCCTGGAGGTTGTTCAATATAAACTTCCTCTTGAAGTTTTCCATTTAGGAAAGCGCTCTTTACATCCATTTGGTAGATTTTGAAGTCCCTATGGGCAGCAAGGCCTAGAAAGAGTCGAATTGCTTCGAGTCTAGCCACTGGTGCGAAGGTCTCGTCATAATCGATCCCTTTTTCTTGTCTATAACCCTGAGCAACAAGTCGAGTCTTGTTATGGATTACCACACCTTCTTCATCTAACTTGTTGCAAAAGACACATTTGGTGCCTATCACTGTCTTGTCAGATGAACGTGGGACAAGGTACCAGACTTTGTTCCTATCAAACTCAATGAGCTCCTCTTATATGACCCAACTAGGGTCTGAGATAGCATCATTGATCTTCTTGCAAAGTTGACAAAGAGATATATATTACCTACAGCACGACGAGTCTGAATACCTGCACTTGGATCACTAAGAATTTGATGAATATGATGGTCTTTAGTCCATCGCTGAGCTGGTAGAGGATTATCATCTGAGCATAGATGTTCCAGAACAGAGGAGAGGCTTCAGCTGCAGATTCTTCAGCGATTGGAACAATTGATAATAAAACCTCAGATTCAGCGACTGATATAGGTTCAGATGCTAAAGGCATTTCATTCACTGATTGATCAGTGTTTGAAGTAAAAGGAGGAATACAGCTAATAGGCACTGCGACGATTTCTAAAGACGATACATTATGGTGATTAGCTGCAACTGGAATGATTAATGGATCATCTTCAGCTTCTGGAGTTTCAGTGTTAAGAGGAACGCTGAAGGAATCTTCAAGTTGTCTGAAATGAAAAAACTTCCAGTTTTCTAATTCTTCGTCATCATTTATGATAGGTTTAGAATTAGCTGATTGAGATTCGTCGAAGGTGACATGAATAGTTTTTTCTATTGTCTGTCGGTGTTTGTTGAGTATTCTGAAGGCTTTGGACACTGAAAAATATCCAAGAAAGATTTCTTCATCAGCTTTCGGATCGAACTTTCCTAGTTGATCACGGTTGTTGAGAATATAACACGTGCAACCAAAGATATGTTGAAAGATAATAGAGGGTTTTCTGCCATGGAAAAGTTCGTAAACTGTCTTCTTGAACCTCTTAATAATCAATGACCTAATTTGAGTAATTGTTGATCCCAGATCTCTCAATATAACACGAAGATTTATGTTATAAAGCCTAAATCTATCGTATGAATGAAGAATAGTGAAGAACAACTTATAAAATATTTAGGAGAATATGAAGCTTCAAATGATTTCACTATATTAACTTTAATGAGAAGGAATGAATAATTTGCAAGACTTATGATAGCTATTTATACTAGCAATCTAGTCTAAGAGATAACAATCTAGTGAAAAGATATCTATGAGATATTCTAGGAATAGATATCTATCTAGAATTTAGGAGTTATCTCTAACTACCTTGTGCAACATAATTCCAGCTGTCGATGAGTCATCTCCAGCTATTTTCTAGGTAGTATGTTTAACCAGGAGTCTTTACGTTTCTGCTTTACTTGGATATCTCTGATTGAACTATTGTTGAATTTGCTAAGTGCTAATAACCAGAGGGGTGATGGAGATACATTGTTCATCGCATCTCTAGTTCACTTTGAGCACTTAGATATTTTCCAGCTCTTCTTCCATCGGTCCTTTGGACTTCCATACTTGTACATTTTTCATTACTTTTACAATAAGAATTATGGGGTCTAACAATCTCTCCTTATGTAATGAAAAATAAACAATAGCTAATCTATGAAACATAAATGAATGTAATGAACAAAGACTAAGCTAGTAGAAACATCATTTTACCAAAAGTTTTCCTTTTCTAAAAATTGGATTGTTTCGTACAATAAAGAAGTAAATAAGGGTAAAGAAAATTTTACATCTCAATCATGGTCTCCATTGTATATTCTTCAGAAGCGCATCATCAGACCTCTGTAACGGATGACTGTGGAGATCCCATGAATCAACTCTTGTCCCTCCTTCCTTGGCACATGCTCTCTGCCCAATCTCTCTCGTATAACCTTCTAAAACCATTCAAGTGTATTTGTCGAATACTTGAAGGCCTCAGTCAGTCTGAAGAATATCTTTGCCTTGTACTCGTTCTTGAAGACCAAGCCAAGTTCTGGTTCAGTTAAGACTGAAGCAGAGCGCGTCTCTTGCAGTCCAGGGAAGTCTTCATTTGGAGCCGTGAAGGATAGTCTGTCAATGCCAAGTTCGAGAGCTATTTGGAAATCATTCTTTGCTCTGAACTTTACAAGTGTCCCTATCGCCTCTATTATCGCTCGTTGCGCCATCCCGTATCGTATCCTGTGATCCTGACACTGAGTTGTGTGGCCATATAAGACCATCAAGTCCCATGGATTGAGATTGATGAGATCATTGTCATTGAAGAAACTGATCATCCCATGTGCACGTTCCACAATGTACTCGATGTACTTGATGGCTCTATTCACGAATGTTCGTATCTTGATGTCGTGGACCATTATTCCATCATTTGAGAAGACGGCTTGTAGCGGTTGTGTCGTCTATCTCATGAATCTATGCCGGAGTAGGTCCATGGATTCTAGTGATAGGTTGGGAGGATTGAGAACTATTTACTCGTCGCGATCATGATAGAGGTATTGATGGATGTTCTCCATCATGACAGGTTCTCTTGGCGGCACCGATGGACGTCTTCTTAGGGTCTCCATCTGTGCTATGACTTTCTGTGCTCGATCGATGGATGGAGGTTGCCCAAAGGAGGAGGGAATATCTACAAGCACTGTTTGGATAGGTTGGCTAATGGGTGGTTCTAGTTGGCTCATTTGTGGTTGCGGTTGGCTCATTGGTGGTTCTGGTTGGGATGGTGTAGTTTTCTGGTTGAGGATTTGTAGGTTCTGGTTGTATGAGAATGGATTCTAGTTGCTTTGGTGATGCAGGTGGTGTTGGTGATCGGGAAAAAGGAATGGATGGTTCTTATGAGGTTGAGGGTGGTTGATCGGAGGGTAATAAAGAACTCACCAAAATTGGTAAGAACTCATCGGCTGGTGGTGATGGGTTGGCAGTGCCTGCAGCTGGATGAGATGATGAAGCAGCAAAAGTGACAGAGTAAACTTGTACATTCTGTACATTATGTACATCGTCATAGGGCTGAGCCTCTAGTTCCCTTGCCTCTGTTTCAGGTGTTGGTTGGGAGGTTGGTTCTTGGACTGGTGGAGGTGGTGGTGCTGTTGTTTCCATTGGGGTGATGGATGGATTTTCCCTCCCATGAGGACCAAGACCATGATCATCTTGGTCTGGATCATCATGTTTTGGCCTTTTGAGAGGCTGACTTGTGAAGCATGAGGCACGACTCCTCTTCTTCTCCAGCCGTAGTGATTCAACATACCGCTTGATCGTTTATCTCCTGCATGCTTTTTCCATCGTTAGTAGGAGAGAGTTGGTTCGCTCTTGCTGTTGAGCAAGACTCCTCTTGAGGGCGTTTGTAGGCTCGACAGCTCTAGAAGCGAACTTGGCACTAATCTCGTTGAAGTTCGAGATCAATGCATTGTTTAAAGAGTGGAGGTCGGCGCGAGTGACCACGTCTTGGGGGTGGAGGTGGAGGTAGTGGGTGGTATGGTGATGGAAGATATGAGGGTTCGCACCTCTACAACATATGAGGTAAAGGCTTTATTAGGGGTGGGTACATAAGAGGGAGGGGGGCTGTTTGTGGTATATTAGATATTATGGTGGTGGGTAGAGAGGCGATGGAATTGGCGATGGTTGTAACTTGGGTAGAAAGGGTGGCGATGGATGCATCGGTGCCGGTTATCTGGGCTGAGAGGGCTGCAAGGGATGCGTCGATGTAGCCATGTCTGGTGATCATCATGTGGTGGTGATAGTTATGTTGCTGGACCACCAGATGCTGGAAAGACTGGATTATTGTGGTGTTATCCCTCGATTGAGCCTCGAGGGATGCGATGGATTGTTGAATGGATGTTAGGTCATGGGTTGGAGTGGGTTCAGCAATCCTTGCTACGCTGAGTTGAAGATCATCCAAGGACCGCTAAATAGAGTCAGCAAAGACCTGGAACTCAGCCTTTGTGATCAACTCAGCAAGGGGGTAACCCCTACAGCAACAGATGTTGTAGGTTGAGCCTTTGTTCCTGTGGCGCCTCCATCGATGCCTTGGGGAAAGGGAGGCAAGGGAGGACTTTCATCTCATCCTTGATATCCCTTTAGTGAGGAACTATCTCGAGATGTTGCTACAGGTGCTTCATCCTTATCGGATTCAGAGTCTGGTGAAGAGAAGTACGTGTGTTTCCCTGTCGATAGACCAAGTATCGAGGGGGTGCGTGCATGAATGGGCGATCGCTCTAAAAACGATCGATGGGAATTTCAAAGTCAGTAGCAACGAATGCTTATGTGTGTGTGGGTAGTTTCGGGCCCTGAGGAGAAGGGGCCCTTATTTCCTCATCACCCCTCTGTTGGGAGAGAGGCGATGGATGATATGGTTCCTCAGCTATATCATCTCCAAAGACCCGAAGAGTGGCCTCTGGATGGCTGGCTTGGGTTGGGATCAGACTGGACGATCCTTGTTCAATATCCCTTTGGCCTTGGWCACCAGGGATAGTAGATATGGTAGCCCGGGGAGGTGGTTGGGAAGATGGAATAAAAGTGTTCATAGGGTCGAGGGAGGTAGGAGGACTGTCATCATCATCAGATTCATCATCCGATGAAGTCCTCTCACCTTAAGATCCCTCGCTTGTGTCTAGGGTGGGCTCTATATGCTCTGGGGTAGCTGGTCGCAGTTGTCGGACCAGCATAAAGCTTTCATAGGTCCTACGGGTGGCGGAGGTGTCTGGAATGACACTTAACATGGCCCTTGACAAAGGTCTCTCCGCAGGGTATCCATCTTGGGAGATGGTGGGGCGATGACCATTCATAACAAATTGTGGGGTGAATGGTGCATCGCATGGCAAGTTGTGCACTTTTATCGCATCCTTGATGAAAAGGGCAAGGAAGCGAGGAAAGAGCACAGATGTGATCGGCTTCCCTGCGGCCATCAATTTATTCCTCTTTACCACAGCGGCGTGGATTTCATTATAGATTAGGAGGGCGTAATCCAGAGGTAGATTGAAGAATAGACCATACATAATGGTCATGATGTTTATGTTGCCTTGGTCCATGCTCCCGAGTTTGCAAGTGAGAGCTCGGTTGAGAATGCTGAAAAAGAAGTTCCACATGGGTGGAAGGTATTGTCGTTTGAAGTTAGAGGCGTTCCGGAGCTTTTGGTTGTAGCCTAACATCTGAATGAACTGCAATATGTCGTGACTCGTTGGCGGGTCCTCGTAACGTGCAATCCCAAGTTCTTGTCGGGTAGGGATGAAGAGCACCTTGGAGATCCTTCGCTCGGGATATTTTGATCGAGCAAACCATGTCATTTGGGACATCAATGTCGCCCATAATGCCACGGTTTTTCGGGTAGAAGTCACATGTATTCCAGTACTATTGAATGTATTTGACTGGAACCTCGTTGTTGGAGAGAGTGAGGGCCGGTTGAAGGATGTAGTTCTGAAAGAATTCAATTAAAATGGTGAACCTGTCCTCAAAATGTTGAGGACGGAGGTCAATACTGTGATTGTTGGGCTTGATGGGGAGGAAGAGAATAGCTCGACCGTCTGCGCCAATCGACTGGACCTGGCTTTCGTGGTTGTTTGATTCGTGAGAAACGAAAGACACCATTGTTGCAGGTTTGGGAGTTGCAGGTTCATGAGTTGAAGGTACGTTTGTTCTTGAGAGTATTTTGAAGGCATAAAAGGGTATTTGGTGGGGAAGATGGGTTTATATAGTGGGAGGGAGAGGGGTTGTTTGGTTTTCAAAAAATAATAAAATAATGGGAAAGGGTGATTATGGTGGCTGACGTTTGGGTAAAAGGTGAAAAGATTGTGATCGTGAGTTGTAAAGACAGCTCACGATCATAATGGTGCAGGTGGGGTAGGACACGTGTCAATGTGGGGTTGATGGGAGGGTAATATGGAAGGGTTTCTAGGGAACAAGTTGTTATGGTGTCAGGTGTGTGGGAAGGGTGATATTAGGGATAGTTATTAAAAATAATTATTATCCCAAATGGATAACTTTCAAGAAAAATAGTCCCAAAAAAATATTTAATTTAAAATTCCATCTAATTGGAAGATAAATACTAATTACGAAGTTTTGGTCTTCTAAAAACTCATGTTGTGTAGTTTTTAGTCACAAAAGCTGCAATTATGTATAATCTTAAAAAGGTTTGCAATTAAAGATGGGTTTTTGAGAGAAAATGAATTTGTCATGGAACTAGAGGGCCTCTAGTTGAACATAACTTATGGGAGGGAACCAGAAGATCTCTGGTTGGGGGTGATGAACAAGTTCATCACTGAAATGTTGGGTTTTGATGAGACAGAGGCTCTGGGTCATCATATCAAACCCTTGGGATACAAATATACCCTTGAAGAGGAACCAGAAGGGCTTTGGTTGAATGCAAGGGTTGAATTACTCCATAATAAAGCATTTTTGGGGTCCAGAGACTCTAGATAGAGGAACCAGAGGCTCTGGTTGTGAAAATACAAACTAAAAGGACCAAAGTATGAAACTAGAGGGTCTCTGGTTGAATTGATATGCACAACCAGAGGGAATATAGGTTCATTTTGGATCCTTAAGGGTTTTTGGGATAAGCATGACTCCCCCTCAAATGATGCAAGGGGATGTAAAATGAGTAAAAACTCCCCCTAGAACCAATAGGGGAGAAAAAAAGGTGACCAGAAGATCTAGTCTGTACAACCAGAGGCTCTAGTTGAGAAGGATGGTTAAAAATATGAATACCAAGGAGGGCAAAAAGGGAAACCATAGAACTAGAGGGGCTCTGGTTGAATGGGAAGACAAACCAAAGGCTCTAGTCTTTAGAACCAGAGGCTCTGGTTGCATGAAGGATATAAAATTTAAGTGAAATGCAAGAAAAATGATAACAAATGAGGACCAAGTGGGACAAGAGGGGCTTTGGTGCCAAACACTTGGAATCTAGAGGCTCTGGTTGCAAAATGAATGGAAAAACTAAAGAAAAATGCATGACAAAATGAAACAGGAGAGACCAAGTTGGACCAGAGGGGCTCTGGTCCCAAAAACTTGGAATCCAAAGGCTCTGGTCTATAGGACCAGAGCTTCTGGTTGGGAAGGGGGTACTTAGTGAAAGACACCAAGTACCTTCTTTGGACCAGAGGGGCTCTGGTTCCAAAGAGTGAATAATTTTGGCCAAATATAAACAAGTAATTCAATTTGTCCAGAGGCTCTAGTCGATAGAATCAGAGGTTCTGGTTTAGAGTACTTGGTTATGAGGGCCATTTGAATATATATCACTTTTGGCATAACCTAGAGATATTGAGAATCTCTGGTTAGAAAGGATAATTTGCCTTAAGTTGTGAGATTCAGCATACCCATCTTGCTGACAAGAAACAAAAATCTTTTCTCATCTAATGCTTTTGTAAAAAGGTCAGCAAGTTTAATCTCTGTGGGAACAAAATACATCTATATTGTCCCCTTTCTACATGATCTTTACAAAAATGATACCTGACACCAATGTGCTTGGTTTTGGAGTGTTGCGCAGGATTTGCAAAGATAGCTATGGCACTTTTGGAGTCACAGAGGATGGGGATTTTCTAGAATTGAAACCCATAATCCTTCAGCTGGGTTTTCATCCAGAGCACTTGTAAACAACAACTAGCAGCGACAACATATTCTTCTTCTGTTGTAGATGTTGAGACAGAGTTCTGTTTTCTATATGTCAAACTCACCAGCTTGTCCCGCAAAAGTTGGCAGCTTCCAGATGTAGTCTTTCTATCAAGCTTTCAACCTGCATGATCTGCATCTGTATAGGCTATTAGATCAAAGACAGAGTTTTTTGGATACCAGAGTCCCAATGAAGGGGTGCCCTTAAGGTATCTAAAGATCCTCTTGACTGTAGAGAGATGAGATTCTTTAGGATTAGCTTGATATCTTGTACAAAGACAAGTAGCAAACATAATATCTGGCCTACTAGCTGTTAGATACAGGAGTGATCCAATCATGCCTTTGTAGGTTGTTACATCTACAACTTTGCTTGATGGAACATAAAACAACTTGGCTCCTGTAGCCATTAGAGTTCTCATTGATGATGAATTTGAAAGGTTATATTTCTTTAGAAGGTCAGTCATATATTTGGATTAATTGATGAAAATCCCTTCTAAAGTTTGTTTTACTTGAAGACCAAGGAAGAAACTTAGTTCTCCCATCATACTCATCTGAAATTTGTTTTTCTTCAGTTGTGAGAATTTTTCACAAAATTTGAAGTTAGTAGAACCAAATATGATGTCGTCCACGTAAATTTGGACAAGTAAAATATCACCTTTATGCTTTTTAAGAAAGAAGGTTGTAATGATGGTACTTTTTTTGAATCCATTGGATATAAGAAAGTTAGACAGTGTTTCATACCAGGCCCTGGGTGCTTGCTTGATCCTATAGAGAGCTTTGTCTAGAAAATATACATAGTCTGGATGCTTGGGGTTTTCGAACCCAGGGGGTTGTTGCACATAAACTTCCTCTTGGAGTTTGCCATTGAGGAAGGCAGACCTGACGTCCATCTGATAGACCTTGAAGCCTTTGTGCGCTGCATGGGCAAGGAATATTCTGATAGCTTCAAGCCTAGCAACGGGAGCAAAGGTTTCATCATAGACTATCCCTTCTTCTTGGCAGTAGCCCTTGGCAACTAGCCTGGCTTTGTTCCGTATAACAATGCCATCTTCATCCTTCATGTTTCTGAAGACCCATTTGGTCCCAATAGCCGTTTTTTCTTTGGGTAGAGGCATAAGGGACCAAACTTTGTTCCGCAAACTGGAGTAGTTCCACTTGCATGGCGTCTATCCAGTTTGGATCTTGTAGCGCTTTAGAAATTTTCTTCGGTTTGATCATGCTTAGAAAATTCGCAAAGAGGTATTCATTGGCAGTAGCAGATCTCGTAGACACCGGATGATGGATCACCAAAAATCTGGTGATGAGGATGGTCTTTTGTCCACTTGGTGCAAGATTGAGGTTCTGGAGCAACAGGATGCAGTTCTTTATTGACTAATGGAACTGCTTGCTCCCCCTCAAAGAGATTATCTCCAGAGTGATGCTCTGGTTCTGAAGTCATAGAATAAGTAGATGGTGAAGTAACATGAGTTTAAGAAAGAGTTATACCTTCAGCATTGGAGATCTCATGTATTTCATCGACTCTGGAAGGTAGTTGTTCATTGGGTGCTTGTCTAGAGACTGCTTCTTCTTCAAATAGGTCTTCAAATAATTGAGCCAATTCTGATTCATTGGGTTTGCATAGAGATGAATCAGAGGCTCCTTTTGTTAGCCCGAGTTCTGAACTGCTGTGTCCAGAAGTCATAGGTGATGCATCATCAAAGGACACATTGATGCTTTCTATGACGATCTTTATCTTTTTGATGAATACTCTGTAGGCCTTGGTGGTTTGTGAGTAACCCAGGAATATGCCTTCATCAGCCTTCTTATCGAATTTGCCAAGATACTCCCTGTCGTTGAGTACAAAGCATTTGCACCCAAAGACATGAAAATATTTGACATTTGGATGTCATTGGTTGATGAGTTCATATGGGGTCTTTTGGTGCATCTTGTTGATGATTGAATAATTCTGGATGAAGCAGACAATAGAGATTGGTTCAGCCCAGAAGGAAATTGGTAGTTCTGATGAAGCAAGCATGGTCTTTGCTGCTTCTACAAGGGTTTTGTTCCATCGCTCAACAACTCCGTTTTGCTATATAGTTCTGGCTGCTGAAAAGTTTTGAGAGATACCTTCACTGATGAGATATTCATCAATTTTGGTATTTTTAAATTATGTTCCATTGTCACTTCTAACTTTGATGAGTTTGTGTTGTAGAAGCACTTGGAGCTTTTTCATCACCGTGATGATGAGGTCAAGAACGTCTGATATCTTCTTGACGAATTAAACCCATGTATATCTTGAGTATCCATCAACGAGTACAAGAATGTACTTCTTCCCAAAGAGGCTTTGTGTAGAGATTGGCCCATAGAGGTCGATGTGGAGCATATCCAATGGTTTGGAGCATGAGGTTTTCTGACTTGGACTTGTGAGAAGCCCATTTTAACTACCCCATCTCACAGGCTAAGCAGAGGTGGTATTTTTTGAAATTGAGATCAGGAATCCCCTTGACCAACTTCTGTTTGGCTAACTTCTTCAAGACATCAAAATTCAGATGAGAGAATTTTTGATCCCATAGCCAATTTTCTTCACTCCTATGGGAGACAAGGCAGAGAGTGTCTTGACCCACAAAAGATTGGAAATCCAGAAGATAGAGATTTCCTTCTCTCTTGGCCTTGATGATGGTTTGACAGGGTTTCATTTCAATGATGCAGAAACCTTTGCGAAATCGTACTTCCAGACCATTGTCGCAAAACTGACTGATGCTTAATAGATTGTGCTTCAAGCCTTCAACATAAGCCACCTTTGCGATTGAAATGTTTCCCTTGATGAGGGTGCCATATCCCTTGATTGTTCCCTTGCTGTTGTCTCCAAAAGTCACAGAGCCTCCAGATTTTTCGATGAAGGAGGACAGTTGACTTCTATCACCAGTCATGTGCCTGGAGCAACCTGAGTCCATGTACCATGGTTGCACATGTTGGTCCTGTAAGACAAATTAAGGGGTTTTAGGTACCCATTTCATGATGGGTCCTCGTTTATTAGTAGGGAATTTGACATCCTCTTTTTCATCAGCACTCTTGGATTTGGGCTAATTTCCCTTCCCTTAGCCTTTGTAGGCTTGAGCTTCTTCTTCATTTTTTCATGAGTTTTAACATTTTTATATCTATAAACATGCTCAGAAAAAATGCAGCGATGGTTTAGCATATGATTCCTCAGATTTTGTAAAAGAGTTAAAACTGACAGGTGAGAGTTTTTGGATAAATGCGTTTAACAAAATTTTTATTAGAAGAATTGGAAGTAACAACAGAAGAAAAATGTTTTTTTCTAGTCTTGGTTGTTTTACAAACTTTCAATCTAGTGCAAAATTTTAATTTTAGGGGGCAGACTTGGGTGTTACTTCTTTTCTGAGGAGTGGTTGAGGCTTCTTCCCTTTAGTTGAATGAGATAAAAATGAAGGTTAGAATTTTCAGAAGCAGGCCACTTTTGTTTCTGTTCAGGAATGAACTTTATAAATTTAGACCAAAGGGTCGGGCCTTGTGAAGTTTCCTTGGCAGACTTAAACCTTTTTCAGTTTTCCTTTTTCTTGGTCTGAAGAATTTTTTGCTTTTATGCACAAGTCTAGTAGGTCAGATTTCATTGGGATTTTCGAAATTTCTGGTTTCTTATCCACAATTATTTCTGCCGATTCACAGATTATTTCAACTTCAGAGTCAGAATCAAGAAAGTCTCTTGCAGATTTCTCAAAATCAAAATTTTCATGAACGTTTTTGGGAGAGAGAGGTTCTGAGGTTGAAGGTTCAAAAGAGTCTTTTGCGAGTTCCATCGCTTTTGATTTCTCAGATGAATTTTCAAGGTTACTTGAATCATTCATCGATCCCTCAGATGATGGTTTCTTACTACGAAGTTCCATTCCATCGGTAGCACTTGCTGATGAACTTGTGGAGTTGATAACCAGAGGCTCTGGTTTAACCATGGGGTTTCCATCGGTCTCTGGTTTTGAGGCATCATCCTTTTCATCATATTTCTTACTAGTGCTACACTCATAAACCACATTTCTAAAATCTTGCCTCAAGAAAATTGTTTTTCCATCGACTTTTAATCTTTTGAAAGTTGCTTTGGGTTTTGGAGAAGAGTCGGGTTTTTGAACACACCCAAATTTAAAAGTGGATTCAAGGGTGGATTTCTCGTTTTCCATGAAAGAGTCAAGATCATTGAATCCGATTCCTTGGAAATTGGTTTGGCCATTAAGTTTTTTATAGACGTTTTGGGCATCTTTATATTTCTTCATGAAAAGTTCATTGCTCTGAAGCTTCTGATGAAGAATTTCCCTTTCTTTTTGAAAGAAATATTTAAGAGCTACCGAGTTTAGTCTTTCTGCCTCAGATTCTTTCAAGGCTTTTACCTTCTTCTCTAAATCTTTAGAGATCTTCTTGTTCGGATCCATCAGTTTCTCTTCTTCTGATTTTTTAAGAGATGCAATGCGGGTTTTCTATTTTACTAATTCAGATTTTTCTTCAGTAAGAAGATTAGTATTTCTTTTGTAGAAACTAATTTTTTTTCAACTTTTAACCTTTAAGATTTTTCAATATTTAATTTTTCTTTTAATTTAAGAAAGTCTTTTGAAAGTTTTATGACCTTTAACTCTAACTCAGATGGAGCAGAGTTGGTTTCATCATGGGAAGAATCATATACCTGGTCATCAGAGTCGGAAGTGGATTTTGCATTGGACTTGGCCATCAGACATATGAGTGCCTTGTCTTCTTCATCAGACGAAGAATTGGATACCCAATTTTCTTTCTCAGCCATCAGGCTTCTTTCTCTTGGATTGTACTTGTATTTATTTTCGTAATAGTCTGCATCCTTGATCAGACGTCCTTTGCATTCCTTAGAAAAATGGCCTATCTTCCCGCATCGGTAGCAATGAAGACCATCTTTCCTTCCGTCTCATCCTTCTCTTCTTTCTTCTCTCTTCTCTTCTCTGTCTTCTCATTCTTCTCTTTCTTCTCTTTTTCATCTCTCTGATGAAATCTAACCGTCTTCTGTCCATAGGATGGCTGATATCCCTCCCTTCTGGAGTCTCTTCTGCTATCCTTTTCAAAGGGCTTCTTGACAAACTTTTTCTGGAACTATTTGGTTATCAAGGCAAGGGATTTGGCAAATGCCTTGAAATCATTATCAGAATCTGACTCTTCTTCTTCAGATTCTGATTCAATAACGAAGGCCTTCTTGCTCTTCTTTCTGTGTTCTTTTGAAGAGCCCCTTGTAACCTCCTTTTCTTCTGACACCAAGGCAAGAGGTCCTCTGATGGACACCTTCCTTTTCAAGATGTCTTGCTCTTGGGAAGCAAGTGTTCCATATACGTCATGAGGTGACCAACTGTCTAAGTCTTGATTTGCTTGTAAAGGAATCGACAGTTGAGTCCACTCATCACCAAGACTTTCGAGGAAAAGGACATTATTTTCCTCTTTGGTCCTAGCAATGTCGTTTATACGGCATTGATTTATTAAGGTATTGAAATGATCATAAGTCTTCTGAATCGATTCATCAGGCATTGCTTTAAAGTTTGTATATTCATTCAAGCATTGCACCCTTCGATTTTTCTTCCTTTTAGCGCCTCCCTCCAGTTGGATTGACAATTCATCCCATATCTCCTTAGCCGTGGTACATGCATCCAGAGATTGGAAATTTTCATTGGAAATAGCCATTATTATCAGCCTCTTGGCCTTCCTTTCAGCCTCTACCCTCTCTATGTCGTCTTCATCCCAGTTGCTCTCATCCTTCACCATATAATAAGCAGCAACTTCTATGGTAATGCTTGTTCCAGGAACTCTTGGAACAAGAGTTTGAGGAACATAAGGGCCTTCCATCACTGATCTGAGGAGATTTATGTCCATCCCCTCCAGAAAATTCACCATACATATCCTCCATTGAGGATACTCTTCACGTTGAAGAGTTGAAGGTTTGGTGAGGGAACCAACACTGTAGGCAGAATTCCAGTTGGCCATCGAATAGATTTTTAAAGAGAAGAAGAGAAAATGAGGATGGAGAAAATTTGAGAGATTTGAATACTTAGATTCAAATTGATCGTTTTGATTGAAAATCAATCAATTTGCTCTGATACCAATTGTTGATCCCAGATCTCTCATTATAACAAAAAGATTTATGTTATAAAATCTAAATCTATCGTATGAATGAAGAATAGTGAAGAACAGCTTAAAAAATATTCAGGAGAATATGAAGCTTCAAATGATTTCACTATATTAACTTTAATGAGAAAGAATGAATAATTTACAAGACATATGATAGCTATTTATACTAGCAATCTAGTCTAAGAGATAACAATCTGTTGAAAAGATATCTATGAGATATTCTAGGAAAAGGTATATATCTAGATTTTTAGGTGTTATCTCTAACTACCTTGTGCAACATAATTCCAGCTGTCGATGAGTCATCTCCAGCTGTCTTCTAGGTAGTATGTTCAACCAGGAGTCTTTAAGTTTCTGCTTTACATGGATATCTCTGATTGAACTCTTGTTGAATCTGCTAAGTGCTAATAACCAGAGGAGTGATGGAGATACATTGTTCATCACACCTATGGACCATTCATCGCATCTCTGGTTCGCCTTGAGCACTTAGATCTTCTACAACTCTTCTTCCATCGGTCCTCTGGACTTCAATATTTGTATATTTTTATTACTTTTACAATAAGAATTATGGGTCTAACAGAGTAAAACAAGCAGTGTTGACAGCTTCAGCTCAGAAAAGAATAGGGAGATGGGACTCGCTGAGCATTGGTCGAGCAGCCTCAATGATTGTTGATTTCTCCTTTCAGCGACCCCATTTTGCTGAGGAGTTCTCACTAACAAAAAGTTGTGAGAGATTCCCTTGTCCTCAAATAAATTATCCATAGTATTGTTTTTTAATTCAGTTCCATGATCACTTCGAATAGATCGTACTTTAATGTTGTTAAGTACTTTTATCTTCTTGTTGAACGAAATTATTTTTTTAGGTGCTTCACTTTTGGATCTGAGAAAGAAGACCCAAGTGTACCTGGAGTACTCATCAACAATGACGAGTGAATATTTTTTTCCAGCAATAGATTGCATGTTCACTGGATCAAAGAGATCCATGTGCCGTAGCTGAAGAGGCGATGTCACTAAAGAGATTTGCTTTGACTTGAAGCTAGCTCTTGTTTGTTTTTCTTTCTCACATGCTGAGCAGAGGGATTCCTTTGCAAAGAAGAGTTGAGGAAGACCAGTAACGAGATCATTTCTAGACAACTCGCTGAGTGTCTTGAAGTTAAGGTGAGAAAGTCGTTTCTGCCATAGCCAGTTGATATCTGACGAAGCTTTAGAGAGGAAACAACTATTCTCAGTGAGAGAAGAATCAATGTTGATGACATAGACATTCTCTAGACGATAACCGGTTAGGGCTTTAGTCCTTCAACGTATACAACATGCCTGAATGTGGTTGCACATTTGGTTAATATACCAAAGCCTTTGGTATATCATTTTCCGTTACCTCCTAAGGTCACGTAAGGTCCTCTTTCTTCCTTGTAGTCGATAAGCGGGAATTTGTCTCTGGTCATGTGTCTTGAGCACCCACTATCTAGATACCATATGTCTTTTACTTCCTACACAAGGGAACAGTTTAAAAATGTTTTTCGTACCCATTCTATTTGGGTCCATCAATGTTAGAGGCATCATCTGTAACATACGTAAAACTTATTTTATTGGAAGATCTTTTCTGAATTTTTTTTATTGAAAGTTATAGATTATCTTATTACGATCGCATAGGCAAAAATCTCATCGAAAACGGAGGTCCGAGCAAAAAATTATGATTTTTTTAGTGTTTGGTAGTCAAATGGGCCTCAACCGGGCCAAATCCGGCCCAATTTGGGTTTAAGGGATTAAATAGACGAAAAATAGTATTTTTTTTCCCAAATCACTTCTAAAACCCTCCCACACACTCAAGGTGCGATTTCACATACTTAAGCCCAAATGTATTCAATTCTTGAAGAATCAAAGCTCAAATGGATGAATTCTTGATGTTTATGTGAAGATTATTGAAGGTATATTTCTAATGCTAAGTTTAATCTTTGTAATTAGTGTTAATTAAGGATATTAGGGTTTGCATGTTTATGATTAGTGGTTAATTTTGTAAGTTAATGTTATTATGAAGTTTGGAATTGAATTATAAGGAATTGATCATGATATTGCAAGATTATTGATGAATTGAGTTAGTAAGGTTCATTGATTGCTTTATTTATAAAATTCATATAAAATTGTAGACAAATCGTATGAGTATGATATCAATTTCGTTGGAAAGGTGGAAATGTCTAGTTTGTTTTGTATTTAGGCATCAGAAGCTGATTTCAACTTTAAGATGGGTAAAAGGTGCGATATGTTCTCAGCTGTAAAGCTGAGTTTTGACAGCTTRCTGCTGCTGTCTTGTAAAATCTGTAATAAATCACAAAAAAATCATAAAAATGTGTCGTCAGTGGCATTAGAAATATATAATGATATATTTTATTTCATATTTAGAAGTCATTAGATAATTCTGAGTTTAAAATGGGAAAAATATGGGTATGAACCTGCTGCTGTACAAAGAAATTAAAAGTAGAATTATCAAGTTGAAAAGGGTATATCTTAGGATTGCTTATGATATATGAAATGTATATTCCAGGGTTATAATTGAAGGTATTGAAAGCTTGTGGTGGTTCATTTCTACCATTTTGGGAATTGCTCATAGCTTGGAGTATTGAGTAGCAATGTGAGTTCGTTCGAGAACATTTTGTATACTATGTGTGCATATGTGTATATATA
>NC_037528.1:36836635-36837901 GCF_001531365.2 Cynara cardunculus var. scolymus | reverse complement strand
TACCCACAGTGGAAAGTTAGAATGGTAAATTTTCTGGAAGGCATTCATCCACGGATTTGTGAATTTCTGTACAACCCTCCCTATGTTCCCATGAATTTAATTCCTAGAGTACCAGCAACTGGAACAACACCAGAAATTCCCGAGCACTATGAACCACGTCCTGAGGTGAACTGGAGCGATGAGGACAAGATCATGGTCGAGTTAGGAAGTAAATGTAAACGATTGTTGATTATGGCTATTCCTAATGAAATCTTCAAGTGCATTGATCATTGTCAACTGTCCATGGACATCTGTGCAGAACTGGAGAAGCAAATCGAAGGAAGAAGGAAAACGCTTAAAAACAATCGATCAATCTGCATCGATAAGTATCATAGCTTCAAGGCAAAAGACGGTAAGTCACTGTCGGACACATACTCGTGATTAAACACGTTAATCAGCAACTGCAAGAGGTATGGTGTCACGAGAACGGCAGAAGAGAATAACTCWTTATTCTTGAAAAGMCTTRGGGTTGAATGGATGCATCTCACAATGTCCATGAAAGCCACCCTASACCTGGAATTGTGGACTCTAGCAAACCTGTTTGGCTCTCTTAAGAGCCAAGAGCCACAAGTTCTGCAGATGAAGAAGAACTACGGTGGCCCTCTGGCTCTAGTTGCAGAGGACGGATGCTCTGGGAAAGGAAAGGAGGCACAGAAGGAAGATAAGGAGGAGGAGAAGAAGAAGAAGAAGAAAGTTTTGATTGCAGAGAGTGATGACAGCTCTGAGGAAGAAGTCTCCATGAAGGAGATGATGAAAACTCTTGCCTTGATCACTACAGAGTTTAGGAAGGGTGGAGAAAGAAAAGAGTTTAAAAGTTTCAATCGAAGAAACTTTACAGAGGGAGAGAGATATGAGAAAAGAGAGAAGGAACAGAAGCCCTTGCAGAGGGTTGAAGAGCAAAAGAAGGAAGAGCTTAAAGATGGCTGCTTCAAATGTGGCAAACCAGGCCACTTTGCTGCAGACTGCTGGTCTAAAGGACCAAGGGCACCGCAAAGGGGTCCTAAAGATGCAACCTTCTATAAAAAGAAGGCTGAATACTATCAGCAGAAGTCTCTGCTATCTCAATCGAGTGAGCTAGTAACTGACGAGTCCTCTGATGAAGACGAAAGAAGGGTCCTCTCGCGTGGGAAGACTTGGACACAGAGGACGAGCTCTTCTGCGGTATGGCAGATATCAAGTCAGACTCCTCTGACAGGAACGACCAAGAGGTTTCTACTTCCTCCTCTT
>NC_037528.1:36827091-36836535 GCF_001531365.2 Cynara cardunculus var. scolymus | reverse complement strand
CAGCCTTAAAACTTGTTTAAAATGCAAAATGGTGTGAATCAAGATTGTTTGAAATGTAAAACCGATTGAAATGTAAAACCGAATCTAACAATACAAATCTTTACAATTAACACTCCAAAAATGAACGATTTAGGCTCAAAAACCCCAATCCGGACGGAAAAAATTCAAGAACAGTGAAGAACAGATCGATAAAAATTCAAAAAATCATGCAGAAAAATGTGTAAAATGGATATATCTTCAAATCCAAACTGCTGCAGCTTGCTCTGATACCAATTGATAAGTTCAGAAATCATACAAACATGAAGCAATCTTCAAGAATCATGATGAACATCAAAGATAGAAAGAATATGATCAAATGATGATTAGATTAAGAGAGAGAAAGAATTACAGCACTAATCTTGATAATTCTGCTAATAATGATTGTTAATGACAATTACAAGGAAATCACTATTTATACTAGGAAATTGTAAAGGCTAAACTATTACAAAACAATTACACTAAGGAGAAACTTGAATACAACATTAAAGCACTAACTTGATCCCAACAGAGTTGTAATCTTTTCCAAACAAGGCTTCTGAGCATTTCAGTTCAGAACCCGTGCGTTACCGAATGTGGTTTCTAAACACTCAGTTTAGAACCCATACTTAAAATGTTTTTCCTTATTCTTTTTAACTTTTTTGAGCTTAACTGAATTATTACAATAATCTACTTTCTAGGGGGAGTCTCTAGAAAGTTTAATAAATGCTTTTTTTTTCAAAAAATATTTTTTTTTGGGAAACAAGTACATTCTCTGAACAGATATTTACTGAGATTTTACTTGTGTAATTTTTCATCATCCATAACTCCAATACCTGTTTCAGCTATTCTCCGAACTGATATTATCACGTCTCTTATAAGAAAATCATTTTCGGTGATAATACGCTCGTTTGTATTCAAGTTTATTTTCTGATTTTGTTTTTCATTGATTCATATACATTCAATTTTTTTTAATATCAGAATCTGTAAACTTGTTCTTACAGATCTTCGTTCATTTCTCTCGTATTCCGAATAATCTGATTGTTGTCGCATAATCTTTCACTGTTTGTGCTTAAACGATATTTTTTTTCTTGATCAAGTATTATATGATCATTGTGCTTATTTGCAATAATATTTTTGATCAACTATTTGTGATCAAATGTACTTAATGCTAAATTTTAGGAGGGACTKAGTGCTTATCAGAAATACCTCAATGGAATGTCAGAACCGACAAACCTACCCATGAGGACAACCATATCTGAGTGAGATTTAAATCAAAAAGGGTTTGTGTGCTGAGACTAAAATGAAACTGAGAGGGGTAGTTGTGGTGAGCCAAAAGAATTGAAGAGAGTTGTGTCAGGATCAAAAGAATAAACAAGATCCTGTTCCAAACTTCTAAATTACCGGGCATACCACATTATCTATTAGTTCTCAATTCTTTCGAGACTAATATTGAAAAAGGCAAAGCCCATGCCAATTCTTGTCACAACCCCACCAGCTACACATTTATCTCTCAATAGATAAGTGTTTCAATAACACTTGGGGAACGCAACTCATCATCTATCAATTTCTCATTCAGAGAAAGTTGATATTGAAAGAGAAGGATATATGTCCCCCCTTCAAGTCTTTTTGATCACTAATTGAGTCTGATAAATTTGTGTAGTCCACACGATTTATCTTTTTGAGCCTAAACAGAAACATACATTGCTTTATCTTTCTTCACTACACCGATTTAGCATTTTATATGTTAATTTGCCAAAACATTCATAGATATGCTATTCTTAAGCTATCGATGATTGAATGGAAGACCTGGTGAGATGAGCATCATAAAGTCTCATATATACAGTACATCCGTTGTACTGAGTATATCTGTTATACTCACAGGCCAATCTTTTTATAAGATTGAAAACAATTTCATTCGTTGAAATTGGTTGTTACCTTCCCTTTCCCTTAATCTAAAAAGATTAAGTAAGTGGATTTGCATTGATCTACTTACAATTTCATGAATTGACGGCTTACGCGGAGGATTTCATTCATTCTTGTGTATGATGGAATGATTCTCATTTCATCATAAGGGGGAGTATGTAATAATGAATGAAATATCCAATTCCGAACATTATAAGGGAAATCTGATGTAAAGATCAAGGGGGAGTAACTTCAAATTTGGCAAAAGACTCAAAAGGAGTGCGACTGGAGATGTTTACAAAAGATTATTCCTCTGCTAAAATGATTGAGAGATGTTGAATGTGAAGATCATCTTTACAACAGTTTAGTAAAGATAAATTCTGAAGATTGTTATTGTTTCTGAAGATTTATGTTGTTTCTATTCTACATTGTCAAAAAGAGAAGATCATCGTGGTTCTACATTCGAGGGGGGGGGAATGTTAGAAGATCTTTCTCAACAAATAATTGTCTGAAGATTTCAAATGAAGATTTCTGTTTTGATGAAGACATTATGTGCTTAAAGCATCAAAGTTCAAACGAGACTCAAAACGCGAAAATTCTTTCAAGTCTGAATACAAAGGGGGAGAATGTTAGGACTGAAATTCAGTATTAAATTGTATTCGTCTTGAAAGTTAATTTTGTCTACAATTGTATAAAGTCATCGTGTTTGACTTTTCTTATAGAAGTTTGACTTTGACCATTTGTGTAATGTTTGACCCTATAAATAGGCTAAGGTCTTGTAATTGTATAAGGAGCTTCATTGTAGGATTCAATATACGTAAAGAAGATTTGACCAAGTCTTGAGATTTGACTTTTCCTCTCTACTTCTTTCTAGGGTTCTTAACAGAAAATCATATTCTGCCATTATTATTCTTTGAAGCTCTCTTGAAGATTGATCATAGGGACTCTCAAAGTTTGTTCAAAATTCCATTTGGGAGTTCAGCTTTGTTGTTTTTGTGAGAATATCTCTGGAAAAACATATGAACCGAATCGGAGTCAAGAAAATTCTTTTTGGGTTTTCTAGAGGCAGGGTGTTGGTCCCAGTCGAATCTACAAGAGTTTATAGATAACAATTTATAGAAGACGAGGATGAATACAAACATATAAACTTTCACTTTTAAAAAACGTATATTGATAAAGAAGAACAATACAATTTTTTACAGATTGTTTGCGAAAAAGATAAGTTACATATATTATCTTTTCCGCAAACAATCTGTAAAAATTTGTATTGTTCTTCTTTATCAATATAAGTTTTTTAAAAGTGAAAGCTGTTGTGTTTGTATTCATTCCTCCATTTCTACAAACTGTTACCTATAAACTTTTATAGATCTGGCTAGGACCAACAAGTGGTATCAGAGCAATGTTTGTTTTAGTGTTGTATTGTTGTTTTATTGGTATTTTATTATCTCTTCTTTCTAGATAGTTTATTTTTTCTTTCAAATGGATTTGCAAGACACGAGCACAAACTTTCACGATAATGGCTCTTTTGTCAAACCTCCCCAGTTCATCAGAGACAACTTCAGTCTCTGAAAGAACCAAATGTCTCTCTTCTTGGAAGATGTGGATCCTGAGATTCCATACTACATTGAAAATGGACCTTATGTTCCATTTGCAATTTGTCCACCAGTTCCTGCTACAACTCGCAATTCTTAAATGACAGATTCCAAAGCTCCCTCATTAGTGAAGTGAAGAAGACAAGAAGAAAATGGCTTTAAATACTCGAGCGAGATCTATAATATCCATGGCTCTTCCTGACAAGGTTTATCACTCTGTGGTGAAGCTTAAAACCTCGAAAACCATGTGGAACGCTCTTTGTGTTCACTATGAAGTACAAGAACAGAGGAAGATAAATTTAGTAAGACAATATGAAAGTTTTCTCTGTGGAAAATCTGAATCGTTGTCTGAAGTACATCAACGCTTTAATTGTCTTCTTATTGATTTGAGGATAATTGGAAGGGAATATTCCAACTCAGAGATGCTGACAAAGTTCCTTAAATGTTTGCAAGAATCATGAGATAATTATACCATATGTCTCAAGATGTATATAGACATGTCCTCCCTTTCCCTCAGTTCTCTTTATAGGATATTGCTTAATCATTAGCAATCCTATCATCTGAAGAATAATCTTCTAAAACACTCCATAGAAATGAAAAGCTCTTCTTTAGCTTTGATCTCTGATAACCCTTCATTTGGCCCTTCTCTTTCTTCTACTCCTTCTTCTTCTCTTTCTATCATCGAGTTAGATCCATCTAACTCTAAGGACTTGACAGACGCTGATCTATCAGAGTTTGATGAATCGTTGACCCTTCTTACTAACTCTTTCAGGAGGTTTGCTAGAAAAAGCAACTACTGCATATCTCTTTCCCTACCCATAGCTGACAAGCCAAAGTCAAACCCTATTGACAAGGCTTCAGCTAACTGCCAAAACTATGAACGCAAAGGTGACTTTGCTAGCGAATGCAGGTCAAGGAAAGCTATGAAACTATCTTATAATCCCTCATCCTTCTTCAGATCTAAAGATGACAAATATCTAAAACTAAAGGAGAAGTAGAAGAAGATGAAGAATCTTCAACGTAAAGGAAAAGTTCTTGTCGCTGAAGAGCATGACTGGGCTGATTCATTTGATGTATCATCCTTGGACAAGGAAGACACGACCTATATCTGTCTGCAAGCGTGCTTAGCTACTTTGTGAAAGACTATTGTTCATTTACGGCCAAAGACTGTATATCTGCAACAAAGGACAAACTTACCTCTTAAAGCTTGACACATGCTTTGTACCTTCTATATTGCATTTAATGCAATGGGTATAAATAGCTGAGTAGTTCTTTCTTTTCAGTTACACCTCTGAATCTATATCCAAGATTTTTTTCTTTGAAGATCTTACCCAAGACGATACTCCTCCCTCTAACTCTCTATCTAAGAGAAACTGTTAGCCTATTTCTTTTAGCAAGTAATTTCTTTATTGCTATTTGTAACTTTTGTGTTTTTTGATTGTTTAGATAAGTTATGTATCTTATCTTTTCTGTAGACAATCTGTAAAAATATGTAGTGATATTCTCTATCAATATAAGTTTTTTAAAAGTGAAAGGTGTTGTGTTTGTATTCATCCTCCTCTTCTACAAAATGTTACCTATAAGCTCTTGTAGATCTGACTGGGACCAACACAGGGTCTTGCTCTTATTGCTTAAGTACATTTTTGTAAACACCATAACCTTTATCATCTCTTTAAAAAGCTACCAGAATATCTTTCACCTTGATCAGATGAATGTTAAAAAATTGATTAGAGGGAACTTCTTCATCAGAAATAGGTGTATCTTCGTTCATCTTATTTTCAAAATTGACATTTTCCTCAATATGCTCAAAGGAAACATTTTTCAACTTTTTGTGGATTTTCTTTAGGTACAAAATCTTCTACTTCTGGATTTAGGACCTTAAATTTTAATTTACAATTACAGGCTTTGAGTCTAGAAGTACTTGGTCCAAAAGACACTTTGTTTTCCAATTTTGAATTTTTAAGATTTGAAAGAATCATAGTTGCAAATTTGAGGTATTTTCTTTCTCGGTTCTAAAGTAGATTTATTAGACTTGGAAGTTGAAGGTTCAGGTGAGTTCTGATCTTATGATATCACCTTATCTTTCTTGTTCTTATTTCGAATTTTCTTATAAGACATACCCATATTTCAAATTTTCGAATCTAAGTTTTCTAGAAACCTTTACATCATCAAAAGTTTTGATTCTTTTGAAAAGAATTGATTTTCTCAAGACTGGAAACACATGCTTTTAAGTACAACCAATGTTAGAAGTTGAAGATATATTGGTTTTCTTGTTTCCTATGTAGAAATGAAGATCATCAGAACCTAACCCTTGTCTATCCACTTGAGAATTTATCTTGAAGTGCATATCTTATGTATCCTGGTACTTCTTAATCAAGTTTCTTTAGGTAGAAGTCTCCTATGTAATTTTTTTCTCTATGTTTGGATTATTTTTTCAAGGCAATAGAATTAAGTCTAGCAAATCCAAATATACTCAACTTTATTTTCTTTTTTAGCCAATTCCTTTTGTAACTTCTTATTGTATTCCTTCTTTTCTTCTTCCTCTATTTTTGTTTCTCACATTTTCTTTAAGATATCTTCTTTTTCTTTTTCTACAATCTCCTTTCCTTCAAAATAGTCACAATTTCTTTTTCTACTTTCTTTTTCTTATTCTTCTTCGATTTCAAATTTGATTTTAGTTTTTGTAAGTGTTTAAAGAGTTTTTAAACTATCATCTCTAGATCAAAATTAGTGTTATCAGAGACAAGACATACCTTAGTTTCTAAGTCAAGGATAGAGGCTTTAGAGACAGGCTCAGATTCTGAGCTTCTAGTCATGAGATAAAAGTGAGCTTGATATGGTTCATTTGTCGTATAATGGCCAGGTTTGTCACGTCTATTGCACTTGGAACCCTCAACTGTAATGTTCGATTTTAAGTTATAGTTGGTCAGGTTTCAAAATTATATAGCTATGGAAAGTTCAGGGGTCAAAATCTGGCACTTATTGGAGAATGAGGTACCAATAGTAAAATATTGGTCACCTACTTGTGTGATTTGGATTTTGGTCCAATAAGGTTTTGAGATTGAATGTAATTCATGTGGGGGATGGGCATGTCCATGCACCGTCTCAACCCCCCCTTCTGTAAATACCAAACTTACTATATATAGTAAGTAGTATGGTACTGGAAAGGGTTTGGTTTTTGGGTGAAAAACTTCAGGAAACTTGTTTATCAAAGGGAAGAAAGCAGAGCATTCATTGAGGTCTCAGACAAAGGTGAGTTTTTACAAAGTCTTGATAAATATGGGTTATTATGTTTCATGTAAATTACCTAATTCATGAGATTAGATGGTGTATTGGTATCAAACTAACATTAGACCACGATTGTTACTAATTTCCATCACACAGAGCCATGTCCAATAAGGTCTCTTCATCGCTCATAGTGTTGTCCAAATTGGATCTTCATCGCTCATAGTGTTGTCCCGATTGGGTCTTCATCGCTCATAGTGTTGTCCGGATTGGATTGTGATAACCAGATCTTGGTTGTCACCTGAGGTAATAAATATGTGATTATTTATTATATGTGATTACATGACAACATGATAAATTGATATATTTGATCATGCTAGTATGTGAAAATATGCATAATGTAGATGCATGAATGAGATTATGTGTATATGTGGATATGCATGCATGTATATGCATGTGTGTATAAGTGTATATATATATGTGGTTAATTGATATATACACACATGCATGAGTATGGATGCATGGGTTGTGTGTATGTGTTAGTACAACCGACCTTTCCTGTTAAGGAAAGGTATAAAAGGAGGGTTTGACCCCCATTTCATCTTCTTGGTGAATCTCAATAAATTTGAGCGATTTAAGAGAGAGAAAGAAGTTGTATGGATTTCTTGTTTTGCTTTGCAAAGAGGCTGATTTCAAAAGGCTTTTCAAGGTGAGTGATTCTTACTACTTTTAAACTCATTAGAATTGTATAATTGATTGTAGAACTTTATTTTTGATATAAAAGTTATCCGCTAGAGTGTTGTCCGTATTAGTCATAAACCGGACAAGGGTTAGGCGATTTAAGCCCTAAACCGGACAAGGGTTAGGCGATTTAAGCCCTAAACCGGTTAAGGCTTAAACGATTTATAAATAAACCGCTTGATGAGTGTTGTTCGGATAAGACTTAAATCGGTCAAGGCATAAGCGGTTTAGCCTTAAACCGGACAAGTGTTAAGCGATTTATAAATATTGAGTTTATGTTTTGAACGGAGAAGTATGAATACGACCATGTGTTGACCGGATTATTTTAAATCGGACAAGCCTTGGGCGATGTGTTGTCCGGATTTGTTATCCGGACAAAAGTGTTGGAATTCTCTTATGTGTTAAATCGGACAGGCCTTGGGCGATGTGTTGTCCGGATGTGATAAATCGGCCAAGACTTGATTGGAGGTGAAGTCCGGCCAAGTCTATGTTGACCGGATTCGTATTATGACTTGTGCATGGTTTATATATAATTGTTTTTATATATATAAAATGGGAATTTTGATAAAGATGATTTTGAACTGATAATTCCATTGACTACGGTCTAAATGGAATTGTTTTGTGAAATGTTTTTGATGAGGAAATAAGGGTGGCATATTAAGGAGAGTGTTAGCTCCATTATTCATCTCTTGTAAAAGTATAGAAAAAGTATTCTGCAAGTCTTGACAGAAGGATATCTTCCACAGAAGACAATAGAGGACTAACGACAGAAGCCTTATATTCAAGCAAGTAAAGTGTGACAGAACCTCTGATGTCTCTCACAGAGGTTCTGGAAAATGGTCCTCTGTCAATAAAAACATGCAAGTCAATTACAGTAGAGCCTCTGAGATGGCTCACATAGGGTCTGCGGATTTCGTCTTCTATGAAGATTATGTTCCAATTGTTTTTCAATGGTTATTAGCTGCATGTGCTTCTCACGTGACTAGGACTTAATCGACTTTATTTGGATAGCTCAGATGATTTCACGCGTCAAGATCTTGTCAGTAAGGTCGTTAGGAACTAGTATAAATAGCGGCTAAGGCCTTTGTAATCAGTGTGCTTCCGTATTGTAATCGTCAAATTTTCAATTGAATGAATTGAAAAACCTTTGAAGCAATTCTCCTTCATTCATCTTCTTCCTCATCTTGACTGTGTGTTCTTGATTTATTTACTCTGTTCTGTTCTTATTATTGTTTCCGCTGCACTTTAATCGTCTTAGAGTTCATTCAGAGTATTAGATCAATATCAATGCTGAATTTAAGGTCTAACAATTGGTATCAGAGCAGGAATTGAATTCTTATTCGATTAATTCGGTTTTTGGTATTAATTTGCATTTTCTAGAACACCAGTTTTCTTCAGATTACCCTATTTCACTCTATTAAATCAGTTTCATCTTGTTCTTATTTTTTTTCCTCAAATTTCAATGGCAAACTTGGCTAATACCTCGTTCATGAGTACTGGATCTCAATCAAAGCCTCCCACGTTTATCCGTGAGGAATATCCGCAATGGAAGGTGCGCATGATCAAATTTTTGGAGGGAATTCACCCCAGAATTTGTGAATTTCTCTACAATCCTCCTTATGTGCCAATGAATTTAATTCCAAGAGTTCCAGCTACTGGTACAACCCCTGAAGTTCCTGAGCATTATGAGCCAAGACTTATTGCTAACTGGAGCGATGAAGACAAGATATTGGTTGATTTGGGAAGCAAATGCAAAAGGTTGGGAAGCAAATGCAAAAGGTTATTAATCATGGCAATACCTCATGAAATCTTCAAATGTATTRATCACTGCCAACTGTCCATGGATATTTGGGCAGAATTAGAGAAACAGATTGAAGGAGGTAAGAAAACTCTTAAGAACAATCGAGCCATTTGCATTGATGAATATCATAGCTTCAAGGCTAAGGAGGGTGAATCCCTGTCAGAC
>NC_037528.1:36807765-36826991 GCF_001531365.2 Cynara cardunculus var. scolymus | reverse complement strand
CTTCTCCTTCTCCTTCTCCTTCTCCTTCTTCTCCTCCTTCTTCTCCTTCTTCTCCTTCTTCTGCTTCTTCTGCTTCTTCCACTTCTTCTTCTGCTTCTTCCGCTTCTTCTTCTGCTTCTTCTTCTGCTTCTGCTTCTGCTACTTCTTCTGCTTCTGCTTCTTCTACTTCTTCTTCTTTTTCTGCTTCTTCTTCTGCTTCTGCTTCTCATTCTCCTTCTCCTTCTCCTTCTCCTTCTCCTTCTCCTTCTCCTTCTCCTCATTCTCCTTCTCCTCATTCTCCTTCTCCTTCTCCTTCTTCTCCTTCTCCTTCTCTTTCTCCTTCTTCTTCTTCTTCTTCTTCTTCTTCTGCTTCTCCTTCTCCTTCTTCTTCTTCTTCTCCTTCTGCTTCTCCTTCTCCTTCTCCTTCTCCTTCTTCATCTCCTTCTCCTTTTTCTTCTCCTTCTCCTTTTTCTTCTTCTCCTTCTCCTTCTTCTTCTCCTTCTTCTCCTTAATATTTGCATATTAAGGAGTCTCGAACATAGATACCACCATTGAGAATAAATATGATGGGTTAAGAGGACAGTATGTAAGGTAAATTCGAATTACAACTGGCCAATGTAATTATGAATTTACAGGTACATATCTGTACTTAGGCACCTTATTATATTTGGGAATGTGAATACATGATTATTAGTATGGAAAATCTACAAATGGCTAGTCGTTCTAGAAGATCTGAAAGGATCACCCGCCCCAACCCAGACGACAGAGAGGATTCTCCTGTTAATGCTCCGACAAGTGCTTCTGAAGGTAGATGCAGGGGAAGAAGCAAGGGTAGAGGTCGAGGAAGAAGTCAAGTAAGAGGCAGACAGAGTCAATATGAGATTCATCCGGATCAGGGTGAGTCTATTTATGGGAATGTCAAATAGGAATTGGTGCCACAATCAGAGTATGTGACACGGGATGTACTGGCGGAAGAAATGAGCAAGTTAAGAGAAACTCTGACATCTATTATGGGATTAACAACCAGAGTTGAGATAGAACGAGTTGAGGTAAATCCTCAAGTTACCAGCTACGAATAGTAAAGGAGTGACATAAAGGTGTTTTTGACTTGCAAACCCCTAACATTTTTTGGGGAAAGAGATCTGGTGAAAGCTATGTACTGGTTGAAGGAAATGGAATCTGTATTTTAATACCAGCAAATGCCTAGAGGAAGACAAGGTTAGGTTTGTTGTTTCTATGTTGAAATATAACGCTCTATACTGGTGGGATGTAGAATCATTGGCTAAACCCAATGTTTTATGAACCATGTGTTGGTCAGAATTTGTAAATAGATTTAAAGAACAATTATGTCCAAAGGCAGCTGTGAGGCAAATGGAAGAGAATTTTCTAAAACTAGAACAGGGCAACATATCATTACGAGAATACACTGAAATGTTTATTGAACATTCTCGGTACGTCGAAACATTATATCTCTTCTGAATCAAGAAAAGTGGAGAGGTATATATGGGGTTTAAAACCCTCCATTCGGGAATTCGTGATTGCAATGATCCCTGCCACCTTTTCTTTAGCCGTGGATGCTGTAGAAACGACCGAGCGGAATAAAAATAGGTAGGGGAAGAGAAGGTAGTCGAAAAGAGGAGATGAGAAAGGCCTTCCACTAGTTACCGGGGACAAAAATTTGTAAAAATAGATAACCGACCTGTTCAATGAGTTGTTGATAGAGCCTGTCCCCAATCTCCAAGTTCATCAAGGTGATTGTAAGCCAGAACAGAGAAAGTGTTATAAGTGTGGCAAGTCGGGTCATCTCTCTAGGAATTGTCCAGCTCCAGAAGATGTTTTGACTGCAATTCACCAGATCATATCTAACCAAATTATCCTTAATTGAGAACTCCATGACTAACTATGGGAGGAAATATCCTGAGTACTGTGAGAGACTGAATGTGCCAAGGGGAGGACAGGGAGGGGCGTGGGGCCGATCTTTTCAGATGAAAAAAGCAAGGCTGAGGCAATGCCAGATGTGGTAACATGTACTTTTCTTATTAACTCTATATATGCTAAAGTGTTATTTGATTCTGGTGCGAATTTCTCTTTCGTATCACCATCATTTGCTGGTTGTGCATATATGAATTTTGTGCCTCTTGACAATATATTAGTAGTTGATACTGCTAATAGTTAAGTATCTGTTACCTATGTCTTTGATAATTGCTTAATTAAAATTGAGGGGTGTGGGCTGCCAATCCATTTATTTCCAATGCCAATGAAATAGTTCGATGTTGTGGCGGGAATGAATTGGTTAGCAGAGAATCAGGCCAACATTATGTGCAATAAGAAAATGATCAGTATAAATTTGCTAGAGAGAGGGACAATTGTAATTTATGGTGCTCGGCAGGATCACCATACTAGTTTGTTGTCTTTTTTAAAAGCTCGAAAATGTATTCAGAAAGGGTGTCATGGGTATTTGGCCTATGTAATTGATTCAAAGAAAGAGAAAGGCAAGCAATAGTCGATTTCGGTAGTTTGTGACTATTCAGAGATTTTCCTGAAGGATTTGACTGGTCTATAGTCCGATCACTCTATCGAATTCAGAATCGATCTAATTCCCAGGACATCACCAGTGGCCAGAACACCGTATCGCTTGGCACCGTCTGAATTAAAGGAGTTAGTAACATAGTTAAAAAATCTACTTGACAAATGCTTCATTAGACCAAGTACTTCACCTTAGGGTGCTTCGATTCTATTTGTTAAAAAGAAGGACATGTCGATGAGAATGTGTATCGACTATAGAGAGCTGAATAAGCTGATTATTAAGAATGTGTATAGACTACTGATAGCTGAATAAGCTGACTATTAATAATAAGTATCCCTTACCAAGAATCAACGATTTATTTGATCAACTGGTGGGAGCCAGTTACTTTTCTAAAATCGATTTGCAGTCGAGATATCATCAGCTTAAGGTCAGAGATGAAGACATTGCCAAAAAAGCTTTCCGAACCAGATATAGACATCACGAGTTTTTGGTTATGCCTTTTGGTTTAACTAATGCTCCTGTAGATTTCATGGATTTGATGAACCGGGTATGTAGTGAATATCTCGATAAATTCTTTATTGTATTTATCGATGATATTCTTATATACTCAAAATCTGAAGAAGAACATGTTGAACATATTCGTCTGATCCTTGAACTCCTGAAGAAAGAAAAGTTATTTGCTAAATTGTCCAAGTGTGAATTCTGGTCGAGGGAAGTCCAATTTTTGGGTCACATCATTTCTAAGGCAGGAGTAAAAGTGGATCCTGCCAAGATTGAAGCCATTGAAAGACGGGAGCTGCTGACAACTCCTTCTGAAATTCGTAGTTTCCTGGGGTTAGTAGGTTATTACCAGAAGTTCATTCAGGATTTCTCAAGAATCGTTGCACCGCTAACCAAGCTGACTCGGAAGAACATCAAGTTTGAGTGGGAAGAGGATCAGCATAAAGCTTTTCAGTTGTTGAAAGATCGTCTTTGAAGTGCTCCAGTGTTGTCGCTACCAGATGGATCTGAAGACATTGTGGTCTATAGTGATGCTTCAAAGTTGGGTTTGGGTTGCGTACTGATGCGAAGAGGAAAATTCATTTCTTACGCATCTAGACAATTATAGGATCATGAAAATAGTATCAGGCACACGACATGGAGCTTGCAGCCATGGTATTCGCCTTAAATATTTGGAGGCACTACTTGCTGAGAACAAAATGTTAGATTTTTACAAATCACAATAGCCTTCAACATTTGTTCATCCAGACAGAGGTGAATATGCGGCAACGACGATGGATTGAACTACTTTATGATCATGATTGCGAGATTCTCTACCATCTTGGGAAAGTAAACGTGGTAGCAGACACTCTGAGTAGAAAAGAGAGGAGTGGTACGATCAAGGCCGTGGCAATGAGAACAAATTTGATTCCAGATCTCCACAATGAAGTTTTGAAGTATGAGGGGGAAGCTGTTAGGGAAAATCATTTCAAAGCAAAACGAATGGGTAAAATGCTTTCCACCCTGGAAAAGAACGACAAGGGGATTTTAATATTTTCAGGGAAGGATTTGGATACCGCGCTATGGGAATATTCGGGAGTTAATTTTGGATGAAAGTCAAAAATCCCGGTATTCTATTCATCCAGGTACCAATAAAATGTATAAAGATTTAAAACGGTTTTATTGGTGGCCAGGATTGAAGAAAGACTTTTCCAGGTATGTTGAACGATATATAACGTGTCTACAAGTGAAAATTGAACATCAAATACCATATGGGAATCTACAGTCTTTGGAGATTCCTATATGGAAATTAGATCATATCATGATGGATTTTATCATGAAGTTACCACAAACTCCAAAGGGATATGATGCCATATGGGTGGTTGTAGATCATTTGTCAAAATCTACGCACTTTCAACCGATAAAAGAGAACTATCCTTTAGAAAGGTTGGCGAAGATTTAAATCGAATAGATTGTAACTAGACATGGTATTTCATCGTTCATCATCTCATATAAGGATAGTCAGTTTACTTCTAAATTCTGGGAGAGTTTTCAGAGGGCATTGGGATCTCAAATCTGATTGAGTACAATGTATCATCCATAGACAGATGGGAAGAGTGAAAGAATGATCCAGACTCTCGAAAACATGCTAAGAGCCTATGTTATTGATTTCAGGGGATCATGGGAAGATCATCTGCCACTGATTGAATTTGCATGCAACAATAGTTATCACTCCACCATCCAAGTGACACCGTATGAAGTTTTGTATGGTAAAAAATGCATAACGTCGTTATGTTGGAATGAAGTGGGTGAGAGGCAGTTGACAGGTCCAAAGATTGTTCAAGTAACTTTTGAGAAGATTGAAAAGATTCGTGAATGAATTAAAACAACTCAGGACCGACAAAAGAGTTATGTCGATTCTGTGGAAAGGTGGTGTCGGATTTGGTAAGAGAGGTAATCTCAGTCCGAGGTATATTGGGCCGTTCAGAATCTGCAAACGGGTCGGATTTGTTGCTTATCAGTTGGAATTACTAGAAGAGATCAGTTCAATTCATAATACTTTCCATGTGTCTAATCTACAAAAGTGTTTAGTGGATCCGAGTCTAGCAGTACCGTTACCAGATGTTAAACTAGACAACAAGCTGAACTTCGTGGAAACACCTGAAGCTGTCACTAATCGAAAAATGAAAGTGTTACTTGACAAAGAAATAAATCTGGTAAAAATTTAGTGGCATTTCCATAAGGTTTAGAAGCAACCTGGGAAGTAGAGTTAGAGACGAGAGCCGAGTATCCGTGGTTGTTCAATTGAATGAATTCCGGAACGAAATTCTTTTGAGGGGTGGATAGTGTGATAACCGGGTTCCGGTTATACTTGGAGGTAACTTTTGACTAATTGGGTACATGATTATTTGAGTATGTGATTAATTGTTATAATTAATCATATGGATATATGCATGCATGAGATTGATAATGTGATTATGTGCATATTTTTTATGCATGTATGCATGGGGTTTATATGATACATATGTTGTCAGGTAAGGATTCCTTATCGATCATGTCTTGATCGGTGAATGGTTGTATAATTTTATGCATCCTCCGATGAGGACTTTACCAGATGAAGTGTTGTCCGATGAAGACCTTTATCGGACAAGGGTTGTGCGGGTTAGGCACTTTATCACCCATATGATGAAAGGATTACATGTGTAGAGATTTTAGTGTTGATCGATGAGATTGTGTTCGGACATAGTGTTGACCGGATTGGAGTTTATCGTCCAATGTCTTGTCTGGTGAGGATGCTCATCAGACAAAGCATTGTCCGACTTTGTTGTTTACATTTTAACTGTTGACCTGTGAGGTTGTTACTAGACAGAGTGTTGATAGGTGTGATTGTTACCGAATAGAGTGTTGACCGTTGAGTATGTTTTTACTTTCAAAGTGTTGTCCAGATAGTGTGTTGACCGATGAGAAGGGTTATCGACCATAGTGTTGGCCGATGAGGGGCAGTCTCCGTCCATGACTTGTTCGATGAGAACTATTATTATTTAAAATGTTATTTAACAGATTCAAAACTGTTTTGTGTTGAAAAGGGGAATATGTACCTTCCAAATGTTGATTTAAATTGAGGAAAGGTATTGTTCTTTCTTTCAAAACTATTGAGATGAGAAATTTGTTTTTTGAAAGAAATACTGAGATGAGATTGAAAAGTGGATTAAGAACTTGAGAGTTTTTGAGATTAAAGTTTCTAATATGAAACTATTTTTAGGCCATTATTGGCTAAAACTATAGATTTATCTGTAGATTTGATGAGGAAAGAAGAGTGGCATATCTGTTATAACCGGGTTTTCAGCAAACCTGGGTCAAGGTAACCTATTATGTGATTATATGTGAATTACATGATGACGTGCATGTGTTTGAATAAATGCATGAAAAGTATGCGAATATGTAAAAAAAGTGTTATTGTGCATACATGAAATATGTGTGTACGTATATGGTATGAGCTTACATGAGATGTTAATATTAAAATAAGAAGATATGATATCTTCATAGTTAAGAAAAGAAAGGAAATTTTATAATAAAGTTTCCACTGCCCAAAGAATTTTATTTTAATAAAACCCGCCACTGCCTTTGTTAAGAATATATAAAGAAGGTAGAAAGATAAGATCTTATCTTTTCTTTATTTTGGGAAAAGAAACCTCTTTGAGAGAAAAGTAAGTGTGTGTGTGGCGGTGGAAGTGTTCTTGAGAAAGATTATTGAATAAAAGTGTTTTTGAAGAAAAACCTGTGAGTGGTGGAATTGCTGTGTGTTTAAATCTGCAGAATCTATTTTTGTTAAGGTGAGTTTTGATAAACCAAACCTTTATATTTATAGTTACATAAACTGTTGGATTTGAGAGTTAGTAATTTTGAAATAGTTTGGTAAAAATTGTTTTCTAACAGTTTAAATGGAGTATTGATGATTAGGCGTTTTGAAACTGTTTTTGAAAGGATAAAACAGTAACCGTGCTTTAAAACAGTTTTGGAAAGTGGATATTCTATTTTAAAGGATTTAAAAGAGATTTGATATGTGGAAACTTATGAAAGAACAAATTGTTCTTGAGTTTAAAGATTTTGATGCTAAAACTGTTTTTGGAGACCATTATTGGTTGAAAACTATAGAAGACATCTCATCAAGACGGTTGTGACTTCCTATCTTCGTTTGAGGTTAATCTATAGATTTTATGGATAAAACTATGGAGGATGTTTCATCAAGACGGTTGTGACTTCGGTCTGTCTTCGTTTGGAACTAATCCATAGATTTTGATGAGGAAATAAGGGTGGCATATCAAGGAGAGGTGTACCATGGGATAAGGGTGGCATATCAAGGAGAGGTGTACCTTCGGTTATAAGGGTGACATATCAAGGAGAGGTGTACCTTTGGATATAAGGATGTCAATTGTGTGTGGTTATTATAGCTCTTGCTATTATGTCTTTTAAAGATTACAATATATTTGAGTACTTACTTCTTTGTGATCTGAGGACTCAGAGATGTTGTTCTTATTAGAGATAATAATATTGATGTTATTGAGAAGGGGAAAACTTGGTCTATGGCCATTTGTTTTGATTATAAACTATTTTGGATAAAGTGTTTGGATACAGAGGAACCAGAGAGGCTCTGGTTGTTCCTTGAAAGGAACCAGAGGGGCTCTGGTTGGTCCTCATTATAAAACTAGAAGGTTCTGAATGTTGATTTGAGAAATTATACAAGTCTCTACTAAATGTAATAGTTGGACCAGAGGCTCTGTATCTAAAAATAAGAGCTTCTATGTCAAAATCATATTTTAAGATTTTTTAAGAAAATGGGTTTTAAACTTAGAAAGTTTTCTTACAAAGAAAGACATACTAGTAGCTCTGGTTGGCCTATGCGGGTTGGACCAGAAGTTCTGGTTGGTCTTACTTTTTGAACTAGAAGCTCTGGTTGGCCTACGCGGGTTGAACCAGAGGCTCTGGTTGAGTTTTGCGATTTGAGCCAGAAGCTCTGGCTAGTAGAACCAGAGCTCTGGTCATACAAATCTTTTCAAAAATATATTTTTAACTATCGAAAAGCTATTCTAATATCTATGAGGTTGATCTATGAATTATTTGAGAATTTCCACTAAGTAAGAAGCTCTGGTAGAGGAACCAGAGGAGCTCTGATCCTCTTGTTTGTTGAAATACTTTCTAAGTCTATCTTTGGAACCAGAGGTCCGATGGACTCAAATAGAATATGGTTTTACCTGCAGAAATGTGAAATGATTTTATTTGAATAACTGTTTTGGTGCTTATCATCCTGCAACTACATGGAAAAAGGGAATCTCACTAGACCTCTAGGTCTAACCCTCAATTTTGCGTTTTCAAATATGTGTTGCAAGAAATGAAAAATATAATGATTGTAAAGGAAAAGGGAAAATGTGAATTAATTCCTTACGTGCTTAGCTTTATGAATATCATTTTTGGATGTGTTTTGAAGAATAGATGTTATGAATGCAAGAGCATGTATTTTTGGAATTTTTGATTTGTGTATTTTGTATTGTAGACTCTTGTATTATGGACCTTTGTGGGCTTAAACATGCATTCTATAAATGAAATATGTGTTATATGCAATGTGAGATTTGGGGTGTTACAATATCAAAGAGAGGTACCATGGGATAAGAGTGGCACATTAAGGAGATGTGTACCATGAGATAAGGGTGGCATATCAAGGAGAAGGGTACGTTTGGATAAGGGTGGTATTTGTGTGTATGGTTACTATTATAACTCTTGCTGTCACATCTGTAAGATACGATAATTCTGAGTCAACATTTCTTTATGACATGAAGACTTGGAAATATTGCTCTTATTGAAATGATAACAACGATGTTATTGAGAAGGGGGGAAATGGCTTATAGCTGAAGGCATTAATTGCCCGTGTTTCAAATGATTTTGAGATATCTGATATCCTATTTTGAATACTCAAAAGAGTAGTGATTTGAAATAAAACCCAGAGCGTCGTTGGTTATTATTTAATTAGTTTTCATTTGAATATAAAACTGTTTTTATCTTAAAAGATTTTGATAATAACCAAGAACTTTGGTGATTGGTATTTCCTGGTATGATTTGGAGAATGAGACTGTAAGTTTTAGTCTGATGAGACTTGAGAGCTTTGAGAGTTGTGTTCCAGATGTCTGTAAGAAACTGAGTGGTTATGTTTCTTATGTGGTAAGATCGTTTTTTAACTTGCAATTGTTGTTTTACTGAAGTTATAATTATTTAAATTGGTTGGGTATTCGGATGTGGTTTTTAAACAGGTTTTGGCTATTTTTACCCTGTAATTGCAAAGAAACCTCCTGGTCTAACCCTTATTTTGTGTTTTTAAAATATGCATTGTAGGTCCAACTGGGTTTAGGGATAAAGGGAAGGGGAAAATATGATTATTTTCCTATCGTTCTTAACTGTTATTTTGAAGATCAACCTGTTATTTGATGAACTTTGAGAATACATGTTGTTTATACATGTGATGTACAAGAAGTTTATTTTGAATTTTTGGGTTGTAAATTATGTATTATAATTCTTGTATTAGTGGGACCAATGTGGTGTAATTGTATTTCTTTATATATGAAGTACATGTTTATATGCACATGTGAAAAGTGGGGCTTATACATTTTTGTTGTACCGGGATGAATAGAAAACATAGTGTTATGAGCTTCGGTCAAAATTAGATCTTTAAGCTTGGAGTTATTCGGAACACAAAAATGATCCCTAAACCACAACATATGATCATCATCGATTCTGAACTCCGAACTAACATTCTTTTATGCCTCCTGAAAGTTTTCCATAATTCACTATCGTCTTGTTGGGCTTCTTTGATCCGAGTGATTTATGTCGGTTCTACCGTTAGATTCAATACACCTATGGATTGTGAACTCGGAACCGTTCGATCTTGAAATGCAACTGTGTAGGAAAAATTAAAGAGGAAACATATTCCACAACTTTACAGTTTCAAGCGTCGACGACTACATTAGCCTTATCCGGATGATACTGTATCCGGACATCGTAATTCTTCATAAGTTCGAGCCACCTCCACTAACACATATTTAGTTCTTTTTGACTAAAGATTTTTGGGTCAAATATTATTGTATCTTGGATCATATTGCTTGAAGAATTAGCATTTTGAAGATTGGTCAAAGCCTAAAGTCAAGATGTCAACCAAACTCAACAAGAGAGAGCTTAAAGTGTTTTACTTGCTTTATTAGTTGTGATATAAATACCATGTCTAGTTGTACTTGTAAAAAGATATTTTCATTGTTGTAATTGATAGTAAGAGTGTAGAGAGAGAAACATCCATCACTCTCATGTAGACTTTCTCTCTTTAGAAATATCAATATACATGATGCCAGATTCTCCTCAATATTGTGTTGATTTATTTATTACTTGTTCATATCCGGGATTATCAATTGGTATCAAAGCAAAATCGTTTGATTTGAAGAAGATCTGAACAAAAAATTTGAAGAATTTAAAGATTTCTTGGATTTCTTGAAAACACGAAGAACACAAGTCTGGGTTTGTAATTTTTGATGATTTGATCTTATTTATGTGTAATTTGAAGTATAATTGATTCGTTCTCCAATTCTAAATCAATCTGAGTCAATTGTATTCCGCAAATTCAAATCAATTTGATCGTATTTGAAGATTTTGAAGTTTTGATGTTCTTGAAGTTTGAGCAATTTGATCAAATTAGGTTGATTTGATTCAAATCAGGTGTTAAGACCTTCCCCAAATGTGTTTCTAAATACAAATCGTTCTTGATTTCAAAGAATTATCAAGTACTCACGATTTTGAAAAAATAAAATTTCAAACAAATTGGTTCAACTGTGTTGTTTTGAGTTTGTCGCACAAAAAGTCTGGTCTCCTTAGTCATGAAGTCTGCAAGATAATTGGTGTTCACAACATGAGATTTGCGACATCTTAATAAGTCTTACATGTCTTGTGTGATATCTTCATCTTAATGAGCTAGTTTTGTGAGACATACTGCCTCAAGAATATCCCAAGTGAGATGAAATGCGTTTTTGAATAAAGAATCTAAATTTGATTTTACAATAGAAGAATCATAATTATTTGTCCTGTTTGGTATAGGTTCTACACTGCTTTGTGTAGAAGCTAACTGTTGTAGCTTGAGTCCTGAACTGATTTTTTCAGATGCCGAAGATTCATCGAATATGACATTGATGCTTTCTATGACAATCTTGGATGACTTGATGTAGACTCTTAAGGCTTTAGACTTTAACGAATAACCAATAAAGTAGCCTTCTTTCGCCTTCTTATCGAATTTCCTGAGATTATCTCAATCGTTAAGCACGAAGCATCTGCATCCAAAAACATGGAAACTTTTTACATCGGCTTTATTTTATTTATTAACTCGTAAGCATTTTTATTGAACCGCTTGACAATGATCGTTCGATTCTGCATGAAACAGACGGTAGACACTGCTTCAGCCCACAAATACAGAGGTAGACCATAGTAAGCCAACATACTCCGAGCAGCCTCGACTAATGTTTTGTTTCTTCTTTCAACAACTCCATTTTGTTGTGGAGTTCGGACAACAGAAAAATTGTTAGAAATCCCAACAGTTTAAAGAAAACTTTGAAGGGTCTCATTTGTAAATTCACTGTCGTTGTCACTTCGAAGCTTTTGTACTGGAAGTTGTAGAAGAACTTGAATACGCTTGATAAAAGAAATGATCAGCTCAGGTGCATCATATTTGGCTCTCAGAAACTCTATCCACGTATATATCTGGAATACTCATCGACCATCACCAGATGTACTTTTTACCTCCAAGCGATTGAGTGCGCATTGGTCCAATAAGTCCATATGAATCATTTTGAGAGGAGATTTACAAGACGAAGTAGATTTTGCTTTATGCGAAGATCTTGTAAGCTTTCCCATTTCACATGCTGAACACAATGAGTTCTTATCAAATCTATGTTCAGGCAACCAATAACCAAATCACTGCTTACAAGTCGATCTTCAGAAATTGACTCAAAAATTCTTCAACAATCTTCAAACAATCTCTCCTTTTGATAATGAATATTTTTCAGCACAAAAACAGTCTCCCTTTTTATCAGCATGAGAAACTTTTATCTCCCCCTTACACTGATAGGGATTCAACATTTGAATAATCTTCACATTCACTCCCCCTTGAACTTTGCAACACAATAATCTTCATCAATTATTAGCAATAATTGATCAACTCCTTTGAAACTTTGAACACCTTCCCCGATCTTCAGAAATTGACTCAAAAATCTTCATTCATTTTCAATATTAACTCCCCATTATGATGAAAATGAGAAGCATTTACATCATACACCGAAATGAATGAACTTTGAAAGTATGTCGTTATTTCATAAAAAGTTAAGCAAATCTTTGAAATTCGCTTATAAACCCTTTTCAGATTATGAAGATGAGGGAAAGAACCAGATTCAACGTATGAACCAGTTTTCAATCTTATAGAATATTGGTCTGTAAATATAACATATATATTCAATACAACGAATGTACTTCATTTATGAGACTTTTTAATGTTCATCTCACCAGGACTTCCATTCAATCTTTAATATCTTTGAAAAACGTATTTATGAATGTTATGATATAATAACAAATATTCATTAAATTTGTGCAGTGAAGAAATTATAAAGCAACAAATGTTGCAATTTAGGCTCAAAAAGATAAACAGTGTGGACTACACAAATTTATCAGACTCAATTTGTGATCAATAAGACTTGAAGGGGAGACATATATCCTTTTTTTTCAATATCAATTATCTCCAAATGAGAAACCGATAGATAATGAGCTGCGTGCCCCAAGTGTTAATAGAACACTTATCTTTTAAGAGATAAATGAGTAGCTGGTGGGGTTATTAACAAGAGTTGGCATGGGCTTGCCTTTTTCAATATTAGTCTCCAAAAAATTGAGAACTAATAAATTATGTGGTTTCCCGGATTATAGTAGATAGAACATGATTCTTTTAATCTTTTAATCCTGGACACAACTCTCATCAATTCTTTTTGTTCACTTCAACTACCCCTCTCATTTACATTTTCAGCTCTGCACACAAACCCATTTTGCATGTAAGCTCACTCAGATATTGTAACACCCCAAACTCCACATTGCATATAACACATATTTCATACATTAAAATACATGTTCAAACCCACATAGGTCCAAAAATACAAGAGATTACATTATAAAATATACAACTCAAAAATTTCGAATAACACTCTCTTGTATAATAAAGCTCATCTTCAAAAAAACTTGATCAGATAGCACTTCGCAAATCATGAGCACATAGGGAAAATAATCATAGAGTAATCTTTCCCTTATTATCATTACCTAAACAAACATATTTAAAACATAAAAATGAGGGTTAGACATAAGTGTAGTGAGATCCCTTAATTTCATGTAATGCAGGGTGAGGATCACCAAATCATTTATAAGACTTGTTCACAAAATAAAGAATAAATCAGATTCTGTTTTGGTCTATCGGTCCTCTGGTTGAAAATCCAACACTTAAAAGCTAAGTTCCATCAACAAAACACAAACTTAACTCTTTTTCCAAAGTAGAAATCTTTTCCAAATTAGACGCAAACAAATTATCTTTACAGATAACAAGCAAGGCCAATTCATAAATTTTTCTTTCAAAATCTTTTGATTTCGACAGAAAACCATTTTCAGCTTTAACATGTAAATCTTTTTCAGCACGAAGTTCTTCTTCAAGATTAGAAATCTTTTTCAATTTTAAATCAAATTCAGAATTTGAATACACTTTTCCATCCTGACAGTACTTTCTTCCGTCTTGTCTGAATCATAAATCACCTCTGGTTCCGAATCAGAATCAGACTCATTTAAAAGGTTTTCGAACGATGCAAGAGTCATTGATTCGATAAACTCGGAAAGTTTCAGAATTCTTTTCAGATGATTCAAAAACAGATGAAGTTTGATTTTGAATACTTTCAGTTGGATATACTGAATCAAGTTCAATATGTGAAAATATGATTTCTCTAGTTTCATAACTCGAGTTAAGATCATCATATTTCATTGCAACTAATTTAAAATTTAGCTTTTCAGAAGATTCTCGTTAGTTTTATCACTATCATCTTTATCAAAAATAGGTGATTCAGTTTCAGATTTGACAAAGATTTACTTCACAGTAGAAATTGCAAATTTTGCCAACCCCCTTTTATCAAAATCATATAAAGATTGAGGAAAATCTCAAAGCAGCTTCAATCTCAAATCCCTACTTACAAGTCTTCTAGCAACTATGATCTTTCGCTATTATTGCTCTTCTATCAATCGCAACTCTAGTATTAAACGAAACAAAAACACATGGTAATACCTTAACGAGTGATATGTCACCAAAGAGCATACATCAAACCAACCAAATGAACTTTTTGCAGTGTGGTGTGCCAAATTTGCAGCAAGTAACCCATGAGCTTCAAATCCGACAACCCATTATGATTCATGGGAAACAGGCATACTCTTGTCTTCTGAAGGTAAGTTTGCAATAATGCAAACAAATTCAATCCCATAGGTTGTTCGATGAATCGCCTCAAAGAGTCGTACAAGCCTCCAAAGTCGTTAACCTCATTCATGATCAAAGTTTGCTACTTGGATTTGATTTAAAAGGGAAACTTGGCAATGCCATTGTCGATTTGCATGCAAAATGCGGCAACATGGACTTTGCTCAAAAAGCTTTGAGCAGTTGGGACAAAAAGATACACGGGTTTGGAACTCAATTTTATCGATGCACTCAAGGCATGGAATGTTAGAAGATGTTAAACACATTTTCGACGCTATGCAATTTATGGGGTGTATTCGAATCAATTCACCTATGTCGTTGTTTTATCGGTTTGTGCTAGATTGACTGGCATTGTGTTGAGTAAAGTGGTGTACTGTCATGTATGAAAACAAAGTTCACATGTAATTCATTTTGTGAAGGATCACTTATTGACATGTATGCAAGATGTGCGCTTGTTGATGATGCACGGGAGATATTTGATGGGTCTATATGCTCTGATACCAATTATGATCACAGATTCAATCTAATTCAACAATTCATAATAATATCAAGAACATAGAATGATTTCAATGTGTCGACTTGCTTGATTATTTCAAACTAGTAAGTACAAGTTCTTGATCACCAAAAATTCTCTCAGTCTCTCAATCTGCGTATGAATCTGACAGCTAAAAGTGTTCTCACCAAACTAACAACTAACAACAAATTATTTATACCCACTACTATAAAAGGAAACAACACAACTAACAATTACAAAGCATATTAAAACATTTTAGCATCGGGACTTGAATACAACATCCTTTTCCAACAGAGTGCTTTACTTTGAGAGGTATGAGTTTGTCCTTTGTATGTAGGAGGATAAGACAAACACTAATCTTGATCAACAAGATTCATTGATAGCTAACATTGGAATAAGAATAAGGTTTTTTCAGTGTATGTTGAATCTTGAGTAGATTTCACACATTTGTAGACAACCTTGTTATCATTGAAACCATATCAGATCATGAACTGCCTGTCTCTGTCTTTCGCTTTATCTTCGATATCACCGAATGTTCTTGTGGTGTGATTTTTGTTTTCTTGAAGAATACTTGTCTCTTGAGAGATACAATACTTGTTCAGCTACCACTGAACAGACTCTTTGATGATCGTTGAAGCTGAATAAAATAGAAAGTATTTTTCATAAGATAAAAAGAATCATCATCAAATCACTAAGAAAGGATCAACATCTCTGTAATGCCCTAAAATGGTAAAACCGAACAACTTTGATGTGTTTTAATATTTTGATAGGTTCGGAACATGTTGGAGTGAAAAAGAGACATATTTGCGAAGCTGTGACATTTTGACCATATCTCACTCATCCAAGCTCCATTTAAGGCGACTCAAATTATTATGGAAAGCCAACAGATGGGGATACAACTTTGAAGTTTTGAGTTTCTACATATTCAAACTTCATAAGCAGAAATTCACGTCAAAGGCAAAACGTACTACTGGAAAGTAGATGAAGAAAAAAATACAAGTCATTAAAGCATCATGGTGGACCATAGGAGTTTTAAATCTTTTATGGGCTTAAAATTGTTTTCATTGGAGCTGGACAAAAAAATCTATGTTGATTGGGCCTGTTTTTTATTGGGAAAGAATTGTAGGGGATCTGTGTTATGAGTAAAAGAAAAAAAGAGATATTCTTGCTAAATGTTGGAGCAGCCATGGAATATAAAAACACATGGGGTTGTTGGAGGTTGTTGAAGGACTATCACATACAAAATTAAAAAAGGTTCTTTGGTGTTAAATAACATCGATCAAGAGGTATTTTTAGGAGGGTTTGGATGCAGAAAATCAGAGGACGGTCAAAGGACTTTCACGGCTAAAAACCACCAGCCTTGAGAGCCTCTTATAGACGCAAACATGAGTTGTGTTACAACAACAAAACAATGGCGAACTCATCAATTTCGGGTCGGTTGAAGGCCAAATTGGGGCTGAATTTCGAGGTTGTTGAAGACTCAGATTGAGAACAATTCTGGACAGCAACAATAAGTAATCCAACAGGTTTAATATTCGGTTTTCTCGCTCAAAGTTTTGATACATATTACTTACTTTGAAGATCTATTAGGATTATATTGTGTGTTGGTATTTGAATTATATTGAACATTGTTGTTGTTGGGTATTGATTTGGTCTATAAAGTATGCATATTTGTTGATTTTTTCTTTTGTATATTGTTGTCGGAATGACGAATAAACAACAAAAGAATATCCAATTTTCCGAAACAATTATGCAAGACTAAGTCTTTTCAAGGTTGACCCGATGTGAAAACCCATATGTGATCCGATCTTGACTTATTTTTGTTACTTGATTTTGGTTTTAGTTTGCATAAAAAATATGGATATATTGGTTGAGACAGAATGTGACAGGTTTTGTCTAGATATTAATGTTTAATCTATGATATGTTATTATGTGTTTAAATTAAACGTGTTTAAAAAAATGGGATTTACTTCTAAATTTAACTTCAAATTACTGATATAGTTTCATTTCTAAATTCAATTTTATTATTAGGGTTAACTTCATTTTAATTAATTATTGATATAGTTTCATTTCTAATTTCAAAAAAAAAAATTCCATTGTGTATAGTAATCCCAAAAAAAATGGGATTAATAGAATCATGCCACAGTGTGACAGGTTTTGTCGAGATTTTAATGTTTAATCTATGATATGTTTAGATGTGTTTACACAGATTAACGGGTTGGCGGGTTAACCCGCGATCCCATATACCAACTGTTGATCATTTCTCTCAGTGATTTGATGATGATCCCTTGTATTTATCAGAGTGTACTATCTCTGTATTCAGCTTCAACAATCATCACAGAGTCTGCTCAGTGATCGTTGAACATGTATTGTAATTCATTCAGAGACCAGTATCCTTCAGGAAGACAAAAATCACACCACATATCCTTCAACGATATCGAAGATGGAAGCTGAAGATAGAGACCAACAAGTTCGTGATCTGAAATGGTTTTCAGTGATAACAAGCTCGTCTACACAAGTTGAAATTTACTCAGATTCAGCGAACATTGATGAGACCTCTAGCGTCATTCCAGTGTCAGCGATCAAATGTGTTGGGTTTGAGTAAGAGGTTTAATGTTGTATTCAAGTTTCTCCTTAGTTTACTTACCTTGTAATAGTGTAGCTTTACTATTTTCCTTAGTATAAATAGTATTTTCATTGTAATTGTCATTACCAAGTAATTAGCAGATTGTAATCAAAATTTGAGCTGTAATTTTCTCTCTCTCAATCAAATCAACCTTTGATGATATTCTCTCTTGTTAGCTCCATTATTCATCTCTTGTAAAAGTATAGAAAAAGTATTCTGCAAGTCTTGACAGAAGGATATCTTCCACAGAAGACAACAGAGGACTAACGACAGAAGCCTTATATTCGAGCAAGTAAAGTGTGACAGAACCTCTGATGTCTCTCACAGAGGTTCTGGAAAATGGTCCTCTGTCAATAAGAACATGCAAGTCAATTACAGCAGAGCCTCTGAGATGGCTCACAGAGGGTCTGCGGATTTCGTCTTCCGTGAAGATTATGTTCCAACTGTTTTTCAATGGTTATTAGCTGCATGTGCTTCTCACGTGACTAGGACTTAATCGACTTTATTTGGACGGCTTAGATGATTTCACGCATCAAGATCTTGTCAGTAAGGTCGTTAGGAACTAGTATAAATAGTGGCTAAGGCCTTTGTAATCTTAGTGCTTCCTGTATTGTAATCGTCTAATTTTTCAATTGAATTGAAAAACCTTTGAAGCAATTCTCCTATGTTCATCTTCTTCATCAATACTGTGTGTTCTTAATACTCTGTTTTGCTCTCATTATTACTTCCGCTTCACTTCATTGTTCAAGAGCTTTTCTAGAGTATTAGATCAATATCAAAGCTGAATTTAAGGTCCAACAATTGGTATCAGAGCGGGAATGGAATTCTTATTCGATTAATTCTGATTTTGGTATTAATCTGTGTTTTCTAAAACACCAGTTTTCTTCAGATCAACCCTGCTTCACTCACTATTAAATCAAATTTTAATGGCGAATTTGGTTAATACCTCGTTCATGAGTACTGGATCTCAATCAAAACCTCCCACGCTTATCCGTGAGGAATATCCGCAATGGAAAGTGCGCATGACCAACTTTTTGGAGGGAATTCACTCCAGAATGTGTGAATTTCTCTACAATCCTACATACGTGCCAATGATTTTAATTCCAAGAGTTCCAGCTACTGGTACAACCCCTGAAGTTCCAGAGCACTATGTGCCCAAACCAATCGCAAACTGGAACGATGATGAAAAGATATTAGTGGAATTGGAAAGCAAATGCAAAAGGATGTTGATCATGGCTATACCACATGAGATCTTCAAATGTATTGATCACTGTCATCTGTCTATGGACATTTGGGCAGAATTGGAAAAACAGATCGAAGAAGACTCTCGAGAACAACCGAGCCATTTTTGATGAATATCATAGCTTCAAGGCTAAGGAGGATGAATCTCTGTCAGACACAGAGAATGAGATCTTCTGTGGGATGGCAAATATTGACTCAGACTCCTCTTACTCAAATGACCAAGAGGTTTCCACTTCTTACTCTTCTGAATCAATTGATTCATGTCATTTGGAACATTACAAGCTTAAAGAAA
>NC_037528.1:36804286-36805580 GCF_001531365.2 Cynara cardunculus var. scolymus | reverse complement strand
TTTTTGGTTTGAGGGGGAGCCATGGAAGCTGGCTCATAGGGGGAGTTTTTGAATTGAAAATCAAAACCTCAGAAGGTGCCAAAACTTTTAAAGTATCTTGATCTCAGAGGTCAACTCATCAAAACCTCTGGCGCTTCTATCAGAGGCTCTGTGGGTCTGAACTGAACAAGTACTCATTTCTCTGAGTATTTTCAAATCGTTTAGGTAAATAAAGGTGTAACATGTTAGAAGGCCCCACACATATCACAGAGGCTCTGTTACCCTTAGGCCTCTGAGAGAACTCAATTCTATAGTTTTCTATTATTGATATGGTGCGCGTGGTTCTGTGGATAAGGGTTAAAGTTGACCACGTGGATGTCAGAAATGGGGGCGCACGTCATCAATCGTGCGTCTTCCCAACACCGCGTGTCATATTTTTGATTTGTCCCTACCAAAAGCCACTCATCACGATTTTTCACCTAATAAACGGTTCGCTTTCAAATTCCTCACTATAAATACCCTTCCCCCCAACATAAACCTCTTCACTTCTCTAAAATCTCCAACCTGCAAAATTTCAAGCTTTCCAAAACCTGCAACAATGTCTTCAAGCTCATCCGCCTCCGCTCAATCTGAACACAACCCTAGCGACAACGAAGTAAATGAATCACAGGCACTCACTTCTCATGCCCTATCGTTCTTCCAAAATCGATATGAGAGAGTGGTACTTGTAAAGAAACCCAATAACTATTWTTTSGCTCCCTCACCAACTGGCTTCCCTGAATTCACATATCCTCTTCTTGAAATCCTTCGGAATCACCCTATATATTATGCTATCACAGCAACTAAACCTACCCTAGAAACCTATATTACCCAATTTTTGCTCAGTTCCTATATTACTACCCTGGAGAATTCTGGATTAAGCATAGTAGGTTATGCATCACACCCTACTGTCAAATCGCTTGTTCCAATGGAAATAAACGTAAATACCCTGTGCACAGCCCTGCATCTACCTTTCTTGGAAAATATCAATTTGGATACCTTCGCTCCATCTCCTACAGACGCCGAATTGATCGAATTCCTTGAATTTCACTCCTACACAACAAAGACAAAAATCATAAAAAGGACTGAATTCTAAAGGAAGGGCCTTCCCCCAATGTGGAACACTCTGTTCTCCATAATTAATTGTTGTCTAACAGGGAAGGTCGGCAGCCATGACCAAGCTTCACATGCCATGCTTTCCATTGTTTATGGAATCTACTTCAATCTGCCCCTTGATTATGCGCAACTTATCTTCGATGACATGGTGGGCTTAATA
>NC_037528.1:36789546-36804186 GCF_001531365.2 Cynara cardunculus var. scolymus | reverse complement strand
CAAGATTCTTGGTTCTTTGCTCTTGGTGTAAATCGAACACATTTGTGGAGTCGTTTAAATATGTTGAATTTTAAATATATTGAATTTTAAACTATCATACAATTTTTTTCATCGATAGTCTGTGATTGGAACAATAACTCTTATTTATTCAAATTGTATTAATATGTAAAGACCAAGTGTACCATATATCATCGTTAAATCTTATCTTATAAAATCAGTGGAATTTCAAAATCGTTAAAATCCATGGCTCCCGCCGCATTGCGCGGGTACACAACTAGTATATGTATAATGATATTTATCCAAATGATTTTAAAGAAAAGAACTATAAACTGATTCCTTTCCAACCCTTGAATGACCATAACTCTCCCTGAATTTTTCATTACCAAATATTACAATATCCCCTCCTTAGAAGAATTCAGTCCCGTAATTCCACTAAGTAAACAAATAAGGATATTTCATTTGCATTTCTGGTTCTAGTTCCTAGGTTGCTTCCGGCCCTTTGTGATACTGCCATTGCAATTTTACTAACCCGATCTCTTTGTTTCGCAACATTTTTATTTTGAAATCAGTAATGGCTTTAGGGGTGTCTTCAAAACATAACTTCTCATGAATCTTAATCTCTGGCAGAGGCACGACTGTATCGGGCTTTGCTAGACACTTTCTTAAATTAGACACATGAAAGGTATTATGAATACCACTTAATTCCACAGGGAGTTCTAGTTTATACGCCACTTCTCAAATTCGCTCAAGGATAGGAAATGGTCCAATAGACCTTGGGCTCATCTTGCCCTTGTTTCCAAAATGAACCACTCCTTTCCAAGGTGATACCTTCAGCATCACATCATCACCGACTTGAAATTTCAATCAGTTTTCGACGTTTATCAGCATAACTTTTCTAACGATATTGGGATACTTTTATTCGTTCCCGAATCAAACTAATTTTATCTGCCGTCAGCTAAACTATTTCAGGTCCAACCACCTATTTCTCACCTATCTCGTTCCAACACAGCGGTGTTCGACATTCCCTCCCATATAATACCTTAAAAGATGTTGCTTGGATGCTTGAGTGATAATTGTTATTGTAGGCGAATTCAATTAACAATAATTAATTATTATCCCATGAGCCTCCAAGATCAAAGACCCAGGCTCGAAGCATATCTTCTAGTGTCTAGATTGTTCGTTCACTTTGTCCATCTATCTGTGGATGATAAGCAGTACTTAACTTAATCTATGAACCCATTTCTCTTTGAAAAGTTTTCCAGAACATAGAAGTGAATCGACTGTTTCGGTCAAAAATTATTGATAATGGAACACCATGACGTGTTAACACGTCATCAATATATAATTTTGCCAATCTATCCATTGAATACGATTCTTTCATCGGTAAGAAATGAGCAAACTTAGATAATCGATCCACAATAACCCATATGGTGTCATAACCCTTCGTTATTTTAGGTAGTTTGGTTATGAAATCCATAGTGATGTGATCCCATTTCCAAATCCGAATTTCTAACGACTGCAACTTACCATAAGGGCACTAATGTTCTATTTTTACCTGCAAACATGTCATACACCGTTCAACATGTCTTGCTATATCCTTCTTCATACTTAGACACCAATAGTATTGTTTCATGTCTTGATACATTTTTTTGTACCCGAGTGGATAGAAAAACGAGATTTTTGAGCTTCACTTAAAATTCGTTCTCTGAGATCACCATAAAACGGTACCCAAACTCTACCTTGAAACATAACAATTCCTGGCCGTCATTCATTGATTCAGATGTCATCCCACCAAGTCGTTCCTGTTTGATTCTATCTTCTTTCACAGCCTCACATTGGAATCTTTGCAAATCTTCCTGAATACTTGGCAATAATTCAGCTCTTAATACTATAGCTTTAATTGTACCACTTCTCTCTTTTAGGCTTAAAGCATCAGCTACGACATTTGCCTTACCAGGATGATACAGAGTCTCGCAATCATAATCAACAACCAACTCTAACCATCGTCTTTGGCGCATATTTAACTCTTTCAGATGGAACAAATGCTGTAAACTTTTGTGATCCATAAAAAATTGGCATTTAGTCCCATAAAGATAATGCCTTCAGATTTTTAAAGCAAAATAACCACAGCCGCCAGTTTCATATCATGAGTGGGATATTGTTTTTCATGGTCTTTTAATTGACGTGATGCGTAAGATATAACCTTTCCACGTTGCATCAACACAAAACCTAGACCCAGTTTGAAGCATCACTATAAACCACAAAATCTTCTATTCCATCTGATAAAGATAAAATTGGCGCGCTACACAGTTTATCTTTTAATTTCTGAAAGGCTTTATATTGCTCGACTTTCCATTCAAACCTTGCATTCTTTTTCGTCAATCCAGTTAGTGGAGTAGCTATAAGAGAAAAGTCTTGTATGAACTTTCGATGATAACCCGCCAATCCAAGAAAACTTCTAATTTTGGTTGGGTTTTTCGGTGCTTCCCATTTTTCAATAGCTTCAATTTTATAAGGATCCACCTTGATGCCCAATCCCGAAATAACATGGCCCAAAAATTGGACTTCCTGCAGCCAGAACTCACATTTTGACATCTTAGAATACAACTTTTCTTGTTTCAATAAATCCAGAAGCAGTCGTAAATGGTGAGCATGTTCTTCCTCTAATTGAGAGTATATCAGAATATCATCAATAAAGACAATCACAAATTTATCGAGATACGGATGACATACTCCATTAATCCAGTCAATAAATGTTGCAGGTGCATTTATAAGTCCAAACGGCATAACCAAAAATTTGTAGTGCCGATAATATGTACGGAATGCCATTTTCGACACATTTTCACACCGAATCTTCAGCTGATGATAACCGAATCGTAAATCATTGTTAGAAAAATAAGTGGCCCTAACCAATTGATCTAACAAATCATCAATTCTTGGGAGAGGATACTTATGCTTTATTGTTAATTTATTTAGTTATCGGTAATCAATGCACATTCTCATTGATCCGTCCTTCTTCTTCACAAATAACATCGGCGCACCCCAAGGAGAGATACCTAGTCGAACAAAACCTTTATCCAGTAATTCTTTCAGCTGCGACATTAATTCTTTTAACTCAGATGGAGCTAGCCTGTATGGTGCACGTGCAACTAGCGCCGCTCTAGGCAATAACTCAATTTGGAATTCTGTTGATCTATCATAAGGTAAACTTGTTAAGTCTTCTGGAAATACTTTTGGAAACTCTCTTACAACCGGGATATCCTTCATCTTATCCTTTTCTTTCTTTATAACAATTGCGTAAGCAAGAAAACTGATACATCCTTTATGCACATACTTTCGATCTTTCAAAATAGAGATGAAGTTGGAATAACCATTCCGCCTATCACCGTAGATTATAACCGGTCCCTTCCCGGTAAATCTATATGAATCATCTTCTCTTTGCAGATTATATTGGCTTGATTTTTAGCCAACCAATCCATACCCACGATTACATCAAACTCTCTTAATGGTATAGGAAATAACTGTATGGGTACCTCATACCCTTCTACGTTTATGGAATAATCATCAAAAACATTTTTAACCGACACTTCACTATCATTTTATGTTTCTACTATCAATACCTCATCTAACACTTTAGATTCTAAATGCGCGTAACCAACAAATGATGGTGACATGAAAGAACGATTTGCATCATAATCAAATAAAACTTTGGCACATACTGAATTAATGAAGAATGTACTTGTCACTACTTCAGGATGTTCTTTAGCCTCACCTATCGTCATCTGAAAGGCTCGTTCTCTAGCCATTGCTTCACCATGTCTTATTTCCCTACGACCGCTAGGGACATTACGATTAACCTTTTGCCCGCGACTGGGTGGAGTAAAGCCAGATCCTCGACCTCGAGAATAACTAGATCCTCGTCCCCCAACAAAACCAGATCCCCATTCCTTTGCTTGCGGGAAATCAACATTTACATGTTGAGAAGAATTGCACGTAAAACATCTTCGTACCATTCGACAATCTCTGGCTCTATGCCTTGATTCTTGACATTTATAACTTGTTCGTGACTCAGTGTTGCGGTTTTCTTGGTGTACTTTATGATATCACACACATGCTTTATCAACAAACCTTGAGATTGGCCGATTCAGACTTTCAGCAAATCTGGGTCTACGAAAATTAGTTGTTACTGCTTCCTCTTTCCATTTATCCCCGACCCTTTCTTGTGGTTGATGATTGATATCTTGTTCCAAAATTTCTGCAGCATCAACTGCTACTTGGAATGTAGTCGGGTTTCTGGAGATTATATACTTCCGAAGATTAGACTCCAAACCCCAAATATACTTCCTAACTTTATTGCTTTTTGTAGCAATATATTCCTTAGCAAACTGAGACTATTCCATAAAAATCTCTGTATACTGATGAACCGTCATATTACCTTATTCCAATTGAAGGAAATCGTCCTATAGCTTTCAAACAGTAGCTTCAGGACAATACTAAATTTAAATTTTACCACAAATTTCTCGCACAACATGATCTTTAAAATATTTGGATTAGAACTTGACAGAATTTCCCACCAATACAACGCGCTTGACCGCAACCTGGATATAACAAAAATCACTTTATCTTCTTCTGCACTTTTATTGGTCTAAACACTTAATTCAACTTCTTTAAGCCAACACATGGCTTTAACAAGATCACGTTCTCTGGAAAACTTAGGGGGTTTATAGGCAAGAAACATCTTGATATCCCCTTCTTGTTGTATCGACGATGATGTATGTGGTGCAGACATAGTCCTTACTCCTTCCAGGTTATTCTATGCAGAACGTCCCAAGAAATTTACCAGACTTTCCTGAAACTTTCCCAGTTCGGCTACCAACATTTCCTAGGTAATAAATCCAGGGTCATAAGCACGACCTCTACCCTTGGTTCTGCCCCGTCCATGACCTGACATAAAACTTTCTTGCACTGATAATTCCTGTTCTACATGAGCTTCTTGTTGAGTATTTCTTCCTCTTCCTCGTCCCTGGCCTCGACTTCATGTTTCAATGGTCATAGCATTTTCTGGGTCTTCTTCTTTATTTACCATTCCTCTTCCCCGACCTCTTCCATGGCCGGTAGAAGTTCTTCCAGATCGATTGAGATTATCTGCCATTTGTAACACCCCTTACTCTACATTTGCATAGAACATATATTTCATATAAAAGAAATATAGATTACACCATATAGGTCCCACTAGTACAAGGATTCGATATGTATAGAATTTACATATGAAAAATTCCCTAAAGAATATCCTTGCACTATCACATGTATAGCAACATGTATCTTCAAAGTATACAGGCATGAGGTTGATCTTCATAAAGTAGATAACACATAAGAAAATTAATAATATTTTCCCCTTCCCCATATTATCCCGAGACCTCGCAGTTCCTACAATGTACATTTTTAAAATATAAAAATGAGGGTTAGACCGGAAGGTCTAGTGAGGAAATCCCTTCTTTGCAAATGCATGGTGAAGATCACCAAAACCTGATAAAACATCTTTTATATAGAGATAAATGTATTTTAGTAAAAACATGCAAATCTGTTTGTTAACAAACATATAAAGCCAATAGATTGCTACAACACATAGCACAAATGTAACATATAGAAAATTTGTATCCCTTTATATAATACCCTAAGCTCTTCTGGCCCAATGAGCCAGAACTCCTCTAGTTCTTTGTTCCATTTATAAATATTTTTGAAGAAAATATTTAGTTTTAAAAAACAAAGCTCTGATACAGAGCTCAGACATAGAGTTCGGGTACAGAGCTTAGACAAAATACGAAATAACTATTGTCAAGATACAAAACTTCTCTATAATACATACAAAGTTTCTAGTTCAAAAAATACCCAAAACATTTTAAAGTCTTTCCATATGACCAGAGGTCTTCTGGTCCGTCTAAAAGACCAACCAGAGCTTCTCTACATCATTCTCACACTTGTTCAAACATGATAGAAATCATAGGCAATTGATGCCTCTAGTTATAAATTGTTTTCCCCTTTCTCAATAACATCAAAGTTATTATTTCTAAAGAGAACAATACCTCCAAATCATCAAGTCACAAAGAAATGCTGATTTAGAATTATTGTATCTATTTGTGATAATAACAAGAGTTATAATTTTAACCATACCAGCAATTGCCACCCTTATATCCATAGGTACACCTCTCCTTGATATGTCACCCTTATTTCTTCTTGAAAACAGGGTTCCTTACCGGAACAGACTTACGTCACCACGTCTGGAAGTACCAATACCCAGTTCCAAGCCAGAACAAACATATGTCACCATATCTGGGGGAACTATTTAAAACAAAGTTTCAAACCAGAACAGACTTACGTCACCACGTCTAGAAGAAAAATTTCCCAAAACATAGTTTCAAACCATAATAGACTTACGTCACCACGTCTATAAGAAACATTAATATATTTTCCAATTTCCCAAAGAGATATAAAATACCCTTTTCACAATATAACAGTTTAAAAACTGATTAAACACAAATTACGAAATCCGATTATTAATAATCAAAGTTTTATCAATAATTTTGTTGCCAACTCTTATTCAGACAATACTGTCCGGACAAGTCTATCTGGACATTCTCAGCCGGACACTCTTATTCAAACAACACTTGATTAATCTAAGCAATGAATAGCTATCCAGTCACCCCTTCCTCGAATAACATAGTGTCCGGTCACAAGCTTCATTGATCAAGCATACGTTACACTAAGTCGGACAACAATCAACCGGATATACTCTCATCGGACAACAAGTGTCCGGGTACAACTCTCATATGGTCAACACGGTGTCCGGACACACCCTTATCAGACAACAGGTGTCCACGCATGCTCTAATCCGGACAATATTGTGTCTGGTGAAAACACCTTATCGGTCAATAAAGATTAATAAGAACATATACAACATTTTCAAAACATACATCATCATTTCAAATATAACAAACCAGTAATCAAAGCTGGATTCAAACTCAAAAATTTGAAGATGAGAATAGCAAATATGAATCAGTTTCAACTTGATTCCAACTTCAGCAAGTGATACACACAATATGATTAACTTTCCAAAAATGGCATCTTTTATACCTTCCTTAAGAGGAGGGCAGTTGAAGAGATGCCACCATCCCTCCATACAATTAGCCATGCATAGACATGCATGCACATAAAATATGCATATAAACACATGTACCCACACATAAAACTAATGCATCTTTATGCATGAGAATATACACACCTTATCTTAATCTCATGTAAGCATGTACCCATATGATCAAAAATAGCAATTAATCATATATTCACGTAATCATATATCAAGTAATCACATAACCCATACCTCTAATGTATAACCAGAACCCGATTATCACTTTATCCACCCCTCAAAAGAATTTCATCTCGGAATTCATTCAATCAAATAACTATGGATATTCGGTTGTCATTTCAGATTCTAACTCCTAGGTTGCCTTAAAACCTTTGTGAAAATGCCACTGAACTTTTACCAGACTGATTTTCTTGTTCTGCAGTACTTTGGTTTTCCGATCTGTTATAATTTAGTTTACTATCTAATCTTACTTCTGGTAATGGCACTGTCAGACTCGGATCTGCCAAACACTTCCATAGATTAGACACATGGAAAGTGTTATGGATCGAACTAAGCTCCTCTGGTAGCTCTAACTGATACGCAACCATTTCAAATCACTTGCAGATTCTAAATGGCCTGATATATATTGGACTGAGCTTATCTTTTTTACCGAATCTGACTACCCCTTTCCATGGAGAGACTTTCAGCATCTCATAATCTCCTATAAAGATTTCAATTGGCTTTCGGCGTCTGTCGGCATAGCTCTTATGACGGTCCTGAGCTGTTTTAAATTTTTTCTAAGGTGCTCAAGTTTCTCGAAAGTAAATTGAACAATTTCTGGCCCTGTTAGTCGTCTTTCACCCACTTCATTCCAACATAACAACGTTCTGCACTTATGACCATACAAAATTTCATACGGTGTCGCTTGGATGCTAGAGTGATAGCTATTGTTATAGGCAAATTCAATTAACGGTAGATGATCTTCCCACGATCCTCTGAAGTCTATAACACAAGCTCTTAACATATCTTCGAAAGTTTGAGTTGTTCTTTCACTTTTCCCATCAGTTTTTGGATTATATGTCGTACTCAGCCGAATCTGAAAATCCAAGGCTTTCTGAAAACATTCCCAAAATTTTGATGTATACCGACTATCCCTGTTTGAGATGATAAATAACGGAACCCCATGTCTTGTCACAATCTCTTTAATATAAATCTTTTCTAATCTTTCCAATGAGTAATTCTCTTTTATCGGAAGAAAGTGCACATATTTTGACAACTTGTCCACATTACCCATATAGCATCATATCCTTTTGAAGTTCGAGGTAATTTCATGATGAAATCCATCGTAATAAGATCCCATTCCACATAGGAATCTCTAAAGACTATAGACTCCCATATGGTCTCTGATGTTCAGCTTTCACTTGCAAACACGTCAAACTTCGTTCCACATACCTTGCTATGTCTTTCTTCAACCAAGGCCACCAATAAAATGGTTTTAAGTCTTTATAAATTTTATTGGTACCAAAATGAATAGAATAACGAGATTTGTGGCTTTCATTCAGAATAATTTCCAGAGTATTCCCATAGCACAGTACCCAAATTCGTTCCTGAAAACACAAAATTTATGTCATTCTTTTCCAGGGTGGAAATTAATTTACTCAATCTTTCAAATTTGAAATTATCTTCTTTGACAGCTTGTCCCTGACACTTTGAAATTTTACTGTGGAGATTTGGCAATAGATTCTTTATCATCGCTACAGCCCTGATCGTACCACTTTTCTCCTTTCTGCTTAAAGTGTCTGCTACCACATTGGCTTTCCCCGGATGGTAGAGAATCTTGCAATCGTAATCATTTACCAGTTCAATCCATTGTCGTTGTCGCATGTTTAACTCTTTTTGGCTGAAGAAATGTTGGAGACTTTTGTGATCTGTAAAGATCTTATTTTGTTCCTAGCAAGTAATGTCTCAAAATCTTCAGAGCAAAAACTACATCTACAAGCTCTACATCGTGTGTTGGATACTGTTCTTCATGATTTTTCAACTGCTTGGACGCGTAAGAAATAACTTTTCCTCTCTGCATCAATACACAACCCAAACCCAATTTCGAAGCATTAATGTAGACCGTGAAATCTTCTAATCCTTCTGGCAAAGACAAAACCGAAACGCTGCAAAGACGATCTTTTAATAACTGAAAGCCTTTTGCTGATCTTCTTCCAATTGAAACTTAATGTTTTTCCAAGTCAACTTTGTCAATGGTACTGCAATTCTACAGAAGTCTTGAATAAATTTTCGGTAGTAGCCTACTAACCCCATAAAACTACGGAATTCAGAAGGAGTTCTTGGTGCATCCCATTTTTCTACTGCTTCAATCTTAGCAGGATCAACTATCACTCCGGCTTCTGATATGACATGACCCAAAAATTGAACTTCTCTTAACTAGAACTCACATTTGGACAATTTTGCATACAACTTTTCTTTCTTTAAAAGTTCAAGGATCAAATGAATAACTAAAAATATCATCGATAAACACAATAATGAATTTATCGAGATATTCTCTCCATACTCGGTTCATCGAATCCATAAAAGCTATAGGAGCATTGGTTAGACCGAAAGGCATAACTAAAAACTCATGATCCCTATACCGAGTTCGGAAAGCAGTCTTAACAACATCTTTTTCTCTAACTTTTAACTGATAGTATCCCGATCGCAAATTAATTTTTGAAAAGTAACTGGCTCTTACCAGTTGTCCAAATAAATCATCAAATCTTGGTAGAGGATACTTATTCTTAATTGTTAGCTTGTTCAATTCCCGAAAATCAATACACATTTGCATCGACCCGTCCTTCTTCTTGACAAACAGAACCGGAGAACTCCAAGGTGAAGTACTTCGTCTATTAAAACCTTTGTCAGGAAGATCCTTCAACTAAGTAACCAACTCTTTCAATTCTGATGGCGATAACCGATACAACGCTCTTGCCACTAGTGCTGCTTCGGGTACCAAATCAATTTTGAACTCGATAGATCTATCAGGCGGTAGACCAATGAAATCTTCCCGAAAGACTTCTAGATAGTCATAGACAATCGAAATTGTCTCTTGCTTACCTTTTTATTTCTTTTAATCTATCACATAAGCCAGATAACCCTGACATCTTTTCTGAATACGTTTATTGTGATAACTGGATTCTAGTTATCACCCAAGGTAATTAATATGTGATTATCTGATTAAATGATTACGTGACAACATGATAAATTGATATGTTTTATCATGCTAGTATGTAAATTATGTATTAATTGGATATATATATATATAAATATAAATGCATGATATATGTGAACATATGCATAGATATATATATATATATATATATATGAGTGATTTTATACACATGCATATTATGAATGCATCGTGTGTGGGTTTATGCATGTACATGAAGGATAGCATGGGAAGGCGGCTTGTTAGCCGACCTTTCCTGTTTTGGAATGGTATAAAAGAGAGAGTTTTACCTTCATTTCATTCCCTTGCCATTTTTAAAATCTAAATAGTGATTTGAGAAGAGTTTTCCGGATATTTAAAAGAAGTTCGCAATCTCCTAAAAAAAACTGCAAATTCTCATAAGGTGAGTGACTTCTAAACCTTTTTACATAAAATTTGTTACTGCTTTTAATTGAATGTTGATTATTATTGGAAAGAAATCATATATTTGTTTAAGGGTTTTATCCGGACAAAGGCTGACCGGATTAAGTTTAAATCGGACAAGGGTTGGGCGATTAAGCCTTAAACTGACCAAGCGTTAAGCGGTTTAGTTTTACACCGGTCAAGTTTTGGGCGATGTATTGTCCGGACTCTTATCCAGATAGAAATTGGAATATTTCTAAGTGTTAAATCGGCTAAGCTTTGGGCGGTGTATTGTCCGAATTTGTTATCCAGGCAAGAGTGTTGAAATAATTTCAAGTGTTTAATCGGACAAGTTTTCGGCGATGAGTTGTCCGGATTAGTAAATCGGACAAAAAGGGACAAGTGTTGTCCGAAGTTTATATCCGGATAACTTGTCCGGATAACTTTTTATTTGGAATTTTTCATGAGTTTTATATTTTAGACTTGTTATACAGTTTAAAATATCTATTATTGGGTTTAATTATGGATTATAAAATGGATATTTTATATCTTTCTAAATAAAAAGATATGTTCCTACCAAACGTGGTGACGTAAGTCTGTTTTGGTTCGGAACGGGATTTTTGGGAAATGTTTCTACCAAGCGTGGTGACGTAAGTCTGTTTTGGTATGAACCTATATATTTTGGGAAACCTTCCTACCAAGCGTGGTGACATAAGTTTGTTTTGGTATGGAAGTAGATTTTGTAAATTGTTTCTACCAAGCGTGGTGACGTAAGTCTGTTTTAGTATGAAACTTGTTTTAAGTAATAGTTCCCCCAGACATGGTGACTTTTGTCTGTTCTGGTTTGGAACTGGGAATGGGTACTTTCCGACATGGTGACTTTTGTCTGTTCTGATAAGTAGCYHTGTTTTGATGGAGGAATAAGGGTGGCATATCAAGGAGAGGTGTACTTGGAATAAGGGTGGCATTGTCATATGTGGATAATATTATAACTCTTATTATTACTAATTGGATCTAATAACTTTCAGTCATCATTTCTTTGTGACCTGATGAATTTAAGATATTTTTCTATCTAATAATAATTTAAATGTTATTGAGAAGGAGAAAATGGTTGTCATATCCGGCAAGTATTGCCTTAAATTTTTTCTGTTAATATTTTTAAAGGAATAGTCTATTAATTCAAGAAGTTTTGGTTACAATATTTGTTTCATATTGGGAACGTTGGATCTCTAATCAGAGATATTTTATAGAACTGAGGTTCTTGGGTGTACTCTATTTTGCATGATATTGTGAGTTGTATCATTTATTTGTACTGTAGAATATTTCTAAACGGAATTACATTATTTTGGTGTTCATCACCCTGCATTTGCAAAGAAGAGATTTACTCACTAGACCCATCTGGTCTAAGCCTCATTTTCTGTTTTAAATTATGCAATGCAGGAATAGCGGGGTCTGGAAATAGAAAAGGGAAAGGGAAAATGTGATTATTTTTCTAATCTGTTGTCTGCTTTTGAAGATACATGTTACATTACATGTAATAGTACAGGATTTGTTTTGGAAATTTTTATATGTAGATTTTGTACATATAGTAATCCTTGTACTAGTGAGACCTTATGATGTAAACTATATTTTTATGAAATGAAATATGTGTTATATGCAAATATGGTGTTTGGGGGTGTTACAGAAGTGGTATCAGAGCATTGGTTTAAGAGATTTAGGTATTCAAAGCATGATACCTAGACTTAAACTGTCATTTGCATGTTAAGAGTCCTGGACATTATTAGTATCATTGGGAATAAAATATAATGGGTTAAAGAGTATAGTATGTAAGGTGAATTCGAATTACAAATGGCCAATGTAATTATGAATTTACAGGTACATACCTATACTCGGACACCATATTATATTTAGGGAATGTGAATACGTGATATTTAATACTAAAATATCAGCAGATGTCTAGTCGATCACGAAGGCCAGAGAGAACTGCCCGCCCTGTATCTGAAGAAAGGGAGGAATCTCCTGCAAATCCATCAACCTATGCTTCAAAGAGTAGAGGTGGTGGAAAGGGTAGAGATAGGAATCAAGGGAGGAGTCAGATTCCTGAGAGGAGTCAGGCTGAAATTCGCCCTGATCAAAGGGAATCTATTTCTGGGAATGCTCAACAAGAACAAAGGCAACAATCAGAGTTTATAACTAGAAATGATCTAGCAAAAGAAATGGGAAAACTGAGGGAAACTCTAATATCTATTATGGGACTGCCAGCTAGAATAGAAACTGAGCAAGTTGGAATTAATCCTCCAGCTCCTTCRGCAGGCAGCAATAATCGGGGAGGAGATATAAAGATGTTTCTGACATGTAAACCTCCAACCTTTTCAGGAGAGAGAGATCCAGTTAAAGCAATGTGCTGGATAAAAGAGATTGAATCATTATTTATCACTAGTAGGTGTTCTGAAGAAGATAAGGTTAGATTCGCAGTATCTGTGCTCAAATCTAATGCCTTATATTGGTGGGATGTGGAGTCCTCGGCACAACCAAATATACTGCAAACAATGTCTTGGGAACAATTTGTGAGTAAATTTAAAAAACACAATTCTGTCCTACGACAGCAGTAAGACAAATGGAGGAAGATTTTCTTAAGCTAGAGCAAGGGAGCAGATCTGTGCGGGATTATACTAAGAAATTTATTGAGTTTTCCCGATTTGCTGAACATTATTTATCTTCAGAATCCCGAAAAGTGAAAAGATATATTTGGGGTCTGAAACCTTCTATTCGAGAATTCGTGATTGCTATGAACCCTGAAACTTTCTTTTTAGCCGTTAATGCTGCCGAAGTTACTGAACGAAATAAGAATCGGCAGGGTAGAGAAATTTGTTGAGAAAAGAAAGTGGGAAGGATCTTCAATTAGTTTTCGAAGACCCAAATTTATTAAATCAGATAATCGTATTTCTCAGTTACCTTTTGTTAAAACCTGCTCGCAGTGTCAACAAATACACCAGGGAAGTTGTCTCTCTGAACCAAAGAGATGTTATCGTTGTGGAGAGACAGGGCATTTGTCAAGGGACTGCACTACACCCAAAAGATGTTTTCAGTGCAATTCACCTGACCACATTCGACCAAATTGTCCATAATTGAGAGCTCCTCGTCTGACAATGGGAGGAAAAACTCCCAGTAACCGTGGAAAGCCTAGTGTACCGAGGGGAGGCCAGAGTGGAACCAGGGGTAGATCGTTCCAAATGACAAAGAACGAGGCAAAAGCAACCCTATATATAGTAACAGGTACATTCCTTCTGAATTCAATACGTGCTAAGGTGTTATTTGACTCTGGTGCAAACTTTTCATTTGTATCACCATTGTTTGCTCAAATTGCATGTTTGAATTATGTGTTACTTGATGACGAATTAGCAGTTGATACTGCTAATAGTCAGGAAACTATTACTAAAGTATTCAATAACTTCATTATTGTTATTGAGGGTTGTGAGCTTCCGATCCGGTTATTTCCCATGCCGATGAAAGAATTTGATGTAGTGGTAGGTATGGACTGGTTGGCAAGTATCAGGCTAGTATTAATTGTGATCAGAAAATAATCAGAATTATTCTGCCAGACCAAGGGACAGTTGTTATTTATAGTGATCGTCAGAATCACCATACCAGTATTTTGTCAGTAATGAAAGGCCAAAAAAAATATTCGGAAGAAGTGCCAAGGATGTTTGACATATGTAATTGATCTGAAGAAAGAAAAGGGAAAAGAAGAATCAATTCTGATTGTTAGTGAATATCCAGAAGTCTTTCCAGAAGACTTATCTGGATTACCACCAGATAGAGTCATTGAGTTTCGAATTGATTTAGTACCAGGGGCTGCACCAGTAGCAAAGGCGCCGTACCGTTTAGCTCCATCTGAATT
>NC_037528.1:36775977-36789361 GCF_001531365.2 Cynara cardunculus var. scolymus | reverse complement strand
AGACTATCGTGAACTGAATAAGTTGACAATAAAAAACAAGTATCCTTTACCAAGGATTGATGACTTGTTCGAGCAATTGGTAGGAGCAAATTTATTTCTCCAAGATTGATTTAAGATCAGGGTATCATCAGCTCAAGGTCAGGGAAGAAGATGTTGCCACAACAGCATTCAGAACAAGGTACGGGTATCACAAATTCTTAGTTATGCCATTCGGCTTAACTAATGCGCCCACAACTTTTATGGATTTAATGAATAGGGTATGTAAGGAATATCTTGATAAATTCGTTATTGTATTTATCGATGATATTCTTATATACTCTAAAACCGAAGAAGAACATGCGGAACATCTTCGTTTGATACTGGAATTATTGAAGAAAGAAAAGCTATATGCCAAATTGTCCAAGTGTGAGTTCTAGTTAAGAGAAGTTCAATTGTTGGGTCACATTATCTCAGAAGCCAAAGTACAAGTAGATCCAGTAAAAATAGAAGCAGTTGAAAAATGGGAAGCTCCAAAGGCTCCGTCTGAAGTCTGTATCTTTTTGGGTTTGGCAGGTTACTACCGTAAGTTTATTCAGGACTTTTCTAAAATAGCCGTGCCATTAACCAAATTAACTCGAAATAATGTCAAGTTTCAGTGGGAAAAAGAACAACAAGAAGCTTTCCAACTATTAAAGGATCACCTCTGTAGTGCGCCGGTGTTAACTCTACCACATGGATCCGAAGACTTTGTGGTATACAGCGATGCTTAAAAGTTAGGATTAGGATGCGTTCTGATGCAGAGATGAAAAGTGATTTCTTGCATCAAGACAAATGAAGGATCATGAGAAGCAATATCCGACTCATGATATGGAGTTAGCTGCGGTAGTATTCGCTCTAAAAATCTGGAGGCATTATCTTCTSGRAACAAAGTGCCAGATTTACACAGAACACAAGAGTCTACAACATTTATTCAGCCAGAAAGATTTAAATATGCGACAACGTCGGTGGATTGAACTTGTTAATGATTATGACTGTGAAATCCTTTACCACCCAGGAAAAGCCAATGTGGTAGCTGACGCTTTAAGTAGAAAAGAAAGGAGCGGGACTATTAAAACGGTGGCAATAAGAATAAGTTTAGTCCTTGATATTCATGAAGATGTTCTGAGATGTCAGAAGGAAGCTATGAAAGAAGATCTTATCAAATCAGAAAGGTTGGGTAAGATGATTTCAACCTTGGAACCAAATGACAAAGGAATTATGTATTTTCAAGGGCGAATTTGGGTACCATATTTTCGAGATATCCGAAGTATGATATTAAATGAAAGTCATAAATCCCGATACTATATCCATCCAGACACCAATAAGATGTATAGATATTTGAAACCCTTTTATTGGTGGCCAGGATTGAAAAGAGACATAGCTCGATATGTGGAACAGTGTCTGACATGTTTACAGGTTAAGATTGAACATCAGAAGCCGTATGGAAGTCTTCAATCGTTAGAAATACCTGTATGGAAATGGGATCATATTACCATAGATTTTGTTATGAAGTTACCTCGAACTCCAAAGGGGTATGATGCGATTTGGGTAATTGTTGATCGTTTGTCTAAATTTGCGTATTTTCTACCAATAAGAGAGAAATACTCTTTAGAAAAGCTAGCGAAGATTTACATCAAAGAAATTGTTACCAGACACGGTGTTCCATTGTCTATTATCTCTGATAGAGATAGTCGGTTTACTTCCAAGTTCTGRGAAGGAYTAYAGAAAGCTTTGGGATCTGAAATTCGGTTAAGTACAGCTTATCATCCGCAAACAGATGGGCAAAGTGAGAGAACTATCCAGACTCTCGAAGATATGTTGAGAAGCTGTATCATTGATTTCGGGGGATCGTGGGAAGATCACTTGCCATTGATACAGTTTACGTATAACATTAGTTACCATTCCAGCATTCAAGCGACACCGTATGAAGTGTTGTATGGACGTAAATGACGAACGCCATTGTGTTGGAATGAAGTGGGTGAAAAACAGCTGATGGGTCCTGAAATTGTTCAAGAAACTTCTGAAAAGATCGAACAGATCCGTGAAAGAATCAAAACAGCACAAGATCGCCAGAAAATTTAGGCTGAAATCGTCGAAAGCCGATTGAATTTGATATAGATGATTTTATAATGTTCAAAGTTTCACCATCGAAGGGTATCATCAGATTTGGAAAGAAAGGAAAGCTCAGTCCAAGGTATGTGGGGCCATTCAGAATATGTAAGCGAATTGGGCCAGTAGCATATCAGTTAGAACTGCCAGAAGAGCTGAGTCTGATTCACAACACCTTCCATCTGTCGAATCTGCGGAAATGTTTAGTTGATCCGAATCTCGCTGTACCATTACCAGAAGTCAAGCTGGACAGTAAACTGAACTTTGTAGAAATACCAGAAACAGTAATTGACAAAAAGATCAGGGTGTTGAGAAACAAATAAGTCAGTTTGGTTAAAGTATAGTGGAAGTTTCACAAAGGACCAGAAACAACATGGGAATTGGAATCAAAGATGACATCAGAATACCCATGGCTTTCTGATTAAAGGAATTTCGGGACGGAATTCTTTTAAGGGGTGGATAATGTGATAAGTGGATTCTAGTTATCACCCAAGGTAATTAATATGTGATTATCTGATTAAATGATTACGTGACAGCATGATAAATTGATATGTTTAATCATGCTAGTATGTAAATTGTGTATTAATTGGATATATATATATATATATATGCATGATATATGTGAATATATGCATATATATATGAGTGATTTTATACACATGCATATTATGAATGCATGGTGTGTGGGTTTATGCATGTACATGAAGGATAGCTTGGGAAGGGGGCTGTTAGCCGACCTTTCCTGTTTTGGAAAGGTATAAAAGGGAGAGTTTTACCTTCATTTCATTCCCTTGCCATTTTTAAAATCTAAAGAGCGATTTGAGAAGAGTTGTCCGGATATTCAAAAGAAGTTTGCAATCTTCTTAAAAAAACTGCAAATTCTCATAAGGTGAGTGATTTCTAAACCTTTTTACATAAAATTTGTTACTGGTTTTATTTGAATGTTGATTATTATTGGAAAGAAATCATGTATTTGTTTAAGGTTTTATCCGGAGAAAGGCTGACCGGATTAAGTTTAAATCGGACAAGGGTTGGGCAATTAAGCCTTAAACTAACCAAGCGTTAAGCAGTTTAGTTTTAAACCGGTCAAGTTTTGGGCGATGTATTGTCCGGACTCTTATCCGGATAGAAATTGGAATATTTCTAAGTGTTAAATAGGTTAAGCTTTGGGCGGTGTATTGTCCGGCTTTGTTATCCGGGCAAGAGTGTTGGAATAATTTCAAGTGTTTAATCGGACAAGTCTTAGGCAATGAGTTGTCCGGATTAGTAAATCGGACAAAAAGGGACAAGTGTTGTCCGAACTTTATATCCGGATAACTTGTCCAGATAACTTTTTATTTGGAATTTTTATTGAGTTTTATATTTTAGACTTGTTAGATAGTTTAAAATATCTATTATTGGGTTTAATTATAGATTATAAAATGGGTATTTTATATCTTTCTAAATAAAAAGATATGTTCCTACCAAGTGTGGTGACGTAAGTCTGTTTTGGTTCGGAACGGGATTTTTGGGAAATATTTCTACCAAGCGTGGTGACGTAAGTCTGTTTTGGTATGAAACTATATATTTTGGGAAACCTTCCAACCAAGCGTGGTGACATAAGTCTGTTTTGGTATGGAAGTAGATTTTGTAAATTGGTTCTACCAAGCGTGGTGACTTTTGTCTGTTTTGGTTTGTAACTGGGAATGGGTACTTTCAGACGTGGTGACTTTTGTCTGTTCTGATAAGTAGCCCTGTTTTGATGGAGGAATAAGGGTGGCATATCAAGGAGAGGTGTACTTGGAATAAGGGTGGCATTGTCATATGTGGATAATATTATAATTCTTATTATTACTAATTGGATCTAATAACTTTCAGTCATCATTTCTTTGTGACCAGATGAATTAAAGATATTATTTCTATTTAATAATAATTTAGATGTTATTGAGAAGGGGAAWATGGTTTGTCATATCAGGCAAGTATTGCCTTAAATCTTTTCTGTTGATATTTTTAAAGGAATAGTCTAATAATTCAAGAGGTTTTGGTTACAATATTTGTTTCATATTGGGATCGTTGGATCTCTAATCAGTGATATTTTATAGAACTGAGGTTTTTGGGTGTACTCTATTTTGCATGATATTGTGAACTGTATCATTTATTTATACTGCAGAATATTTCTAAGCAGAATTACATTATTTTGGTGTTCATCACCCTGCATTTGCGAAGAAGGGATTTACTCACTAGACCCATCTGGTCTAACCCTCATTTTCTGTTTTAAATTATGCAATGCAGGAATAGCGGGGTCCGGGAATATAAAAGGGAAAGGAAAAATGTGATTATTTTTCTAATCTGTTTTCTGCTTTTGAAGATACATGTTACATTACATATAATAGTACAGGATTTGTTTTGGAAATTTTTATATGTAGATTTTGTACATATAGTAATCCTTGTACTAGTGGGACCTTATGATGTAAACTATATTTCTATGAAATGAAATATGTGTTATATGCAAATATGGTGTTTGGGGGTGTTACATTTATGGGATTTCAGGACTGATAACAGGTTGGTATGGTGATCTTGCGGATCACCATGGAAAACAATTGGTCCTTTCTCTGGAAAATCAATACTGATCATGTTCTTGTTACACAAAATACTGGCTCGATTTTCTTCTAACTAATCCATTCCCACTACAACGTCGAATTCTTTCATCAGCATAGGAAATAAATGGATTGGCAGCCCACAACCCTCAATTTCAGTTATACAATTATTAAACACATAGGTAAGAGATACAAAACTATTAGCGGCATCAACCACTAACTTATCATTAAGGGGCACAGAATTCATATATGCACAATTAGCAAATGATGGTGATACGAAAGAAAAGTACGCACCATAATCAAATAGCACTTTAGCATATATAGAATTAACGAGAAAAGTACATGTTACCACATCCGGCGTCATTTCGGCCTTAATTTTCGTCATTTGAAATGATCGGCCCCGCGCCCCACTTTGTCCTCCCCTCCGATGCACTAGGCCTCCAACGGGTACTTGGGGTATTTCCTCCCATGGTTAATCGAGGAACTCTCAACTGGGGACAATTTGGTCGTATATGATCGAGCGAATTGCACTGAAAACATCTTTTAGGTATTGTGCAATCCCTCGATAGATGTCCTGACTCGCCACATTGATATCACTTCTTCGGTCAGGTTGACGATTACCCTAGTGCACCTGTTGACATCGTGGATAGGCTCTAACAGTTGGTTGTTGAGGAGGTCGATTATCTGTTTTTATGAATTTGGGTCTTCGGAAACTGGTGGAAGACCCTTCCCACCTTCGTTTTCTACTACTTTTTCTTCACCCTGCCGATTCTTGTTTCTCTGTGTTACCTCGACAACATTCACAGCTAGAGAAAAGGTAGAAAGATCAGTAGCAATTACAAATTCTCTGATAGAGGGTTTCAAGCTCCAAATGTACCTTCCTACCTTTCTGGACTCAGAAGAAACATAATGTTCTGCAAATTGGGAATATTCGATAAACTATTCAGTATACTCCCGCACAGATTTGTTACCTTGTTCCAATTTCAAGAAATCTTCTTCCATTTGCCTCACCGCAGTCTTAGGACAAAATTGATTTTTAAATCTGGTCACAAACTCTTCCCAAGACATAGTTTGCAGAATATTTGGTTGCATCGTTGATTCTACGTCTCACCAATATAAGGCATTAGATTTTAACATAGAGACTGCAAATATAACCTTATCATCCTCAGAACACCTACTAGTGTTAAACGCCGATTCAATTTCTTTTATCCAGCACATTGCCTTCACTGTATCTCTCTCCTCTGAAAATGTTGGGGATTTACATGTTAGAAACATTTTTATGTCCCCCCCCTCTATTACTGCTTGCTGATGGAGTCGGAGGATTCATTCCAACTCGTTCAGTTTCCACTCTGGCTGGTAATCCCATGATCGATACCAGAGTTTCTCTTAGTTTTGCCCATTTCTTCAGCCAGAACATCCCTAGTTATATATTTTGGTTGGGGGCCCATTCTCTTGATTAACATTTCCCGAAATGGATTCCCCTTGATCTGGATGAACCTCCGTTTGACTTCTTTCTTGAACCTGACTCCTCCCTCGGCCTCTACCCCGGGTTCTTCCCCTGCCTCGACTCTCAGATATATTAGTTGGGGGTATTATCATAAGATTCTTATTTTTCTTTGGGATTGGGGCGGGAGATCCTTTCAGATCTTCTTGATCGACTGGCCATCTGTAGATATTTTAATTAGGGGTGTTCACGGTCCGGTTTGGGCGGTTTAATCCCTCAAACCACAAAACAAACTGTAATGGTAGTTTATAAAACTTTCAAACCGAGCGGTTTGACATCAAGTGCCCAGACCGGTCAAACCAGACCACAAAAAGGCGGTCTGGTCTGATCGGTTTAGGCGGTTTGGGACTTTAATGGACTTTAAATATTAAACTTAAAAAACATATATAATTTATAATTTCAGATTAAATATCCATTTTAACAAAATAAAATATCTAAACAAATAAATGTAATAATTAAGCAGCTCATGAATACAAAGTCGAAGCAATCCAAAGTACAAACAAATAAATATGTAACATATTAAAAAATAAACAAATTAACAAAGTTACAACTCTACTGCGAGTATTGAGTAACAATATCCACGACTTCACAACCTTCAATGGTTCAATTCTTGAGTCTTGAGTTATTGACTAAACAAAATAGAAGCCAAATCTAAGTTGGTTGAATCACTTGGTTGATGTTTTGATGATGTGCGCCAAAATCAAACCATGGATTAGAAAGATCAATAGATTGATGAAGTTCTTGAGGGATTTCAAAATTTAGAGACCGTCAATATCAAATGTGTCGATATGTTCAATGGTTTAATGGTTTTAGTTGTCGATTTTGATTATGTTAGATGTTAAGCTTAGGGATATATTTGGGTTATAGCCAATAAGTTAAAAAAATTGAGCTTGCTAATATTAAAATAGATAAATAAATAAATAAATAAATATATATATATATATATATTGATAGGATCGATTAACTCAGTTTTGATATTAATCCAATACTCTAAATGATCTTTATAACAAACACAGTGCAGCGGAAACAAAGTAAGAACAAAATAGARMAATGAATCAAGAACAACGAAGAACACACAGTTAATGAATATTAAGAACACAAGAGAGAAGCTTCATATGTATTTCAATTGAATTGAAATTAAGACGATTACAATTCGGAAGAGGCGCTGAATACAAAGGTATAAGCTACTATTTATACTATATCCTAACCGCTATTCTGACAATGACCTAGACGTGTGAAACGATCCAGGCCATCCAAAAAAACGTGGATTACAAAAGTAGTCACGTGATAAGCACGAGTAACTAACTAAACTAAGTAAAACAGCAAAGAACTTCACCACAGAAGATAATGTTGCAGACCCTCTGTGAACCATCCCAAAGGTTCTGCTGGATGTAACTTGAGAGTACTTGATTCTTGAGAATTATCTTCCAGAACCTCTGTGATAGACTGCAGAAGTTCTGTCGTCTTTGACATGTAAGCTTTGATTGCAGAGGACTAGTTTCCAGAACCTCTGTGATAGATAACAGAGGTTCTGTCACTTTTGACTTGTACGTTGAACTTCTATTGTTGGTCCTCTGTGATCTTTTGTGGTAGAGCCTATTCTGTCAACACTTGCAGTATTACTTTTTCCATACTTTTACATTTAGAGAAATAAGAGCTAACAATCTCCCCCTAAGTATGAAAAAAGTAAAATTGGAAATTAAATGCAAGAAATGACTTAATTGAAAGAATTACAAGAGAAGATAAAAGTTCATCCTCTGAAAAGAATTACAAGAATTAAGAGAAATTACAAAATTGTGAAACATGGGCCAAAAACTGGTACAGAAGATTTATCAAATGACAGATTCTGGAAAGTCGTCTACTGCGTATATCATGTCAGACTTGATAGTTTTGTAGACGTTGAAGATCCATTCTCTGAAGTTGATTTTCATTTTGATCGCCTCGAAGATGCGAGACACTTCGCTCATCCTTAGATGTCCTCTGTCCACTTATGTTGTTGCTCTTCTGAAAATCCATTATAGCGTCTCTGTTGAGTACTTGTGTGATTMTGTTGGATCATAGAACCTTAGGATTTCATCCTTATCCAAATACACAAACCCAAAAGTGGGGCTGTGAATAATGGAGTTTGGATGATACCTAAGTATCCAACCAGGCCTGCTGTAAGGAGGGGAGATCTTTAGATCATTTTGGACTAACCTGATCGCAAGCTCGAAGTCCTTCTGGCTGTAATATCTTACTTGTGCGTGCATGACCTCAAGCAGCCTTCTGAGCGATATTGAGTAGCTTGACCTCCTCTCCATGTAGATGTTGAGAATTTTGTGCATGTAGATGACATCAAACACACAGAGGTTGTGGAGGTCAGCGTCTGTGAATGTATACAGGTTGCCATTTTCCCTCTTTACTACATACTGAGCATAAAACACCTTCTTCTTTAGCATTGTCCTTGGAGAAATTGTCTCTAGGGAGGTGATCATGTGCTCTGAGAAGACTTGCTCACGAGGCCTTGTGAGCTTAGAGAACTGGAACTTGGCTGCGGCAGAAGGGACCCCTGTGAGCTCTAGATCATAGGGAGGCTCTATGTCTGCTGCAAAGTACCTCCAAACTTGAATTTCTTCCAAAGTAGTAATGGGCTCTGTTCTGACTTTTGGCATTGGAATCTTGCTCATAGATTTGAATATTTCAGACACCATTCCTACTGTGGCGAACTCTGGCACCTTGGCTTCTTCTTCCTCCAGAATTGGCCTCTGGTTTGACCCCTCTGCAAGGATGGGTTTGACGGTTCCTTGTAGAGCGTCAAACATACCCGTGGACGTTTCTTGGACAGGTGGGAGTTGTGATGAAGAGCCTTCTCCTTCTCTGCGAGGGATGGGGCCTCTACCTTTCCTTGCTAGAGCCTCTGCCAGGGATGCCTTTAAGGCTTCAAGGAGCGTTGGGTCGTCTCTGTATTCCTCTTCATTAATTGGCTGTGGAGTCTCTGTGCTAGACGACGACCCCTTCTGTGGTGACTCTACAGCTTTGCCTTTACCTTTGCCTTTGGGCTCTGGAGACTTTTCGTTGCCTTTAGAGAACAAGGCAGTTGTAGAGTCCACAATCTTGACGCCTCTGGCAGGGGTCTTCTTTGGCTCTGGTGCTTTCTTCTCATCCTTCTTCTCCCCCTCATGACGATCATGATCATCACCATCTTGATCGTCATGGTTCTTTTTGGCTTATGCCTTGCATGTATCCAGGGGAGCCTTCTCCAACCTCTACAAAATTTTGGTGGTTGCCTTCTTCATCTTCTTGATTGCCTCATTTGCAAGCTCAGAGGCATGATTGATGTCGATCTCTGTTGACCATTTCAGTTTGGAGACGCTTCTATAGATCTCGCTTCTGAGAAGGTCACCCTCTTTCTGATCGCTATGTTGGAGGCACGGGCCTCTTTGAGCAGTTTGTCTGTGTGCTTGCACACGAGATTATCCAGAGCTTCGACCATAGCATCAATCTCTCTGCGGGTAGCTAGATGATTGATGTTGGCCCTTGAGGACTTGGTATCAATACCGTATGTCACCGCAGAGGAAAACATCTGCTTGATTTCATCTTTGAGGGAGGAGTAATCCGTGTAGCCTGCAGAGATGAAGTCGGCAGAGAATTGGGCGGCCATACCTGACAGTTCAGTCTTCAAGGTTTGGATGGAGGAGGGGTTGAGGCTTAGAGCTTTGAATGCCTCTGTGAGATCATCCTTCTGCAAGACAGAGCTCTGAAGAGTTGAAAGTGTAGACTTGAGTTCTGCTGTGGTTGAGCTCAACTCCTTTAGAGCCTCTGTTATTGGTGAAAGGTCTTCTGCCATCGATCGGGAGATAAACAAGCTTTTCAACTCATCTATCTTATTGAATCTTTTTGTGGCAAAGGTTTTAAGCTCCCCCTTTGTCACATATATATCCTGGGAACCTAAACCACCAACACATGGTGATTTAGTAGCCTCGGAGCGTGAGGCGCCCTCAGCGACTGGTATTTCGTAGTCTGCTCGGGGACATCCACCAGATCCTCGAACATCTCCCAGAGGAGAGCCTACTGGTGTTCTATAGATTTCGTGCCTTGTAGGTTTAGAGCCTATCATGGCAGAGTGATCTAGTGGGGACAGAGGGCGTTCTAGACCCTCTGTCTCTGTGTACCTCACTTGTGCCTCTGAAGCACGTTATGGGTGGTCACTCTTGTGTGAAGAAGCAACGAATGCCTCTGTGGGGTGTGTCGAGTCCTTGGGCGAAGGGACTCTTGTAGTAAAACCTTCATCCTTTTGAGAGGATGGAGGAGTGATATGAGGTTGCCCGGCTGTGCGTTCCACAGAGGACGAAAGAATGTCCTCTGCAGGGATAGGCTGGGTTTGGATCGGCATGTGCGTGCCTTGTTCAATAGGGAATCCCTCTAGAACAGGGCCCCTAGAAGCGTGGGATGCACTGAGATGTGGGCTTGGTTATGTGCCTTCGGCATCTTTTTCACCCTCACCTATCTCCTCGTCGTCTAGCACGACTTCTGTCCCCAACTTCGATATATCAATAGGCTTTTTGAATTCCTTTTGGATTTTCGACAGAACATCCTGGATTGGTTCTGTTGGGGAAACTTCGAGAACAACTTTGCGCAACCTTCTGCGCTTAGGAGTGGTGGCCTTTGCCGGGCTCTCTTGTGCTGCGGCTTCTGTGATCACAGGCTCTGTGGCTACTTGTTCTGTGACCACAAGCTCTGTTGGTTGAGCCTTCTTGATTTTCTTCTTCTTGGTCTTTGGCAGAGGTCCACTTGGGCCTTCTTCTTTTGCAGGCCTCTTTTTCCCTTTCTTCTTCACAGAAGGATAGGCATCCTTCTGTGTCTTTTTAACCTTCTTGGTTGGGGGACTTGGGTTTCTAGGGATTGCCTCACTCGTCTTACCAGCCTCTACAGGCTCCTCCGTACGTCCCTCAACCCTCATTTTTTCAATCTTTTCTCCTAGGGGGACTCCTATTCGTGGTGGGGTCTCAGGGACCGGTTCTGGTCGCCTGAATCCACGTCTATAGGTTTTCCTATCTTCGTGGCTAAGAAATCTAAGCATGGCTCTGGATAAGGGTCTAGGGCTTCTGTACCCTTGCTCATCCCCAGTGGGGTGAAACTCCTTGAATGGGTAGAGCCTTGCATTTGGCTCCACAGAGGGGAGCTTCGCGGCTAACAAATCACCAAAAACCAGAGCAAGGAAACGTTGCAGGATGAGGTTAGGTTGGTTCATATCCTCCTTGGCCTTTTTCTGTGCTTTGACCTTGGATTTCTCGCCCCTCTGACTCGCATATTTCTTCTTGATTAACCCGACCAAATCCTCGAAAATTAGATGCGCGTAATCCAAAGGAAGGTTGAAGTATATCCCATAAATGATGGATATCATTGCTTGCGAGGTCTGATCGTGACTGCCCACCTTCCCTGTCAAGCAGCAGTTGACAATAGAAAACAGGGAGTTCCATACAGGGGGCAGTCCCTTGCGCCTAACTTGAGTTCTTTTGGTGATAGGGGTCGCATATGAGTGAAACTCTAGGAATTGAATCAATTCCTCGTCTGTGGGTGTTGCAGCATAGGCATTCAAGTGAAGATCTTCCAAGGTGAGCAAATGCAGGGCAGTTCTCAATATGTCCACATTCAGTTCTAATGGAACCAAGGATTTATTAACAGAATGTGAGGCGTATCCAACAATGGTTAACCCATAATTATCAAGGGTTGTGATATAGGAATTAAGGAGAAATTGGGTTAAGTAGGTTGCAGGGGTAGGTTTGGCAGCAGATAGGGCAAAGAATAGTGGGTGGTTCTTTAAGATTTCAAGTAAAGGAAAAGTGAATTCAGGAAAACCTGTAGTGGAAGGGATGAAGTAGTAGTTATTTGGCTTCTTGACGAGAACGACTTTCTCGTATTTGTTCTGGACGAACGACAGTGCATGGGATGTGAGAGCTTGAGCTTGGGTCACTTCATTGCCGCTTGAGACGTTCACTGATTGGGCTGAAGCAGATGAAGAAGACATGGTAGCAGGTTGCAGGTTTTTGCTTTGAGAAATCACAAGATGCAGGTTCGCCTGAGTATTTTTGAGAGTGGTAAAGGTTTAATTGTTGGGGGGGAAATGGGTATTTATAGGAGGGATTTAAATTGAACCGTTTTATTTACAAAAAGGCGTAATGAGTGGTTTTGGGTTGAAACGGCTCAACAGCTGTGACACGCCGTATTGGGAAGACGCACGATTGATGACGTGCGCCCCCTTTTCTGACACGTACGTGTAGGTTCTAACCCTTATCCACAAAACCACGCACAATTATTGGTGCAGCTTCTTGTGGAGAAGCTTCTGGGGAAGGGGTCACAGAGGATGAAGGGAGGGGAGCTTCCTCTGAGAGAGTTATTGTGGAAGGACTTGCTCTAGATGCTTGATCTGGATGAATAACTTCTGCAGAGGATCTTTCAGGTTCTTTATCATCTTCGTACCACTCTGCAAAAAGTTGCTCGAGGTTTGGGGTAATTGTAGCATTTGGCGATTTGTCGGCTTGAATTTTCAACTCTTCTGTGAACTTGTCYTTTGTCACTTGAAAAGAATCATCAAATTTGACGTTTGTGCTAACAACCASTATTTGAGTCCTGGGGATGTAGGCTCTGTATGCGGCGGTATCCCACGCATAGCCAATGAAGATTGCATCATCCCCTTTGGGCTCAAACTTTCCCACAGCCTCTCTGTTATTTAGGACGAAGCATTTACAACCAAACACATGAAAGAACTTTATGTTTGGCCTTCTATTGAATAGAAGTTGATAGGGGGTCTTCTCAAAACGCTTCACAACCAAGGACCGGTTTTGAGTGTAGCAGGCGGCAGAGACAGCTTCTGCCTAAAAGGATAGTGGTAGCCCAGAGGCGTTTAGCATCGTTCTGGCAGCTTCAACAAGCGTCMTGTTCTTCCTCTCTACTACTCCATTCTGTTACGGAGTCCTTGGGGCCGAGAAGTTGTGAGTAATTCCAGCAGAGGCAAGGTACTCTTCGATCACAGAATTCTTGAACTCCGTGCCATTATCGCTCCTTAGTACCCTAACCTGAAGAGCATGAAGAACTTGCAATCTCTTTAAGAGATTGATTAGTACATAGGGAACTTGAGATTTCTTATGAATAAACTCTACCCATGTAAATCTTGAGAATTCATCAATGAGTACAAGGA
>NC_037528.1:36759335-36774010 GCF_001531365.2 Cynara cardunculus var. scolymus | reverse complement strand
CTCCAAATGGCATGTATCGAGATTATCAATGATCTCTGTGAAAAAATCAAAAGATTCAGAAGAGGAGGAAGTACTAACCTCTTGGTCTTCCCTGTCAGAGGAGTCTGACTTGATGTCCGCCATCCTGCAGAAGAGCTCGTCCTCTGTGTCCGAGTCTTCCCATGCGAGAAGACCCTTCTGTTCGTCTTCGTCAGATGACTCGTCTTTACTAGCTCACTCGATTGAGCTAGCAGAGACTTCTGCCGGTAGTACTCAACTTTCTTTCTGTAGAAGGTTGCATCTTTAGGACCCCTCTGCGGTGCCCTTGGCCCTTTCGACCAGCAGTCTGCAACATAGTGGCCTGGTTTTCCACATTTGAAGCAGTTATCTTTCTGCTCTTCTTTCCTCTGTTCTTCAAACCTCTGTGAGGGCTTCTGTTCCCTCTCTCTTCTATCTGATCTCTCTCCTTCTGTAAAGTTTCTTCGATTGAAACTTTTAAACTCTTTCCTCTCTCCACCTTCCTAAACTCTCTTGTAATCAAGGAAAGTGTCTTCATCATCTCCTTCGAGACTTCTTCCTCAGAGCTGTCGTCACTCTCTGCAATCAGAACCTTCTTCTTCTTCTTCTTCTTCTTCTTCTCCTCTTCCTTCTGTGCTTCCTTCCCCTTCCCAGAGCATCCGTCCTCGACAACTAGAGCCAGAGGGCCACCATAGTTTTTCTTCATCTGCAGAACTTGGGACTCTTGGCTCTTAAGAGATCCAAACAAGTCTGCTAAAGTCCATGATTCCAGGTCCAGGGTGGCCTTCATGGACATTGTGAGATTCATCCATTCAGCCCCAAGACTTTTCAAGAATAATGAGTTATTCTCCTCTGCCGTTCTTGGAAGACCATACCTCTTGCAGTTGCTGATTAACGTGTTCAGTCTCGAGTATGTGTCCGATAGAGACTCACCATCTTTTGCCTTAAAGCTGTAATACTCATCGATGCAAATTGATCGATTGTTTTTTAGCGTCTTCCTTCCTCCTTCAATTTGTTTCTCCAGTTCTGCCCAGATGTCCATGGACAGTTGACAATGATCAATGCATTTGAAGATTTCATTAGGAATAGCCATGATCAACAATCGTTTGCATTTACTTCCCAACTCGACAATAACTTTGTCCTCATCGCTCCAGTTTGCCTCAGGACGTGGTTCATAGTGCTCGGGAATTTCTGGTGTTGTTCTAGTTGCTGGAACTCTAGGGATTAAATTCATGGGAACGTAGGGAGGATTGTAAAGAAATTCACAGATCCGAGTATGAATACCTTCTAGAAAATTTACCATACGCACTTTCCACTGTGGGTACTCCTCATGTATAAGCGTGGGAGGTTTCGATTGTGAACCAGTGCTCATAAAGGAATTGTTGGCCAGATTTGCCATTGATAGAAGAAGAACAATACGAAAACGAAGAAACAGATGAAACAATGAAAAAACAGGGAAACCTTATGAAGAAGACTAGTGTTCTTTGAGTGTAAGAAGATTAATACCAAGAACAGAATAAATCRAATTAGAATTCGATTCCTGCTCTGATACCAATTGATAGGATCGATTAACTCAGTTTTGATATTAATCCAATACTCTAAATGATCTTTATAACAAACACAGTGCAGCAAAAACAAAGTAAGAACAAAATAGAGCAATGAATCAAGAACAACGAAGAAYACAYAGTTAATGAATATTAAGAACACAAGAGAGAAGCTTCAAATGTATTTCAATTGAATTGAAATTGAGACGATTACAATTCGGAAGCGGCGCTGAATACAAAGGTATAAGCTACTATTTATACTATATCCTAACCGCTATTCTGACAATGACCTAGACGTGTGAAACGATCCAGGCCGTCCAAAAAAACACGGATTACAAAAGTAGTCACGTGATAAGCACGAGTAGCTAACTAACCTAAGTAAAACAGCAAAGAACTTCACCACAAAAGATAATGTTGTAGACCCTCTGTGAACCATCCCGGAGGCTCTGCTGGATGTAACTTGAGAGTACTTGATTCTTGAGAATCATCTTCCAGAACCTTTGTGATAGACTGCAGAAGTTCTGTCGTCTTTGACATGAAAGCTTTGATTGCAGAGGACTAGTTTCCAGAACCTCTGTGATAGATAACAGAGGTTCTGTCACTTTTGACTTGTACGTTGAACTTCTATTGTTGGTCCTCTDTKATCTTCTGTGGTAGAGCCTCTTCTGTCAACACTTGCAGTATTACTTTTTCCATACTTTTACATTTAGAGAAATGAGAGCTAACATATATATATATATATGTGTATATATATATATGTATGTATGTATTTGGCGGTCGGTTTGGTCCAAACCGCCCAAAAAAATTTCCAAACCGCAGACTGGACCAAACCTCCCGGTTTTGCTATTTTCCAAACCAGACCAGACCGCTCAAACCGCCAAAAAGGGTCCGGTTTGACTTGGTTCGACCGGTTTAAGCGGTCCAACGGTTTTTTGAACACCCCTAATTTTAATATTAAATATCACGTATTCACATTCCCAAATATAATAAGGTGTCCGAGTATAGATATATACTTGTAAATTCATAATTATATTGGTCATTTGTAATTCGAATTTACCTTATATACTGCCCTCTTTAACCTATTATATTCGTTCCTAGTGATACTATCTATGTCCGGGACCCCTTAATATGCAAATAACAGTTTAAGTCTTGGCATCATGCTTTGAATACCTAAATCCCTTAAACTCAAGCTCTGATACCACCTTTTGTAACACCCCTTACTCCACATTTGCATATAACATATATTTCATATAAAAGAAATATAGATTACACCACATAGGTCCCATTAGTACAAGGATTCTACATGTACAAAATTTACATTTATAAATATTTTTGAAGAAAAGATTTAATTTTAAAAGACAAAACTCTTATACAGAGCTCAGACATAAATCTCGGGTACAGAGCTTAGACAAAATACGAAATAACTATTTTCAAGATACAGAGCTTCTAGTTCATAAAATTCCAAAAAAATTTAAAATCTTTCCCAGAGGTCCTCTGGTCATTCTAAAAGACCAACCAGAGCCTCTCTACATCATTCTCTCACTTGTTCAAACTTGATAGAAATCATTTAGAAATCATAGGCAATTGACGTCTCTAGTTATAAATCGTTTTCTCCTTCTCAATAACATCAAAGTTATTATTTCTAAAGAGAACAATACCTCCAAATCATCAAGTCAAAAAGAAATGTTGATTTAGAATTATTGTATCTGATAGTGATAATAACAAGAGTTATAATATTAACCATACCAGCAATTGCCATTCTTATATCCATAGGTACACCTCTCCTTGATATGTCACCCTTATTTCTTCTTCAAAACAAGGTTCCTTACCAGAACAGAATTATGTCACCACGACTGGAAGTACCTAATACCCAGTTCCAAGCCTGAACAGACATATGTCATCACGTCTAGGGGAACTATTTAAAACAAAGTTTCAAACCAAAATAGATATACGTCACCACGTCTGGAAGAAACATTTCAAAATAGTGTTTCGAACCAAAATAGACTTACGTCACCACGTCTGGAAGAAACATTTCGCAAAACATAGTTTCAAGCCAGAACAAACTTACATCACCACGTCTGGAAATAAACATTAATATCTTTTCCAATTTACCAAAAAAGATATAAATTACCCTTTTCACAATATAACAGTTTAAGACTGATTAAACACAAATTGTGAAATCCCATTATTAATAATCAAAGTTTTATCAATAATTTTGTTGGCCAACTCTTATTCGGACAATACGGTCCGGACAAGTCTATTCAGACATTCTCAGCCGGACACACCTATCCGGACAACCCTTGATTAATCTAAGCAATGAAAAGCTATCCGGACACCCCTTCCTCGGATAACATAGTATTCGGTCATAAGCTTGATTGATCAAGTATAAGTTACACTAAGTCGGACAACAATCAGCTGGATATACTCTCATCTGACAACAAGTGTCCAGATACAACTCTCATCTGGTCAACACGGTGTCCAAACACACCCTTATCCGACAACAGGTGTCCGGGCATGCTCTAATCCGGACAATACTATGTCCTGTGAAAAATCCTTATCGGTCAATAAAGATTAATAAGAACGTATACAACATTTTCAAAACATACATCATCATTTCAAAGATATAAAACCAGTAATCAAAGCTGGATGCAAAAGTTATTCTTTTAAACAAGACTCATGATTTGCAAACTCATAAATTAGATAATAAGAATAGCAAATACGAATCAACTTCAACTTGATTCCAACTTCAGCAAGTGGTACACACAATGTGATTAACTTTCCAAAAATGGCCTCTTTTATACCTTCCTTAAGAGGAGGGCGGTTGAAGAGATGTCATTATCCCTTCATACAATTACCCATGCATAGACATGCATGCACATAAAATATGCATATAAACACATGCACCCACACAAAAAACTAATGCATCTTTATGCATGAGAATATACACACCTTATCTTAATCTCATGTAAGCATGTACTCATATGATCAAATATAGAAATTAATCATATATTCACGTAATCATATATCAAGTAATCACATAACCCATACCTCTAATGCATACCAGAACCTGGTTGTCACACCATTCTTTCTAAATTCTCGTGTTACTTTAACGTCCTTATTGTCACAATCACTTATACGGTTAATCACATATCCAAGTATGATAAAATGTTTACCCATAGATCAAATATCTGTATCTCAGGATTACATTAATCTCATGTAATCTAACTATATCTTACTTATCATCATATTAGGTTCAATCATAAGACATTCCCGGGTCCATAATCCTAGTGGAACCTATTATCACATACTCCACACCTCTAGTTTAAGTCTAAGTATCAAGATAATACCCAGGTCTCTTAAACTAAGGCTATGATACCAACTGAAACAACCCACCATGCACGAAATAGTACTAATACACAAAATAATATCATACATTTCCATATTCTCCATACCAAAGTTATACAAATATTCCAAGATAATTTACATGTGAAAATAAGAGTATGGATTAACAAAAACTTTATCGAATAATAACACTTTCTTCTAAATATCACTTATTTACATTTTTCCCTTGCCTTTATCTTGAGATGATGGATGACCAACAAAACAAATTAGTACATCAATTGAGCGTTAGACCAAAAGGCCTAGTGAGTGAATTACCCTCTCATAAACATAACTTACTTCGAAACCCAAGATAGATCAAACCTGGACCTTAATGTAACATCTATATCGCGGTTACACCACCTATCTATCACGGTTACACCGCCATTTCATCTATCGCAGTTACATCGACATCTCATCTATCGCAGTTACACTGTCATTTTATCTATCGATAGTCAACCAAGTAGTACATAACTATTGAAGAGATTAATGTACCACCTTGACTTATCCAGACAACATTCTGCCCGATGAAGGGTTATCGGACAACCCTAAATCTTGTTCGAACAACACTCTGCCCGGTGAAGGGTTATCGGAAAACACTAAGTACCTGGACAACCTTGATCAATGAGGAGTCCTATTTGGACATTATGTATTCGGTGAAGGGTCCTTACTGGATGACCTTGTGTGCGATGAAGTGGCCTTATCGGTCATTACCTTATCCAATGAGGGGCTTCATCGGACAAGCTTTGTCCGATGAGTTCTGTTCTTAAGAGGTTTAACGGGCGATGAAACAACATTAATCATAATACAGTTTGAATTCCATCAAAACAACATAAGCTAGAACTTTATCGAATTATACAATGAAGATATAATAACTAGATATGCTAAAAGCAGTAGGGAATTCACATTTGCCTTAACACAGCTTTGAAATATGCTTCTATTCTAAGATTATCCATTACCATTACCAAATATTATGGAGGAACACCATCAGGCCAAGCTGGAGGTGGAAGAGAGGTGTTCACATCTGTTTCAATGGTCCTTATTTCTCAACCAACAAGACTAGTAGATTCGCTTGCAATGGGGGTTAGGGGAAGGAAATAGATGTGCTTGTTCTGCAATGTTCTCTCAAGCACTTGTTCCCCCTCTCCCTCAGCTTCCTCTTCTTCCTCACTTTCTTCTTCTTCACTCTCTTCTTCTTCTTCGTCATTATTCAGGTCTTCCTCTTTCTCCTTCAATTCTATCTCTTTTCGCTCTTTCCTTCTCTCTCTCTTTTTTCTCTATCTATCATAGCCCTCTTGGATTTCTCTTGTTGTTTCTTCTCCTCCATCTTTCTTATCTTTTTTTACTTCTCATTCTTTCTTTTTTTCTTTCTCCCTCTTCTCCCTCTCAATCCTTTCCACATCCAGTTGTAACTATGTCTCTCTCTCAATCTATATACTTATAGCCTCGGACTATTGCACTTTTTAAGTCACATAGAATAGGGATCTTATCAAACACAATACCATAGTCTTTGAGTTGAGTCTTCATCCATAAGACTTGGGAGCAGCAGCTTGCTGCGGCTATGTACTCTACTTCTGAAGTGGACGTTCACATGCAGTTCTGATTTTTGGATGTCCAACTCACCAACTTGTTTCCAAGTAGTTGGCAACTCCTTAGGATAACAGAGACCCAAAAATTGAGTCCCTTTGAGATATCTAAAGATTCTTTTCACCGCAGAAAGATGAGATTCCTTAGGATTAGCTTGGAATCTAGCACACAAGTACGTGCGAACATGATGTCTGGTCTACTAGTCGTGAAGTACGGAATTGACCCAATCATTCCACGATAAGTCTTGACATCCACCGGTTTTACAGATGGATATGCGTCAAGCTTGGTACCTGTAGCGATTGGTGTCCTCATTGTCGATGAGTTATGAAGTTGGTACTTCTTCAAGATGTCAGAGACATATTTAGCTTGATTGATGAGGATACCTTCATCTATTTGTTTTACTTGGAGACCGAGGAAGAATGTTAATTCTGAGATGGAGTTCGAACGAAGGAGAAGGGCATATTTGGAGGCCCAACAGGCAGATATGCTACCTAGTTAGCTGAGCACATTTCTTTATCGCAACATTTTGTTGCGTTTATGAGGCAGTCATGATGCATTTTTTCCCCTCCCCCACCTCCCGACTCTCCCGGTAGTTAGATTGTTACTAATTAACTTTCGAGCATTAGATTGTATGAATTTGGTATTTTAAATTGTATGAATTGATTATTTTTAATTTGTTAGACAGTTTTGGTTTCTTATTTTTATGGGTAGTTTTTGTATAAAAGAACACAAGAAATCTGTAATTTTAATTTTTCTAACTTTAAAAATGAACGATGGATTAACGACGAAAAATTCGTCGCTAAAGGCCCCCGTTGCTGAATCCGCCCTGAAGAATCTGTCATTAAATTTGTGGTTGACAACTTTCGCAGCTAATCTGTCTCTAATAACAACCATCGCTAATCCGTCCCTGATAGCATTACCACTAGCTTTTTGTTCACGGGCTATCAATGACAGATCCTATCTTCAACAGCGGATTAGCAACGGATTTTTTCGTCGCTAATAGTCCTCAATTTTGTAGTGGTTCATAAATGAAACCAAAGATTAACAATATTAGTAGATGGTTGTTTGATCCTAGATTTCTCAATTTAGATCACAATTTAAATAAAAAAAATTAGCGGAAGCACTAATATGAGTAATTGACAAATGAACTAATAACAAAATTAGAAGGACTTCACCAATAATTCATGTTTTCTGTATATTGGATTGAATCTGAAGATTACACTTGAGAAGATTACAATTGAAGCATTAGCGAGATTGTTCTACTCAAAGTGTTTATAGTGAAAATAAAAAATTAGGATTCTTAGATCTGTACTATTACAAGGAATGAGAAGAACTATTTATAGGCCCATGCGATTGAAGTTTAGGTACCATCGAATGGGAGGCTTCCATGTGTAAAGATGCTTAACAAACTTTGGGCAAGAACAATTGTAAGTTCTGATCTTCAAGTCCTTGGTCAAGTATAAGTTGAGTTCAGGTGATGACACTTTAGAGATATTCAGGTTCCCTAGATAGGCTAACCAGAAATCTGATGTGTCTCTGGATAAACTGCTCATAGATCAACACTTTGTTTCTTTTTACAATACTTTTACATGAAAATGGGGCTAACAATATCCCCCTAGGTATTGAAAAAGAAATAATAACTTCGTTAAACAAGCAAGAGAATAACAATTTCTTTTCTTCATTTAAACAAAATTTACATCATATTTCAAATTACATATATATTACATTTAATATCATCACATATATATAAATTCTATAGAAGTGAATCATCGGGTCTCTATAATTCTTTACAATTGATAGCTCATTCACAAATTCTCTCCAGGTCCTTTCTATTAGCAAATCTCTTGTCAACTTGAGCTCGATGCCAGGTCAGACAATCATCTGAATATTTGAAGCTCTTAGTTATCCTCATTTGGATCCCCTATTGATAGTTTTTCAAATCCAAGTTGTAAGGCAATCTAGAAATCCACCTTTGCTCTCCTTTTGACAATCTCACCCATGGCTTGCGTGACATTTCCAACAACCATATTGCATTTCTTGTCTCTGTCTGCATAGTTGACTGGGTGGCCAGGTAAAGTAAGAAGATCGTTCAGGTAAGATTCACCAAGTCTTTATCATAGAAGACGTAGATTTGGTTCTAGGCTCTCTCTCTCTCTCTCTCTCTCTCTCTCTCTCTCTCCATTCTGTACTCTAGATAAGTTATGGCCCAACACTTTTGATTCCATCGTTGGACCAAACTTTCTCTGGTGGTTTCATTTGTTGAGTATATCTTTCCTGATTGCCTTATGATACTTCTAGATTAATAACTAGAGCAACATGGTTCTTTGTTTCTCCTTCTTCTTGATACAAATATCCATGGATATTCTCCATAAGTACAAGTTCTTGATAAGGTTAGGAGGATGAAGGACCAACTATAGCACCCCATTTCACATTTTGCAAATAAACATATACTTCATTCAAAAGAAATATATATATATATATATATATATATATATTACACCACATAGGTCCCATTAGTTCAAGAACTTATATACAAAATACACAAACCAAAAATTCATAAATAAAATTCTTGCACTATCATATGTATCATAACATGTATCTTCAAAATACATCCATCCACAGGTTGATCTTCATACAAACAGCAGATAAGCACATAAGGGAAATAATCACATTTTCCTCTTCCCTTTATTATCCTGTAACCCTGCTGATCCTGCAATGAATATTTTAAAATACAAAATGCGGGTTAGACCTGAAGGTTTAGTGAGATATCTTTTTTCTTTGCAGTTGCAGGGTGAAGATCACCAAAATTTATTTAGAATCAACTTTTCATATAAACAAAATCATGATCTTCGAAATTTGTATCGCGTGTAAAATACAGAGGTATAAAACTCCTCTAGTTCAACTAGTCAGAACTCCCCGAGTTCTTAAAGACCAACGCCCTTCTGGTCCTAAAGACCAGAACTCCTCTGTCACTAAGGGACAGAGCTCTTCTATTAATTGTAAGGACCCGAGCCCCTCTGGTCCAACAATCAGAGCTTTTAGCCTTACCAACCAGAGCACCTCTTTTAAAATCAAGTTAAAACTTGGGGTAGGAACGATAGTATTTTATTGCTACAAGTATGGATTATTGAAGCCGTATGCTTTGGAAGAAGCTTGTACAGTTTGGGGGGGTCTGGGAGTAGTATTACTTCCGAATCCCATTTATTCTGATAATCAAGACAACCAAGATAAACAGAGACCCTCTGGTTCGCCCATCCATAGATAAAGAAGTATAGAAACAACTTCTGAACAAATTTAAATCCTTCACATGACCAGAGTCCCCCTGGTTTAACCTATACGTCAACCAGAGCTCCTCTGACTTACTTTGACAAAAAATTCCTATGTTTAAGCTTCTAAGTTTGAATATGAAAAAGAAGTATAAAGACAGTTTATAATACAATTAACATGAAATTTTGATTTCAAATACAGAGCCTCTTGTTGGGTTCAAGAATGTGCTTTATAGTTGTATTCAAGTTCTCCCTTAGTAAATGTTTTGTAATAATTAGCATTTACTATTTCCTTAGTATAAACAGTTTTAGCTCTCTAATTGTAATTAGTTCAGTTCATAATTTTTTATTAGTGTTGTTAATCATTTGTACTTTCTCTCAAGAAATACTACTTTCAATATTTGGTGAAATTCTCTCTCTACTCATCTTGATTGTGTTCTTGAACAATTGTTCGGATTTGTATGATTTTGGGAACATCACCTCTGCACGGCATATGCAGAGCTTCTGTTTCAAAATAAAGGTTTGAAAACAATCAACTTTTCATCATAACCAGAGGTCTTCTGGTTAACCATGAAGATCAACCCAAAACTCCTCTGGTCCCATTTAAAGAACAACCATAGCTCATTTGGTTCCATTCAAGAAACAACCAGAGCCCCTCTGGTTCCACATATCTTTTTTTCAATACATTTTTAATCAAAAGCATAGGCAATTAAAGCCTCTGCCTATAAACCATTTATTTTCCTTCTCAATAGCAGCTTTGATATTATTTCCATAAGAGAAATATTTCTAAGTCTTCAAGTGACAAAGAAATGTTGACTCAGAACCACTGCATTCTATTGGATATAACAGTAAGAGCTATGGTAATAATCACACACATACAAATGTCACCCTTATCCAAAATATACACCTATCCTTGATATGCCACCCTTATCCCATGGTACACCTCTCCTTGATATGTGACCCTTATTCCAAAGTACACCTCTCCTTGATATGCCACCCTTATTCCTTCATCAAAATCTACAAATAGATTTGTAGTTTTTATCTAACAACAGTCTCAAAACAGTTTCATATCAAAATCTTTGAACAAAATAACCATTAGTTCTTTAATCCATTTTCCAATCTCAAAATCCATATTCTTTCAAAAATAGAATACTCATCTCAACTGTTTTGAAAGAAACAGATTCCTCTTACTATGATCAAAACAGTTTTAAACCCAGATTAATAATACTCTAAAACAACTATCAAAACATTTTCCTTTCTTTCATAGAAATATCAACCAAAATCCATGTATTTCAAATATCAACATATAAGAATTAAATAACAAAACTCACCTTATATGCACATATTTGAATATGGATCACACAACAACAACCTCAAATAACCACATAGAATCTTCTCCAGATAATTTTATGCAGTAACTCTCTCTCAAGAACACACATACACCGCCACTTTTTCTTTTCAACAAGATAAGGAAGATAAGATAAATCTTATCTTACTTATATATATATATATATATATATATATATATTATCAAATGCGGTGTTTGTTTATTATTAAAAAATCACAAGAGGCGGTGGAGGGTTTTAATATAATAAAACCTTCCTCCTCACTCATAAATATGCATACACATATTTTTAATAAATCTCATGTATGCACAACAATGCACATTCATACATATATTATCCATGCATTCACATATGCATATTATCGATCTCATATATAAATATGCACATTTTCACATATTCAAGTAATAATCACATAAGGATTACATCAATTGTTGTTGCCAAAAACCCGGTTATCACACTAGCTCTGGAGGTTTCAACTGGTCTTCTCATAGAGGTATTTTTTGAATAAGAGGTCTCCAGATTTAAAAACTGAGGTTCTGACCAAGGATTCTCTAGTTGAGTATTCTTTTATTGCAAATGAAGAATAGTCTTGAGGACTTCTGCATGGCATAAGATTGGTCATATCCATCCAACTTCATCTTCATCAGAGGTTATAACTTATGAAGTTTGGGTGGTTGGCATAAGAACCATAGTCGTACCAAAGGTTGGGATTTGGATCTTAAGGAATTATAGAAAGACTGTTTTAGAGGGATGATCAACTGTAGCATTAGAATTAGAAGGATATTCAGAGGCTTAATGACCTTTTGATTGTTGGGTTTCTTGTGGATCTTTGACTCTATCTGGGTTGGTGGTGATCTAAGTTTCCACCCTTTGTATCTTTTTTATGGAGAGACCTCTTTCTCTCCCTTTTGATGATCTGAACCTTCATGGTCAGAGTCATCAAATGCTTAACTTGTTTTCAGTTCTAAATTTAGCGACCATCTTGACAACCTTAGGTGTATCATCCAGAGAGATCTTTATGCATCAATTATCTTGGTAAATGGTTGCTCATTTATCACCATTTGTTGAGGAGCAGGAGTTTTGAGTCGAGACTTGATATGGCTACATATTTCTTCCAAGGCCTTTATTATCTCTGAGATGTGAGCTTATGTGTTATGCTTGCGTTTTTCCAAAGTATGCATAGTCTCATCAATGGGTTCATTAGTCTTGGCCAAATATTTAGCGATGACATTCCACTTTTCCCAGGTATGTTACGCGCCACCAGCGCTCCCACCTCTACTTCTTCTATTTCTTTAGTGGCTACAACTTCGGCTCAACCCCCATTGTCTACCCAAGCCACCATATCTAAATCCTCATTGAAGAGGACATCATCTAAAGCCTATCTTAGTCTTTAAATGAGGGCTAAAAGAACCAAGAAGAACACAACCACATCCTTGAGTGAGGCCTCTTGATATGATAAACTCATTGAATTTGGCCTCACGTCCTAGGCATCTGCTTCAACCACCACCTCTTCAGCGGTCTCTCCAACAGCTGTCGTACGAATGGAATCTACCTAAGCCACCTCAGTTACTCAAATCACTAAGTGTGTGATTTCAGTCATCTCTATTGCCTCTATGTTGCATAGTGTCACGCCCTGTTCGCTTCAGCAATCGTTTCGTTTCCTCCTCCTTTGGTCTCGATGAGACGCGTTGATGATGCACAAGTGGTTGTCTGCATAAGTGTTGAAGCCATAATAAGAATAGGACTCAAGGGAATTTCTCATAAGAAAACTCAGCAAATTAATGTGATCTCCATGACAGCGTGGAAGACATACTGGGCGTCAATCCCTCAAACAACACTGAATGACCCTAGGTATTCCAAACTTCCCTACCATTTATTTTATGGTTACTAACCTGAGCACCACTCAGCTTAACATATCACATTCTCTTCTCGTTTTGCAAGTCCTTTCATGGGCAAGCCCTCAGCTAGTGAGTATGACATGGCTGAGAACATTAAACTGATGCTCCCAGCTTTGAATACGATATTGACCAAAGTCAAATCTATGACATCCAAAGTTAAGACGGTGAAGAAGACCCTCTCCAAAGTCATGACTGACACTAAAGGGCGTCTTATTGCCTTGAAAGCTAAAGTGTCAGAGACTAAGACGAGTCTTGCAGAGAACACGTCAGCGATCCAAACCCTTCAGAGTTTATTTAATAAAGACCTTGAAAAGATCAGTGCTCAACTAGGTCAACATAGCAATCTGCTCAAACAAATTCTTCACACCATCCAATACCCACCATAATAGGAGCCATCCTTCAACGCTTCTGACATACTGACTCTTGATATGGTTGATGACCTGAGTCTTAGACAAGGTGAATCCTTTGCCAACCTGGATAAGGACGTACAAGCTTTATTAGTTAGGGCACCTCTCCCTCCAGTTACTGATGATAACAAAGGAGGGGATAATTGTAAATAAAGAGCCCTTTTAGAAGTTGAAACTGAAGTTGCAGCAGAAGCAACAAAACTCATATCTGAGGCGAGGAACCTAATCGAGAAATCTCAAGCTGAAACTAAAGTCGTCGATGAAGATATTGGTGATGTTGTCATCATCAAGGTAACCCAACCTTCCACCTCAAGAGTCGATGAACCTGAAGGTGAAGAAGAAGAAGAAGAAGAAGATGATGATGATGATGATGATGATGATGATGATGATGATGATGATGATGATGATGATGATGATGATGATGATAATGATGTCGATATTGGGCATAAAGATAACAAATGATGATGATGATTGACAATACTAATGAAGATGGCTTCTTTGTTCAGTGTGTGCCTTAATCCACCAACAAAGAAGTCACCATTCAAGAACCATCATCCCAGCAAACCAGATCTTTTTAGCCGAAGAGATCCAATGGTGATAAAAGAAAAGAGAAGGTTCAAGACCTCTCTATATGTAACTCCCCAACCCACACATTGCATGTAACACATATTTCATACAAAAGAAATACATGATATCATTCCATTCAGGTCCCTTAGTACAAGAATCTAATATGACCAAATACAAGGTCCAAAAATTTTAATACATCACTTGTACTAATCAATTAAAACTATACATCAAAACAGATCTTCAAGCAGAAATGCATATAGGAAAATATTAAATTTTCCCCTTTCCTTTACCATCCGTACCTCCTGCAACACATAGTTAAAATCACAAAACGAGGGTTAGACCGAAAGGTCTAGTGAGATACACTATTTATGTTATTGCAGGGTGTAAATCACCAAAATCTTTGTGAAAAACAATTATTCATATATATACAAATATATGAACAAATAGGAACATAAACCCAAATCMTTTCCATTTATCAAACAAAGCATTCAGCTATACGAGTCTCATACCTCTGAACCAATCAGGTCTCATATAATGCCATTTTTAAACCTTCTCAAATTAAATAAGGTTTATATAAAATTTCAGGCCAAACCTGATTTTTTCTCCTCAATAACATCCAGACTATAATTTCCAATAAGAACCTTAATCATAAATCTTTAAATCACAAAGAAATAAAGATTCCAGA
>NC_037528.1:36756297-36759237 GCF_001531365.2 Cynara cardunculus var. scolymus | reverse complement strand
AATAATTTCAAATAGACCGCAGTCATTGAAATTATTATCAATACAAAAATCATTTCTTTCAAAACTTCCTTTTCATGATAAAATAACATTTCTTATCAAAAACACAAGATATCACTTCAAATTCGGTCAACTTGATWTAGCCGGACTTCATCTCCGGTCAACAATCCAGATGACACATCGCATAAACTTTGTCCGGTTTAATACTTAGGATTAATTCCAACTTTGACCAGATAATAAGTCATGTCAATACCCTGCATAAGGCCTGATCGATCTATCACTTAGAATCAAAATCATCTTTGTCCGGATAATAAGTCCGGTCAATACCCCGCTCATTACTTAGCCGATTTAAAATAATTCGGCCTCCATTTGGTCGTATTCCTACTTCTCAGTGTAAAAAGATAATCATTCTTACCAATCATAATCCGATCAACACTTAACCGATTTAAGACAATCCGGACAATACATCGATTAACCTTTGTCCGATTTAAAACAATCCGGTCAAACCTTGTCCGGTTTAATATCCGGATAAAACACTTAGAACAAAAGACTGATTTMTTTCCMAAATAAACAAGATTCATACAAAACCAATAATAATTTTATGCAAAAGAGTTTTAGAAATTACTCACCTTATCAATCTTTTGGAATCAAACACTTGAAACCAATTTGAATCTCCAGCCAAGAATAATCCGGTCAACTCTCTTCTCTTTTTAAATCGCACAACTTTTTGCCAAAGCAAGAAGAGAAAATATGGAGGCTTAACCTCCCTTTTATACTTTCCAAATCAAGAAAGTCGACTAACAGCCCCCCTTTTTTTTACACTACCATATATACACTTATACACACATGCACACACACACATGCATGCATACATATATTATGTATATATATATATATATATAACATATGCATTTCATATTATGCACATTTTCACATACCAGCATGATCAAATATAACAATTTATCATGCTATCACGAAATCATTTAATCAGATAATCACATATTATTTACCTTGGGTGATAATCAGAATCCGGTTATCACATTATCCACCCCTCAAAAGAATTGCGTCCCGGAATTCCTTTAATCAAAAAGCCATGGGTATTCTGATCTCATCTTTGATTCCAATTCCCATGTTGCTTCTGGTCCTTTTGAAACTTCCACTGAACCTTCACCCTTTTCTTTGTTTTTTTGAAAATATAACTTATTATTTCTTTGTTTCTCAACACCCTGATCTTTCGGTCAATAACAGCTTTCGGTGTTTCTACAAAATTCAACTTACTGTCTAATTGAATTTCTGGTAATGGTATAGCTAGATTCAGATTAGCTAAACATTTCCGCAGATTCGACACATGAAAAGTGTTATGAATTAGGCTCAGCTCTTCTGGCAGCTCTAACTGATATGTTATTGGCCCAATTCGCTTACATATTTTGAATGGCCCCACATACCTCGGATTGAGCTTCCCTTTCTTTCCAAATCTGATGACACCCTTCCATGGCAAAACTTTTAACATCACAAAATCACCTATACCAAACTCAATTGGCTGTCGATGATTATCTGCATAATTTTTCTGGCAATCTTGTGCTGTTTTGATTCTTTCACGAATCTGTTCAATCTCTTCAGAAGTTTCTTGAACAATTTCAGGACCTGTCAGCTGTTTTTCACCCACCTCATTCCAACACAATGGCGTTCGACATTTACGTCCATACAACACTTCATACGGTGCCGCTTGGATGCTGGAATGGTAACTATTATTATATGCAAACACTATTAATGGCAAGTGATCTTCCCACGATCCCCCGAAATCAATAATACAACTTCTCAACATATGTTCGAGAGTCTGAATAGTTCTTTCACTCTGCCCATCAGTCTGCGGATGATAAGCTGTACTTAATCGGATTTCAGACCCCAAAGTTTTCTGTAATCCTCCCCAGAACTTTGAAGTAAACCGACTATCTCTATCAGAGATAATAGASAAGGGAACACCGTGTCTGGTAACAATTTCTTTGATGTAAATCTGCGCTAGCTTTTCTAAAGAGTATTTCTCTCTTATTGGTAGAAAATGAGCAGATTTAGAGAAACGATCCACAATTACCCAAATTGCGTCATACCCCTTTGGAGTTCGTGGTAACTTTATAACAAAATCCATGGTGATGTGATCCAATTTCCATACATGTATTTCCAAAGATTGAAGGCTTCCATAAGGTTTCTGATGTTCAATCTTAACCTGTAAACATGTGAGACACTGTTTCACATATCGAGCTATGTCTCTTTTCAATCTTGGCCACCAATAAAAGGGTTTCAAATCTCTAYACATCTTATTGGTGCCTGGATGGATAGAGTATCGGGATTTATGACTTTAATTTAATATCATACTTCAGATATCTCTAAAATATGGTACCCAAATTCGCCCTTGAAAACACATAATTCCTTTTGTCATTTGGTTCCAAGGTTGAAATCATTTTACCCAACTTTTCTGATTTGATAAGATCTTCTTTCATAGCTTCCTTCTGACATCTCAAAACTTCTTCATGAATATCAGGAACTAAACTTATTCTCATTGCCACTGTTTTAATAGTTCCGCTCTTTTCTTTTCTACTCAAAGCGTCAGCTACCACATTGGCTTTTCCTGGGTGATAAAGGATTTCACAGTCATAATTAATAACAAGTTCAGTCCACCGACGCTGTCGCATATTTAAATCTTTCTAGATGAACAAATGCTGTAGACTTATGTGATCTGTGTAAATTTGACACTTTGTTCCCAGAAGATAATGCATCCATTTCAGAGCAAATACTACTGCAGCTAACTCCATGTCATGAGTTGGATACTGTTTCTCATGATCTTTCAATTGTCTTGATACATAAGAAATCACTTTTCCTCTTTGCATCAGAACGCATCCTAATCCTAACTTTGAAGCATCGCTGTATACCACAAAGTCTTCGGAT
>NC_037528.1:36750703-36754357 GCF_001531365.2 Cynara cardunculus var. scolymus | reverse complement strand
GAGTTGGAAATGAGAGTTTTCAAAGAAAGAGGGGTATTTATATGAAGGCTTTTAAAGAAGAAATGGGCTGGCCTCTAAAGGCCCAAGCCCTATAAATTATTATTTTTCTAAATRATAAAACCCCTCTATAAATTATTTAAACAAAACAACTAAATAAAAGATTTTAAAACTCCACCCTTTAATAAATTAATTGACCAATAAAATCGGACTTTGGAAAATTTTAAATTCTTAAATACAAAACTTAAAATATCAACTTTATTTTATTCCGATTATTTCAATACTATTTGGCATTGCACAAGTTAACTTTGACAGTTACCCGTCGAAACGTGATCTTCCGAACTAATCTAGGGAATTAAACGAGACGTTCTCTAATCATCATAGCTAAATCCTAGAAAGACTTAATTCTCAATAAAGATCCTAAAATAGGGTACTAACCTGAAATCCCGAAATGACGGATTGTCACAGTCTCCCCAAGCCAGAAAAATTTCGTCCCGAAATTTTATGCGTCAAAGTCAGATCATGACTTGTTCGAGAATAAGTGGGGATACTTGCTTTCTGTTTGCCCATCCGTCTGAGGATGATAGGAAGTGCTCAAGTCCAGTCTTGTGCTTAGTGCCGTTTGGACTGATTGCCATAACCGTGAAGTAAGACGACTATCTCTATCTGATATGATAGAAATAGGCACTCCATGTCGCGATACGATTTCATTGATGTATATATGCACAAGCCTTACCGTAGTAAAGTCTTCCCGAATGGGTAGGAAATATGCAGATTTTGTAAGTCGGTCCACAATGACCCATATTGAGTCGTATCCCTTCCTATTCCTGGGTAACTTAGTAATGAATTCCATTGATATCAGATCCAACTTCCATTGGGGAATCTCTGGTTGTTGGAGTAGACCAGACGGTTTTTGGTGTTTTGTCTTGACCAATGCACAGGTTAAGCACTTACTCACACATAAGGTAATATCTCTCTTCATGCCAGGCCATCATTAGTGATTCCTAAGACCCTTATACATCTTATCCACTCCCAGGTGGATTGGGTATCTTGATTTATGGGCTTCATCCAAAATTATTGATCTAAGATTACCAACCTTAGGTATCCAAACCTTATTTCCCCAAATAATGCACTCCGTCTTGCGGAATTCGGATAATCGTTCTGAACACCCTATCTCAACTCGATATTTGGATAGCTAATCCATACCTACAACTACGTCAAAACTTCCTACTTTGGTTGGAATAAAGTCTATGCTAACGTCCTTTTTGGCTAAGCTTAAGGTGCAGTTCCCAATTACAACCCTAGCCCTAACTACCCGACCATTGGCAAACTCAATTACATAAACTTCCTTCAACTTTTGTGACTTAAAACTAATCTTTGGTCTAAATTCTAGTGACACGAAGCTTCTAACTGCTCCAGAATCAAATAATACAGATGCATAGCGAGTGTTCAGGAGAAACATACCTGTGACTACGTTTGAGTCTTGCTGGGCTTCTTTTATCCCAATCTCAAACGCTCGACCTCATGCTTGATCTCCTTGATTGACGGGTCGAGTTGGGTTAGCAACTGGCCCTCGGTTGAGCCTTGGGCATGCGTTCCTGATCTGATCTGGACTTCCACAATCGAAGCACAATCATTTCCGGTAATCCTTTGCTATGTGATCCCCTAGATGGCATCTTTGACAAATGATGCAATTCCCCTTATATGGATATTTGCATCTATTACACTTGGTCATGCCTCCTTGAGTTACTGCCTGAGTTTGTGCCCCAAAATTTTTCATCACTCTCCTATTCTTGTCATATTTTCCCCCAAATCTTCGATTCCCCGGTTCCTCCATTTTTCTTTTTCCCTTGGCAAATTCTCCTATTCAGACCGCATTATTCGTGAGCTTGGTGGCATTGTCTATTGCTTCTTGGAGAGTCTTTGGATTTGCCGAGTTAAGGTTTCCCCGAATCTCTGGAGACAATCCCCAAATATATCTTTCTATTCGGACTTCCTCTGGCGTTACTAGATGAGGTACTAAATTCGCCAACTCATGGAATCGAGCTGTGTAGGCAGCTATATTTTCTCCTTTCATTTCATGATTCCATAACTCCATTTCTAACTTCCGGAGTTCGCTTCTTGGGCAATATTCATCCTATAGCAATTTCTTAAATTCTTCCCAGGAGAGTTGATTAGCCGCTTCTCGGCCTCTGGTTTGTACTAAAGTATTCCACCAGGTAAGTGCCCTTCCTTGCAATAGGCATACCGCATACTCTACTTTATTTCCTTCAGTACATTTGCTAATGTGAAGAACAAACTCCATGCTCTCGAGCCATGATAATAATCCTACTGCTCCTTCAGTTCCATTGAATTCTTTGGGGTTGCAAGATCTAAAGGTTTTATAAGTGCATTCCCTGGTCGTCCTTGGCTCTGGATTATTTAGCTGGTTAACATTCATGCCAGCAGCCACTTGACTGACTATGTTGGGGAGTGCAGCCAGAAGTTATTCTGACACGAGTCGTGCAATCTCAGGATTTTCTCTCCTTGGCGGCTTCTTTTAGGCCTAAACCAGGAGGGAATTCATCGATAATATAGCAATGCATGTAAGGGGGTATTCATCACATGGAGAGATATTCAATCTTTTATGTAACCACATGACTTAAATTTATACACATAAAGGCTTGTCATAACTGAACATTTCTCAAAAGACGCCATGTATTCATAGACGGTTACAACCATGAAAACAACACCTCACATGACTAAGCAAAAGAGTGGGTATTTTATCCCTAATTTCCATCCTAGAATAATATCCATCCTATGGCTATTCCCAATATCAACATCATCATACCACAAACTACCAACCATCCATACAACTTCCCAATTTCCCGCCTGGCTGCAACAGCAGCCTCTCTGTTCCTTATATACTCTGGTGGTGTGCTTCCATCACATTAGATAGGTTGTTAAGGATGTGGCGATGGTATCCCAGTCGGGTCTGGTGAGTCTGCGTATCAGATGCAATCCTCTGCACCCATTCTCGTTCAGCCGGGCTCATGCTCTGAGCATATGATGTAGGCACTCCAGACACCATTTGAGATAGCATGTGCCCCTGCTGTGGTCGTGAAGGTTCTCCTCTTACTCTAGAGGAATTCTCAAATGTCACTCTCCGAGGCAGTGGAACGCTCTTCCTTGGCGTAACTCTGATCCTTGAGCCATGATAAGTTCGTGGAGGGACATTGGGTACTGGCTCCACTGGGGGTAAGAAAGATGCTTGCAGAGTGGTAGCTGTTTCACCAGTTGCCGTTTCCTGATCGTACGGGTCTATTTCTTCATCGCGAGCTGAGTTCCTCCTAGAGTGACCAACCACGTAACCGGATTCATCAGCTGAGTATTCACTAGGATCGAAAGACATCGAAGAGATCTACGACATTAATAATCTTAATTACTAAAATGCACCATCTAACAAATGCTTAGTGATACAATGGAAGCTTCTAAACAATACTTAATAGTGACAATCATGCTGGATTCTCTGAACAATACCTCTGGTTACACTACCAAAGCTTCTGATCGTGAGACCAGAGCCTCTGGTTGCACTAAAGTCCTTAGAGTAGGATTTCTTATCCATCGGTTCTCTGACAACTCATTGAAATTCCAATTGTCCTCTGTTGGTTCACATAT
>NC_037528.1:36747842-36748658 GCF_001531365.2 Cynara cardunculus var. scolymus | reverse complement strand
ACCAACTTCATTTAAATCCTGAAAAGCATGAAAATAAAACAAGGTCAACTACAAAAAGTTGATGAGTTCACGGGTTTTCATATGCACAAAACATTTCAATGCATAAACCAAGTAATTGCAAACTTATGCAAATTCTTTGCACTTAATAAAATTAAATCTCTCACCATGTAGAACTTGAGACGCTACTGAGCCTTACCTGACCAACTTCCCCATTAATTTTCGAACAACCAAAAGTAGCCCGTACACTACTTAGGTCCCACAGTTCCATACATTACTAATTCAGCGGTGGTCCAAATTCCACATGATTAGACAGAGAAAACGTAGGTAATGTGCACCCCTTTCTGGGTGGGACTGTCAACACAATAGCGGCTATCCATAATACTACGGCCCGGGGATGTACCCGAGTTAACAAGTAGCGTTTACGGACGGGGACTTTTATTTGGAAAATATACTCTCAAGCACATCAATTTAACATTTATTCAAAGTGCAAGAACAGTTAACAAATATAGCTTAGAAAAACCCGACTAAGTAGTTCCTTAGTCCAGAGGTTTCAAGCAAAGCATCGACTAAGCAGTTCCTTAGCCCGAAGGTTTTGAATAAAGCATCGACTAAGCAGTTCCTTAGCTCGAAGATTTTGAGCAAAGCATCAACTAAGCAGTTCCTTAGCCCGAAGATTTCAAACAAAAACTTGACTAAGTAGTTCCTTAGTCCAAAGGTTTTACATAAATAAACATGCAAAGTTTGCTCAATTTCATGTTTTTCCCCCATACAATAATCAAAAGCAGTAAAAGTGGGGCCATGAGAACTCACTAGTTT
>NC_037528.1:36742670-36747267 GCF_001531365.2 Cynara cardunculus var. scolymus | reverse complement strand
AAAAATATTTTCCGATTTCATCGAGTTTTAAAGATAATAAAACTGATTAAGGATGCATGCAAGATCTTTCATACTTAAAATATGATCAGATTTTACATGCAAGGACTCACTCCTTCCTTCTTAGAGATTAAAGAACATGGATCACAGATTATCGTCCTATCGAAGACATTTGCAGGTCTTTGATGAACCAATCTCCCCTCTTTAAATCCCATAAATTTACTAAAGAATCGAGTAGGTGAAGAAGGATGAAAACTTTCGGATTTTTATGAAAATAGGACAGTTCAAAATCATACATTTTCTTAGAATCTTGAACAATCCTTAAGAGTAACAGAAGCCTTTGAGACTTGCGAGAAGATAGAATCGGCTGGAAGGTGGTCGAGTTTAGAGGGAGATGATAGGTTAAGCTGGGAGTTGGAAATGAGAGTTTTCAAAGAAAGAGGGGTATTTATATGAAGGCTTTTAAAGAAGAAATGGGTTGGCCTCTAAAGGCCCAAACCCTATAAATTATTATTTTTCTAAATAATAAAACCCCTCTATAAATTATTTAAACAAAACAACTAAATAAAATATTTTTAAAACTCCACCCTTTAATAAATTAATTGACCAATAAAATGGGACTTTGAAAAATTTTAAATTCTTAAATACAAAACTTAAAATATCAACTTTATTTTATTCGGAGCATTTCAAGACTATTTGGCATTGCACAAGTTAACTTTGACAGTTACCCGTCGAAACGTGATCTTCCGAACTAATCTTGGGAATTAAGCGAGACTTCTCTAATCATCATAGCTAAATCCTAGAAAGGCTTAATTCTCAATAAAGATCCTAAAATAGGGTACTAACCTGAAATCCCGAAATGACGGATTGTCACATTCTTGTTGTTCTTTTTCCCACTGAAACTTAATATTCTTTCAAGTCAATTTGGTTAATGGCACAGCTATTTTTGAAAAGTCCTGAATAAACTTACGGTAATAACCTGCCAAACCCAAAAAGCTACGAACTTCAGACGGAGTCTTTGGAGCTTCCCATTTTTCAACTGCTTCTATTTTCATTGGATCAACTTTTACCCCTGATTCTGAAATGACGTGACCCAGGAATTGAACTTCAACAATTCCAATATCAGACGAAGATGTTTTGCATGTTCTTCTTCAGTCTTAGAGTATATAAGAATATCATCGATAAATACAATAACAAATTTATCAAGATATTCCTTACATACCCTATTCATCAAACCCATAAAGGTTGCGGGCACATTAGTTACACCGAATGGCATAACTAAGAATTCGTGATGCCCATACCTTGTTCTGAATGCTGTTGTGGCAACATCTTCTTCCCTGACGTTAAGCTGATGATATCCTAACCTCAAATCGATTTTGGAGAAATAACTTGCTCCTAACAGTTGATCAAACAAGTCATCAATCCTCGGTAAAGGATATTTGTTTTTGATTGTCAACTTATTTAGTTCACGATAGTTTATACACATTCGCATAGACCCATCCTTCTTTTTGACGAAAAAGACCGAAGCACCCCAAGGCGAAGTGCTGGGCCTAATAAATCCCTTATCAATTAAATCTTTTAACTATGCCACCAATTCTTTCAATTCAGATGGAGCTAAACGGTATGGCGCCTTTGCTACTGGTGCAACTCCTTGTATTAAATCAATTCGTAACTCAATGACTCTATCTGGTGGTAATCCAGATAAGTCTTCCGGAAAAACTTCTGGATATTCACTAACAATCGGAATCGATTCCTCTTTTCTCTTCTCTTTCTTTAAATCAATTGCATATGCTAAACATCCTTGGCACTTCTTTTGAATACTTTTATGGGCTTTCATTACTGACAAGATACTGGTATGATGATTCTGATGATCACCATAAATAACAACTGTTCCCTGGTCTGGCAGAATAATTCTGATCATTTTCTGATTACAAACAATACTAGCCTGATACTTTGCCAACCAGTCCATACCCACTACTACATCAAATTCTTTCATTGGCATGGGAAATAACCGGATCGGAAGTTCATAGTCCTCAATAACAATAATACAGTTATTGAACACACTAGTAACAGTTTCCTGACTATTAGCAGTATCAACTACTAATTTATCATTAAGTAGCACATAATTCAGACATGCAAATTGAGCAAACAATGGTGATACAAACGAAAAGTTTGCACCAGAGTCAAATAACACCTTAGCACGTATTGAATTCAGGAGGAATGTACCTGTTACTACATCCGGTGATGCTTCTGCCTCGTTCTTAGTCATCTGGAAGGATCGTCCCCGCGCCCCTCCTTGCCCTCCTCTATTCACAGTAGATCTTCCCCGTGTACCCGACGCATTACTCCCCATTGTTAACTGCGGAGTTCTTAACAATGGACAATTCGGTCGAATATAATCCGGAGAATTGCAATTAAAACATCTTCTGTTAGCTGGGCAATTTCTAGACAGATGGCCTGCTTCACCGCACTTATAACATTTCCTTTGGTCCATCTTGCATTCACCCTGATGAACTTGTCGGCACTGTGAGCAGACTTTCTCACTAATCTTCTGCTCATATCTATTATCATATATAACAGTTTTCGATCCTCGGAAAGATGAAGGTCCCTCCCATTTTCTTTTCTCTACAATCTTTCCTTCTGATTGTCGGTTCTTATTTCGTTCGGTTATCTCAGCTGCGTCCACCGTCAATGGAAAGGTATTGGGGTTCATAGCAATAACAAATCCTCTAATTGAGGGTTTCAAACCCCAAATATACCTCTCTATCTTTTTGGATTCAGTCAAAACATAATGTTCAGCAAAACGAGAGTATTCAATGAATCTTTCAGTATACTCCCGAACTGTTCCATTTCCTTTCTCTAGTTTCAAGAAATCTTCCTCCATTTGTCTCACTGCCGTTTTAGGAAAGAATTGATTCTTGAATCTATCCACGAATTCTACCCAAGACAGAGTCTGTAAAATATCTGTTTTGGTAGATGATTCAACTTCCCACCAGAATAAAGCATTTGACTCTAATACCAAAATAGCAATCCGAACTTTATCTGTTTCTGGACAACGAATGGTGTTGAACACATATTCCATTTCCTTAATCCAGCACATAGCTTTCACTGGATCTCTCTCCCCATAAAAGGTTGGTGGTTTGCACGCCAAAAACATCTTAATATCTCCTTCCTTGTTATGGGTGACTGGAGTAGAGGGATAAACTTCTACTATTTCCGTTTCTACCCTAGCCGTATTCCCATAATAGATGTCAGAGTTTCCCGTAATTTTCCCATTTCTTCTGCCAACATATCCCTGGTTATATATTCAGGATGTGGTACCGACCTTTCCTGAACATTCCCAGAGTGAGATTCTTCATGTTCATAATGTGTTTCAGTCAGACCCCTTCCCTGAGACTGACTTCTTCCTCTGCCTCGTCCTCTTACTATTCCCCCACCTCTATTTTCAGATGTACTAGTTGGTAGATTTACGGGTGATCCTTCCCTTTCCTCAGATCTGGACGAGTCATTCTTTCAGATCTTCTAGTTCGGCTAGACATCTGTAAAGTTTAGTGTTAATAATCACGTATTCACATTCCCAAATATAATGAAGTATTCAAGTTCAAATGTGTACCTGTAATTCATAATTACATTGGCCAGATGTAATTAAAATTTACCTTACACACTGTTCTTTGAACTCATCATATTTATTTCCAATGGAGCTAACTATGTCCAGGACCCTTAACATGCAATAAAACAGTTTAAGTCTAGGTATCATGCTGTTAAATACCTAAATCCCTTAAACTCAGGCTATGATACCATTCTGTAACGCCCCAACCCACACATTACTTGCAACACATATTTCATACAAAAGAAATACATGATATCATTCCATTCAAGTCCCTTAGTACAAGAATCTAATATGACCAAATACAAGGTCCAAAAATTTTAATACATCACTTGTACTAATCAATCAAAACTATACATCAAAACAGATCTTCAAGCAGAAATGCATATAGGAAAATATTAAATTTTCCCCTTTCCCTTACCATCCGYACCTCCTGCAACACATAGTTAAAATCACAAAACGAAGGTTAGACCGAAAGGTCTAGTGAGATACCCTATTTATGTTATTGCAGGGTGTAAATCACCAAAATCTTTGTGAAAAACAATTATTCATATATATACAAATATATGAACAAATAGGAACATAAACCCAAATCCTTTCCATTTATCAAACAAAGCATTCAGCTATACAAGTCTCGTACCTCTGAACCAATCAGGTCTCATATAATGCCATTTTTAAACCTTCTCAAATTAAATAAGGTTTATATATTTCAGGCCAAACTTGATGTTTTCTCTTCAATAACATCCAGACTATAATTTCCAATAAGAACCTTAATCTTAAAACTTTAAATCACAAAGAAATAAAGATTCCGGATCACGATAGTCTTAAAGGATATAATAGAAAGAGTTATATCATTCAACACACATACAAATGCCACCCTTATATCCAAATGTACACCTCTCCCTGATATGCCACCCTTATCCCATGGTACACCTCTCCTTGATATGCCACCCTTATCCCATGGTACACCTCTCCTTGATATGCCACCCTTAT
>NC_037528.1:36729008-36742179 GCF_001531365.2 Cynara cardunculus var. scolymus | reverse complement strand
CAAAAGACTGATTTCTTTCCAAAATAAACAAGATTCATACAAAACCAATAATAATTTTATGCAAAARAGTTTTAGAAATTACTCACCTTATCAATCTTTTGGAATCAAACACTTGAAATCAATTTGAATCTCCAGCCAAGAATAATCCGGTCAACTCTTTTCTCTTTTTAAATCGCACAACTTTTTGCCAAAGCAAGAAGAGAAAATATAAAGCTCAACCTCCCTTTTATACTTTCCAAATCAAGAAAGTCGGCTAACAGCCCCTTTTTTTTACACTACCATATATACACTTATGCACACATGCACACACACATGCATGCTACCTATATTATGTATATATATATAACATATGCATTTCATATTATGCACATTTTCACATACCAGCATGATCAAATATACCAATTTATCATGCTATCACGAAATCATTTAATCAGATAATCACATATTATTTACCTTGGGTGATAATCATAATCCGGTTATCACATTATATATTAAGGGGAGATGCACGCATGCTTAGATCTTATTTCTTATATCCTTGAATTCCACTCCTTATGTACACCTCTGAACCCCCCCTTTCTCATGAACCTATTTCAATAATGAACCCTCTTTCGTAGCCCCTTCTCTTCCTTCTACCTCCTCCAACCATAAATATCTCATCCTCTTCACCTTCACGTGAATCTCCACTCAGAGATATAAAGTTACTTCAAGAGTTTCCCTGGTATATACTTGAAGACTCAAAAGCTGAAGAAGATGAAGACTCAAGCCTCATCCCTCGAAGATCTTTAAGCTTAAACCTTTAATGTTCTCATTCTGAAGCTGAATAATCAAGGAGGATGGCTCAGATAGTGTAAAAGCTAAATCATACCAGAGTAAAAATTCTTCTTCGAACCTCTAGTGAAAATTTCGGCTTCCTATCTGAATCTAAAAGGGAAGAAGCTCTAAAAGCTCAACAGAAAATAAAGCGTCAATAGCAACTCTTGAACGAAAGCCTAGAGCGTGGGAAGACTTTAGCTATTTGATATTCACACATAAGAAAAATTCAAGAAAACTGCCCCTATTGATGCATAAGCCCTTCTCCTTCAGAAAGCTAAATAAGACAAAGAAAAAGAATTAACACTAAGGAAGAAAGAACAGAAACGGTGCAATCTGAATGTTAAACAGTGACTCAACAAACATACGATCACCAACGTCCACATCACTAGAAGGAAGAAGGATAGAAGGATCTTGGTCAACAGGGCCATCTTCAGAGATGATAGTGATTGGATCAATGATTATCCATCGTTTTTGTATAAGTGTGGATATCAAGAGTGGCTGGAGATTCATCAATGCATTCAGAGTTCAAGTCTAGGTGTAAGTATATTGTTGAAAAGGAGTTGAACAAACTGTTTGAAAGAATTTCAAAGGTTGTAGATGTTCCTCCCTTGCCACTAAGGACCAATCGTAGAGGACCCAATGTTGATGATAATAGTCTACCAATGAGGAATAAGCATCAAATAAAGTTTTCACTCAATGACATTCTCTCACGCCATTATCTAGATCTATCAATGTTGAACCTAACTCTTTCGGCCAAAGGAGATCGGATACCAGGTAATGTCATCTATAAACCAGAACATGGAATCTTTTTCATTGACGTGAATGAAGATCTCCAGTTTCAACAATCTCTAGAGCTTCATCTCCCACCTGATGACCATCTGATCTTTCTCCTTACATATTGTGATATCTCAACTCTTCCCAGCCAGTTCATGGATAAAAGAATTTGAAAAGAGTTATTCAAAATAAGAGATCAAAGTTCTCAAATTCTTTACTACGTCACATTCGATGATCTTACACCACATATTTCATTTATGTAACACTCCAAACTCCACATTTGCATATAACACATATTTCATTTCAAAGAAATATAATTTACACCATATAGGTCCTAGTTTACATATGAAATTTTTCAAAATAAAATCCCTGCACTAACATATGTAAGACAACATGTATCTTCAAAATACGCAATCATCAAGTTGATCTTCATAAGCAAATAACATATAGGGAAATAATTCACATTTTCCCTTTCCCCTTATTATCCCGCAACCCTGCTGATCCTGCAATGCACATTTTTTGAAACACAAAATAAGGGTTAGACCAAAAGGTCTAGTGAGGAAATCCCTTCTTTGCAAATGCAGGGTGATGAACACTAAAATCTGATAAAATATCTTTTAGAGTTTGCTTCAACACATAATCCAAATGCACCTCTGACTCAATGGGCCAGAGCTCCTCTGATTCAATGGACCAGAGCTCCTCTGGTTCCATAGAACAGAGCTCTTCTAGTTCAACAGACCAGAGCTCTTCTGCCCTTACCAACCAGAGCCTCTGTATCTAATTGTAACAATACTCAACCAGAGATCCTCTAGACCAAATAAAACCTCTAGTCCAAAAGAATATATCTTAATTTTTAAAAGATGGTTAAACTAGAATTAGAGCTCCTCTAACTCTTAAATTTTATTTATAAATATTTTGAAAAAAATATAATTTTAAAGAATAAAATTATGATACAGAACTAAGATACAGAGCTTCCATATGAAAAATACAGAGCTTTTGGTTTATAAATTTCCCAAAGTATTTAAAGCCTTTTCACATAACCACGGGTTCTCTGGTCCTTGTATAAGATCAACCAGAGCCCCTCTGTATGGACTAAAACTTGATAGAAAATTTAGGCAATAAAAGGCTCTGATGACAAATCATTTTCCCCTTATCAATAAAATCTATATTATTATTTCTAAAGAGAACAATATCTCTAATTCATCAAGTCACAAAGAAATGTTGATTTATGGCTATTGTATCTAATTAGTGATAATAACAAGAGTTATAATAATATCCACATCTGACATTGCCACCCTTATTCCATGGTACACCTCTCCTTAATATCCACCCTTATTCCTTCTTTAAAACATGGTTACTTGCCAGCATAGACAAAAGTCACCACGTCTGGAAGTACCTATCACTCAGTTCCAAGCCAGAACAGACAAATGTTACCACGTCTAGGGGAACTACCTCTTAAAACAAGTTTCATTCTAGAATAGATAAAAGTAACAACATCTAGAAGAAACATTTCTCAAAATATAGTCTCATACCAAAACAGACTTACGTCACCATGCTTGGTAGAAACATTTCCCAAAATACAGTTTCATACCAAAACAGACTTACGTCACCACACTTGGTAGAAACATTATCTTTTCACTTTAAAAGATATAAAATACCCTTTTTCACAATAACAAATTCAAACCCAAAAATTGTTAAATTGATCCCAATAATTCAAATTCAACACTTAAGCTTGTACGAATAATGTGTATCAAGATAAGCTATCTAGCCAACATATGTCAGGACAAGCTTGGCCGAATTCCATATCCGGACAACACATTGAAATAAGAAACATTCTATCTGGATGTACCCCTATCCAGACAACAAGGTCAACAATTAAAACAATAAAATCATAACTCTTAATTCGGACTATATTTTATCCGGATATACCTCTCTCCAGACAACAAGGTGTCCACGTTCAATCCTATTTGGTCAATAATATGGTCGGATGTGCTCATCTCCAGACGACACAGTGACCGGATATCTCCAATCGGGTCAATACTGTGGCCGGTGATAGTTTCTAAATCGGCTGTTGAATATGTTAAGAACAGCATGCAATATTTTCAATGTATCATTAAATCCCAAGATAAAACTAGTAGCAAATCGAATTGCAAAGGATGTTTTAAAACATACTCACCTTATGCAAAAGAATTTGGAGATGAATGTAAATACGAATCCAAACTTTAGTTAAGCAAAAGCAAGCAGATTCCATAGAATTATTCTCTCACTCAAAATTTCCCAAAAGAGGCAAGAAGCTTGCCCTCATCCTTCCCCCTCTGTTTATACCTTTCCAATTTTGGAAAGACGGTTACACACCCCCTTATACATGCATGCATATTTATTTAATTACCACCCATGCATGCATATATACCCCCATGCATTCACATAATCACATTCCATGCATAACATAAAAACATATGCACCCATATATTAAATTCATGCATATATTCCCATTCATGAAAATACACATACTCACATATTAAACTCATATAGGCATGTATCCACATAATCAATTAATCACATATTCACATATTCCCATATCAAATAATCACATAATGATTACCTCAGGTGAAAACCAGAACCCAGTTATTACATTATCCACCCCTCAAAAGAATTCCGTCCCGGAATTCCTTTAATCAAATAGCCACGAATACTCGGTTCTCATTTCAGATTCCAATTCCTAGGTTGCCTCATAACCTTTATGATAATGCCACTGAACTTTTACTAGACTGATCTCTTTATTCCGCAGGACCTTGGTTTTCTGATTAGTTATTGCTTTTGATGTTTCCACAAAGTTCAGCTTACTGTTTAACCTGACTTCTGGTAGCGGCACTTCCAGACTTAGATCTGCCAAACACTTCCGTAGATTAGACACGTGGAAAGTGTTATGAATCGTACTAAGATCCTCTGATAGCTCTAACTGATACGCAACCATTCTGACTCGCTTGCAAATTCTGAATGGCCTGATGTGTCTTGGACTGAGCTTACCTCTCTTACCGAATCTGACTACCCCTTTCCATGGTGAACTTTCAGCATTACTTGATCTCTCACAAAGAATTCAATCGGCTTACGGCGTCTATCAGCATAATTCTTCTGACAGTCTTGAGTTTTTTTAATCTTTTCTCTGATTTGGTCAATTTTCTCATAAGTGACTTGAACATTTTATGGCCTTGTTAATTTTCTTATACCCACTTCATTCCAACACAACCGCGTTCTGCACTTACGACCATACATAACTTCATACGGTGTTGCCTGAATGCTGGAGTGATAACTATTGTTGTAGGCAAATTGAATTAATGGTAGATGATCTTTCCATGATCCCCCGAAATCTATAACACATGCCCTTAGCATATCTTCAAGTCTGAATTGTTCTTTCACTCTGTCCGTCAGTCTATGGATGATATGCCATACTCAATCAAATCTGAGAACCCAAAGCTTTCTGAAAACTTTCCCAAAATTTTGATGTAAACCGACTATCCCTGTCTGAGATAATAGATAACGAAACCCCATGTCTGGTTAAAATCTCTTTAATATAAATTGTTGCTAACCTTTCTAACGGATAATTCTCTTTATCGGAAGAAAGTGCGTAGATTTCGACAAACAATCCATAATTATCCATATGGCATCATATCCCTTTGGTGTTCGAGGTAATTTCATAATGAAATCCATTGCGATATGATCCCATTTCCACACAGGATTTTCTAAAGACTGCAAATTCCATATGGTCTTTGATGTTCAGCTTTTACTTGCAAACACATGAAACAACTCTCCACATACTTTGTTATATCTTTCTTCAGTCCAGGCCACCAATAAAACGGTTTTAAGTCTTCATACATTTTATTGGTGCCAGGATGAATAGAATACCAGGATTTTTCCATGTCACCTTTGTTAATGGTACTGCAATCTTGGAGAAATCCTGAATGAATTTCCGGTAGTAACCTGCCAACCCCTGGAAACTACGGACTTCAGAAGGAGTTCTCGGTGTTTCCCATTTCTCTACTGCTTCAATCTTAGCAGGATCAACTTTTACTCCTGTTTCAGATATGATGTGACCCATAAATTGAACTTCTCTTAACCAAAACTCATATTTGGACAATTTGGCATAAAGTTTTTCTTTCTTCAAAAGTTCAAGGATCAGATGAGATGCTCAACATGCTCTTTTTCAGATTTTGAGTATATAAGAATATCATCGATAAACACAATAACGAGTTTATCGAAATATTCACTACATACTCTCTTCATCGGATCCATGAAAGCTGTAGGAGCATTGGTTAAACCAAAAGGCATAACAAAGAACTCATGATGTCCATACCGAGTCCGGAAAGTAGTTTTAGCAACATCCTCTTCTCTGGCATTTAACTAATGATATCTCGATCACAAATCGATCTTTGATAAGTAACTGGCTCCCACCAGTTGATCAAATAGATCATCGATTCTTGGTAGTGGATACTTATTCTTAATTGTTAGTTTATTCAAYTCCCAATAATCAATGCACATCTGCATTGATCCATCTTTCTTCTTGCCAAACATAACCGGAGTACCCCAAGGTGAGGTACTTGGTCTGATGAAACCCTTGTCAAGAATATCTTTCAATTGATTAACCAACTCTTCTAATTCCGATGGTGCTAGTCGGTATGGTGCTCTTGCCACTGGCGCTGCCTCGGGTACTAGATCAATCCTGAACTCGATAGATCTTTCTGGTGGTAAACCAGTCAAATCTTCCGGGAAGATTTCTAGATGATCACATATAACTAGAATCGACTCTTGTTTACCCTTTTCCTTCCTTGAATCTACTACATAAGCCAGATAACTTTGACATCTTTTCCGAACACACTTTCGAACTTTTAGAACTGATAATAAGTTGGTATGGTGATCCTGCCGATCACCATAAATAACAATTGGTCCTTTCCTCGGTAGATCAATACTGATCATTTTCTTATTACACAGAATACTAGCCCGATTCTCTGCTAACCAATCCATTCCCACCACAACATCGAGTTCTCTCATCGGCATAGAGAATAGTCGGATCGGTAGCCCACACCCCTCAATTTCAATTATGCATTTATTAAACACATAAGCAACAGATTCTCGACAATTAGCAGTGTTAACTACTATTATATTGTCAAGTAGCATAGAAGTCATGCATGCAATTTTAGTAAATAAAGGTGATAAGAACGAAAAGTTCGCACTCGAATCAAATAGCACCTTAGCAGATATGGAATTGACAAGAAAAATACATGTTACCACATCTAGCGTTGTTTCAACATCATTCTTTGTCATTTGAATTGATCGGCCCCACGCCCCACTCTGGCCTCCTCTTGGTGCACTAGGTCTTCCCCGAGCATTTGGGGTATTTCCTCCCATTGTTAATCAAGGAACCCTTAAGTGTGGACAGTTTGGGCGAATATGATTAGGTGAATTGCATGGAAAACACCTTTTAGGTATAGTGCAATCCCTCAGCAGATGACCTGCCTCACCGTATCGACAACATCTTTTTGGTTCGGGTGGATAGTTTTCGTGGTGCACTTGTTGACACCGCGGACAAGCTCTAATAGGTGGTTGCTGAGAGGGCTGTTGATCCTCTCTCTCAGTGATTTAATGATAATCCCTTTTACCTTATATGAAATATTATTGTTTCTATCTTTCAGTTCCAACGATCATCATTGAGTCTGTTCAGTGATCGCTGAGAACATGTAATGTAAATCTATCAGTGACAGCTATACTTCAAGAAAACAAAACTCACATCAAAGAACCTTCAGTGAAAGTTGAAGACTGAAACTGAAGATTAGAGACTAGCGACTTCGTGATCTGAAGCAGCATTCAGTGATTACAACCCGGTCTACATATGTGTGAAGACTGTCCAAGCCTCAACGAATGTTGAAGAGACCTTCAGGGTTATTCAAGCATTTATCGATCAAAAGAAGCTTGTTAAGCAATATTGCTTTTGTCTTGTCCTTCCACACACAAAGGACAAACCCATACCATTTCTAGAGTATAGTACGGTACAGAGCCGATTTAGTTGACTCTATTACCCACCAACTCCATGAAAGGATGTTTGCTCATGAATAGGCTTTTGTACTATTCACTGAAGCAAAGGAAAAGTCTTTATCTAAAGTCTTGATGCGTGTTTAAACCCTACTGCATTGCATTAAATGTGCATTTAATGCAATGGGTATAAATAGATTTGTTCTATATCCATGCAGAGATACTCTTGAACCCTAATCCTTACGTACATACATGAAAGAACACACATCTAAGAACACAGTATGCTTATCTTCAAAAGCAAGCTAGAATCGCTTTGTAAGTATTCTACATAGTTCTTACCCAGAAAGAACTTACTTTCATCTTAGTCTTAAACAACAAATCATTTCTCTTTGATAAGAAAATTTGTGTGTAACTTAGATTGTTTAGATAAGTTATCTTTACCTTATCTTTTCCACAAACAATCTTGTAAAATCTGTATTAATCCTTCTTTATCAAAATATATTTTAAATTTGAAAAGTTTACTGTGTTTGTATTCATCCCCCCCCCCTCTACAAACTGTTTATAAACATATTGTAGACCCTAACAAAGCAATGTATCTCTCTTCTTGTTGTTTAGTTGTTTTTTGCCCTATATTATCTTCTTCTCTAGATAATCTTACTGCTTTCAAATGGCTTTACAAAACACAAACACACACTTTCATGTTAATGGCTCTCTTGCCAAATCTCCCCGATTTATCCGAGAGAACTTTAGTCTTTGGAAAAATTGGAATGTCCTTCTTTCTAGAAGGTGTGGATCCTGAAATTCTACACTACATACAAAATGGACCATATGTTCCATACGTTATTTCTCCGGCTATTCCTCAAATAACTACGACTGCCACGATTCCTGAACGGCAGATTCCAAAGCTCCCTCATCAATAGAGCGATAAAGACAAGAAGAAAATAGCTATAGACACTCGTGTTAGGTCTATAATAGTTTTATCTCTTCCTGGTGAGGTTTATCATTCTGTGATAAAACTCAGAACCTCTAAATCCATGTGGGACACTTTATGTGTTCAATATGAAGGAACCTCTCAGGTTCAAGAATCAAGGAAGATTAATTTAGTAAGACAATATGAAAGCTTTCTCTATGGAAAGACTGAGACATTGTCTGAAGTACATCAACATTATAATTTTCTTCTTATCGATTTAAGGACTGTCGGTAGGGAATATTCCAATTCTGAAACTTTAACGAAGTTTCTGGAATGTTTACCTGAGTCTTGGGATACTTATGACATGTGTCTCAACATGTCTAATGACATGTCCTCTCTCTCTCTCTCTCGTTCACCACTCTATAAGAGATACTGCTCAATCATGAGCAATTTCGACAACTGAAAAGGAATCTAATCAAGGATTCCAGAGAAATGAAGAGCTCTCTGTTAGCTCTGATATCTGAAGATGCGTCTGCTGAACTCCCATCTTCCTCTTCTTCTTCAGTTCTTCTTCATGTTGTTATCACTAAGTTAGATTCTACTAACTCTAAGGATCTATCAGAGTCTGATCTTGCAGAATTTGATGAATCACTGGCGCTATTGACTAAATATTTTAGAAGATTCGCCAAAAAAAGTAACTCCCATGGATCTCCTTCGCTGACCATCAAGGAAAAGCAAAGTCTGATAATATAGACAAGGCTTCAGCGATCTGCTATAATTGTCATTGCAAGCGTCACTTTGCTGGTGAATGCGTCTGAGAAGGCAGTAACGCCATATTCTAAAACCTCATCCTCCTTTAGATCTAAGGATGACAAATACCTGAAGCTAAAAGAGAAGTACAAGAAGATGAAGAGTTCCTAGTGAAAGGCCAAAGGTCTTGTCGCTGAAGAGCATGACTATGCTGGTTCGTCTGATGAATCATCATCTAATGAAGAAGACACGGCCTATCTCTGCTGATAGCCAAGGATGTCAAAGAAGAAGCTTCTGAGACGTCAACTTCTCATGATCCATCATCATCTTCACCTGCTCAGGTATTGAATGAACCCTCTTCTTCTTCCTCTTCTAGCCTATCAGCATTAGATACGCTGACGGTGGACCTTTATAATGCCATGAATGGCAAGTCTAAAGCATAAATGCTTAATCTTGATCTTCAAGAACAGTTAAAGATTTTTCATTCAATGATCAAAGAGTTGACTAAGATCGAAGAAGATCTTAAATATCAAGTCATTGTGAACCAAACCAATATTGTCGAACGCGAACAGGCTTTCGCTGAGAGTGAGCAAGCAATTGATGAACTCAGGGCTGAGAAGGCTACCATTGAAGGATGGTCCAAAGCCTCTGTCAAGGCCTCAGAGATCATTAACACTCAGATCCCTACCAAGATAAAGAATGGTCTAGGATTTTCCTACGATCAGGAAGATAGTGTCACTGACAGGTCCATGCTCAAGTTTGGTACCTTTATCTCTTCTATTTCTGACACTTCTTCCTCTCAGTCCTCTTTTGTTGAGAGTCATCTTGATGGAACTCCTTCGAGTTCAGGTTACAAAGACAAGGGTAAATCTATTGTCAAAGTACCTCTTCCCATGAAAACTAACAAGTCAAATAGATCTAAATCTATTTCTTCATCTTGTAAACCTTCTTCTTCTTTAGGGACCAAGAAATCTGAATCCTCTTAGAAATCAAAGTCTCAGCTCAAGGTGAATACTTCACTTATGGGCTCCAAATCCTTAAAAGTTCATCCTAGAACTAATGAGAAAGGAATCCTTGGAGTTGGTCCCTCTTCAAATCTAGTATTTCCTGGCCCTAAAGCTACCTTCAGCTATAGGAAGTGTAAACACTGTGGTGAAACTACACACATTGCCAGTAAGTGTTCTTCTGCCACCAAGGCTGGTCCCCCAGCCAAAGGCAAGAAAGTAGCTAAGGCCAAGAAATCAACCACTAAGGTTGTTAAAGCAACCAAGGTGAAGAAAACCGCTGGAGCCTCCTCTTTAGGCTCAGTGAATACAACTACCGATACTAAGTCTTTAGTATCAGGTGTTGTAGTTCCCACCACTGAAACCTTTTCATCAGGCTCAGTAAAGAAACCTATTGACTCTATCTCTTTAGGATAAGAGGTTGTTCCTATTTCCACTAAAATCTCTCGAGGTTCAGTGAAGCCATCTATTGAAGCTTGTTCTTCAGTCTCAGTAGATGAAGCCTCTAACATTGCTGGACCCAAATAGATGGGTACCAAAAGCATTTTTAAACTTTTTACTTGTATAGGAAGTCAAAGGCATACAGTATCTCGATAGTGGATGCTCAAGGCACATGACCGGAGACAAATCCCTGCTCATTGACTACAAGGAAGAAAGACGCCCTTCCGTGACCTTTGGAGGTAACAGAAAAGGATATTCCAGAGGTTTTGGTATATTAACCAATGGTGCAACCACATTCAGGTGTGTTGCATACATTGAAGGACTAAAGCACAATCTCCTCAACATCAATCAGTTGTGTGACAAAGATTACACAGTGAATTTCTCCAAGAATTCATGCTATGTCTATGACAAGGATAATAAGGTTTCCTTAATCGGTTCTCGTCTAGAGAATGTCTACGTCATCAACATGGATTCTTCTCTCATTGAGAATAGTTGTTTGCTCTCTAACGCTTTGTCAGATATCAACTGGCTGTGGCACAAACGACTTTCTCATCTAAACTTCAAGACACTCAGTGAGTTATCTAGAAATGATCTTGTCACTGATCTTCCTCAACACTCCTTTGCAAAGGAATCTCTTTTCTCAGCGTGTGAGAAAGGAAAACAAACAAGAGCTAGCTTCAAGTCAAAGCAAATCTCTTTAGTGACATCGCCTCTTCAGCTACTATCCATGGATCTCTTTGGTCCTGTAAACATACAATCTATCGCTGGAAAGAAGTATACACTCGTCATTGTGGATGAGTACTCCAGGTACACTTGGGTCTTCTTTCTCAAATCCAAAAGCGAAGCACCTAAAGACATCATATCGTTCATCAAGAAGATAGAAGTACTTAACAATATTAAAGTACGGTCAATTAGAAGTGACCATGGTACTGAGTTCAAAAACAGTACTATGGATAACTTCTTTGAGGACAAGGGAATTTATCACAACTTTTATTCAGTGAGAACTTCTCAGCAAAATAAGGTCGCTGAAAGGAGAAATTAAACAATCATTGAGGCTACTCGATCAACGCTCAGTGAGTCCCGTCTCCATACTCATTTCTAGGTTGAAGCTGTCAACACCGCTTGTTTCACTCAAAATCGGTCGTTGATCGTTAAGAGATTCAATAAGACAGCTTATGAACTTTTCCATGGCAGAAAGCCCTCTATCAGCTTTCTACATATCTTTGGTTGCACGTGTTATATTCTCAGCAAATGTGATCAACTAGGAAAGTTCGATCCCAAAGCTGATGAAGAAATCTTTCTTGGATCATCTTCAACTATTCATGTCGCATTTGATGAATCTCAATCAACTAATTCTAAACCTATCATAAATGATGACGAAAAATTAGAAAACTGGATGTTTTCATATTATGAACAACCTGAAGCTTCCTTCTGCATTCCTCTCAACACTGAAGCCCCAGAAGCTGAAGATAATCCATTAATCATTCCAGTTGCAGCTAAACACACCAACGTGTCTTCTTCAGAGATTGTTGTTGTGCACATTAATTGTGTTCCTCCTTCTACTTCAAACACTGATCAATCAATGAATGAAATTCCTTCAGTATCTGAACCTATTTCAATCGCTAAATCTGAGGCTCTTTTAGCAATTGTTCCAATCGTTGAAGAATCTGGAGCTGAAGCCTCATCCTCTATTTCTGAACTTCTATACTCAGATGATAATCCTCTACCAGCTCAGCGATGGACTAAAAACCATCCAATTCATCACATTCTTGGTGATCCAAGTACAGGTATTCAGACTTGTCGTGGTCTAGGTAATATCTATCTCTTTGTCAACTTTCTTTCTTTAGTTGAGCCCAAGAAGATTAATGATGCTATCTCAAATCATAGTTGGGTCATTGCCATGCAAGAGGAGCTCATTGAGTTTGATAGGAACAAAGTCTGGTACCTTGTCCCACGTCCATCTAACAAAACAGTGATAGGCACCAAATGGGTCTATCGTAACAAGTTAGATGAAGAAGGTGTGGTAACCCGTAAAAAGGCTCGACTTGTTTCTCAAGGTTATAGACAAGAAGAAGGGATTGATTAAGACAAAACCTTTGAACCAGTGGCTAGACTCGAAGCAATTCGACTCTTTCTAGCCTTTGTTGCCCATAGAGACTTCAAAGTCTACCAAATGGATGTAAAGAGCGCTTTCCTTAATGGAAAACTTCAAGAGGAAGTTTATGTTGAAAAACTGATAGGATCGATTAACTCAGTTTTGGATATTAATCAAATACTCTGGATGATCTTTAAACATTAATAGTGCAGCGGAAACAATAAGAACAAATAGAGTAAACAATCAATGAAGAACACAGTTGATGAATGATGAACAATGAGAGAATAGCTTCAAATGATTTTCAATTGATTGAAAATGTTTACAATACAATATGGAAGCCCACTTAATTACAAAGGCCTA
>NC_037528.1:36726808-36728801 GCF_001531365.2 Cynara cardunculus var. scolymus | reverse complement strand
TTACAGAGGACCAGTTTCCAGAACCTCTGTGATAGACAACAGAGGTTCTGTCACTCTAGACTTGTACGATTGAACATCTTCTATTGTTGGTCCTCTGTGGTCTTCTGTGGTGGAACCATTTCTGTCAACACTTGCAGTATTACTTTTTCCATACTTTTACATTAAATGAAATGAGAGCTAACAATCTCCCCCTAAGTATGAAAAAGTAAAATTTGAAATTTAAATGCAAGAAATGACTTAATTGAAAGACATACAAGAGGAGATAAAAGATCATCCTCTGAAAAGAATTACATAATGAAAAGAATTACATAATGAAAAGAATTACATAATGAAAAGAATTACAAAACTGAATTACAAAACTGAGATGCATAGGCCAAAAACTGGTATAGAAGGTTTATCAAATGACAGATTCTGGAAAGTCGTCTACTGCGTATAGCATATCAGCCTTGATCRTTCTGTAGACGTTRAAGATCCATTCTCTGAAGTTGATTTGCATCTTGATCGCCTCCAAAATGCGAGACACTTCGCTCATCCTTAGATGTCCTCTTTCCACCTCTGTTGCTGCTCTTCTGAATTTCCAATATAGCGTCTCTATAGAGTACTTATATGATTCTATTGGATCATAGAACCTTAGGATTTCATCCTTATCCAAGTACACAAACCCAAAAGTGGGGTTGTGAATAATGGAGTTTGGATGTTACCTAAGTATCCAACCAGGCCTGCTGTATGGAGGGGAGATCTTTAGATCTCTTTGGACCAACCTTACCGCGAGCTCGAAGTCCTTCTGGCTGTAATATCTTACTTGTGCGCGCATGACCTCAAGCAGCCTTCTGAGCGATATTGAGTAGCTTGACCTCTTCTCCATGTAGATGTTGAGAATTTTGTACATGTTGATAACATCAAACACATAGAGGTTGTGGAGGTCAGCATTTGTGAATGTATAAAGGTTTCCATCTTCCCTCCTTACTAAATACTGAGCATAGAGCACCTTCTTCTTTAGCATAGTCCTTGGAGAAATTGTCTCTAGGGAAGTGATCATGTGCTCTAAGAAGACTTGCTCACGAGGCCTTGTGACCTTAGAGAACTGGAACTTGGTGGCAGCAGAAGGGATCCCTGTAAGCTCTGGATCATAGGGAGGCTCTGTGTCTGCTGCAGAGTACCTCCACACTTGAATTTCTTCCAAAGTAGTAATGGGCTCTATTCGGACTTTTGGCATTGGAATCTTGCTCATTGATTCAAATATTTCAGAAACCCTTCCTACCTTGGCGGACTCTGGCACCTTGGCTTCCTCTTCTTCCAGAATTGGCCTCTGGGTTGACCCCTTTGCAAGGATGGGTTTGACGGTTCCTTGCAGAGCGTCAAACGTACCCGTGGACGTTTCTTGGACTTTTGGGAGTTGTGATGAAGAGCCTTCTCCTGCTCTGTGAGGGATGGGGCCTCTGCCCTTCCTTGCTAGAGCCTCTGCCAAAGATGCCTTTAAAGCTTCAAGGAGCGTTGGGTCGTCTATGTATTCCTCTTCATTTATTGCCTATGGAGTCTCTGTGCTAGACGACGACCCCTTCTGTGGTGACTCTACAGCTTTGCCTTTATCGTTGCCTTTAGGCTCTTGTGCCTTTTCCTTGCCTTTAGAGAACAAGGCAGCTGTAGAGTCCACAATCTTGACGCCTCTGGCAGGAGTCTTCTGTGGCTCTGGTGCTTTCTTCTCAGCCTTCTTCTCCCCCTCATGACGATCATGATCACCTTCTTGATCGTCATGGTTCTTTTTGGCTTCTGCCTTGCATGTGTCCAGGGGAGCCTTCTCCAACCTCTGCAAAATTTTGGTGGCCGCCTTCTTCATCTTCTTAATTGCCTCATTTGCAAGCTCAGAGGCGTGAGTAATGTCAATCTCTGTCGATCATTTCAGTTTGGAGACGCTTCTGTAGATTTTGCTTCTGAGGAGGTCACCCTATTTCACGAGCTGTGATGTGCAGTCTCTGATCGCTGTGTTGGAGGC
>NC_037528.1:36714017-36726708 GCF_001531365.2 Cynara cardunculus var. scolymus | reverse complement strand
GAGTGTTTATCTTAAAACTCAAGTTTCTTGGTTCTTTGCTCTTGGTGTAAATCGAACACATTTGTGGAGTTGTTTAAATATGTTGGATTTTAAATGTATTGGAGTTTAAACTATCATACAATTTTTTTCATCGATAGTCCGTAATTGGAACCATAACTCTTATTTATTCAAATTGTATTAATATGTAAGACCAAGTGTAACCTATATCTCATTAAATCTTATCTTATAAAACCAGTAGAACTTCAAAATCGTTAAAATTCATGGCTCCCGCCGTATTGCGCGGGTACACAACTAGTTTATTACCTATGTTTGGGATTGCTTGTGCTTTAAAGTACGGGGGTGAGATCGATAATAAAAAATGTATGGATAGAAAAAAATACATATACAGTTGTTTTTGATTTATAATTTATTTAAAATAGTCTTGAAAACTAAATTAATTTTTTACCCTTTATCAATAATATTCAAACCCAATACCTCCAAGATAAAAACAATACACCCCTGCTCATCGCTTCTTCCATTGTTCCCAATCCCAATCCCAATCTTCATCACCTCAACATCTTTCTTCACACTACCACCATCAGAATCATCCTTCTTCATTTTGATGTTTTCTAGCTGATTCTTACGATATCTATCCATGTAATCATCAAACCACTTGATCAAATTCCTAACATTCTCTTGAAACCTTGAGTCCCATCAGCAAGAGCTTTCGTCGTCCCTGTTGCTGCTATTGCCATTATCGTTGTTCTTTTGACATTGATAGAGAGTCGAAGAATCTGAAACCCTAGATAGAGGTCGTGCGAAGCGAGTAGACGAATAGTTTGATCATTGGTTCAATCGAGATGTGGTGCTTAATTTAGGGGTTGCATAGGTGAGTTTGTGAGGAGTTGGATCGGAGCTGTGAGGGAGGAAGGGAAGGTCGGAGGAGATATAGACGCACATTGAAGATAAGTCAATAATATAGAAGAATGTTATTTTTTGTTATTATACATGTATAAGCAAAATTTGTTAAGCACTAAAAAAACAACTTATCAACTTATTACGTTTTGATACCACTATAAGCTAATAAAACACTTTTTATAAAACTTTGGTTTGACACCACATAAGTTGATAAGCACTTTTATAAAAAAAATAAATTATTTTAAATAAGCAATCTCTAACACCTTAATAATTAGTTTTACAACAATTTTTTAGCATCTATTCTCCATTTACAAATTTTGACTTTAAATTTTCATTTTAGAAACATTATAAAGAAGTTGTCGGAAATATTCAAAGATTTTTAATTTATGTGCATCTTGATTTGCAACTCAAAGTCTCAACTGATTTAGCATTGACATTGAGCTACCTTAGGTGGCGTTTGATTTACAGATTTCGAAAGAATTTGATGGGTCGTCAACGATAAGGGTCATCAACGATAAGGATGCGGAATCAGCGCTCAGAGTTTCGAACCACAATTCTAGCATAGTCTGTTTGACTTAGGCGTATATAAGGAGACATCCTCCTCCTGAGAGTGTCGACTTAGATTATAGCCAATTCTTGTGAGAATAATATTTAGATTGAGATTTATTATTTTCTCATCTGATAAAAAGCATCCGACATATTCAAAGTTACTTTGTGTTCTTATCTTTGTTGAATATTTCGTTTGATCATTTCAGTACATTGTTTTCATTCAATTCACATTCTTCCAAACTGTGTTTTCTGATAATTAAGAGAATCTGAGTTCCAACAGTACCCTTCTAGTATTTCTTAATATCAAATATACCTTTAACCCAAGTATACCCTAATATCATAAACCAAAGCACCCGACACCATCCTTTCTCCAACTTCTCGGTTTCCTTCTAGTTTCTCCATCGCAACACAAACAGGCTTCATTTCTCTCTGATCTCTCGATTTTTCTCTGCTTGATCTCTCTCTTCTTACACACTTTTTTGTGTTTGCTTGATTTTTGATTTTTGTTTGCTTGATTTCAATTTTTTTTGCTCCAACTTCTGTGTCTGTTTGCTCGATGAATCTGCTACACTGTTTTCTCCAACTTTTGTTTTTGTTTGCTACAATTTCAATTAATATAGCCCTACCAAAACCCACCTCCGTCGTATAATCAAACCGAACACTAGATTGATGAATATTACCTCGGAGGAGGCGATTGAAGTGAATCCATAGTTGGTCTTTGAAATCATGGTGTTTGGCTGCCACGAATTTCATCGTCTTCCATAGCCATCAACGATGAAACTGGAGTTATTTTAATCAGAACTTGGCGGTGAGAGATCTATAGGTGTGGACGAGTTTGTTGGATTTTTCTGGTGAATGGTTTAGAGTAACAACTGTGGAGGTTTGTACGTGAGAGCTTTGATCTTTAAATCCAGTTCATGGAATTAATCTGTTTCTCTTTGCTCCATTTATGCCTTGATCTTTATAATTAATTTATTAAAGTATTTTTAGTTTAAGAAAAAAATTAAAATTTTCAATTTTTTTTTGGTCATTTATCAATATTTTATTTCAATTTTCAAAGCTATATTTTATGATGTCTGCCAATCAAACAGATGGTCAAATCTGATAACATTTCACTCAAATTAAGTCAAATTCATTTGACAAATTGCATTACATCTAAAAACATTCTACGAACCAAACGTCAACTTAGATATATTATACTATCCGAGAGGGTTTTTGTCTAACAGTTAAAGAGTTCTTCAACTATGGGATATGAATGATACTTTTATTCGATCGTCCCTAAGATATGAAAAGTGTTTGATTTTCGATTGATATCATGTTGTATCGTTAATGCAATGATAAGATATTTGTTGATAGGGTCGAACATGTGCTCTCGACTCTAGTGGACGAAAGTCAATCGATCTTAATTCTCGAAAAAAGTATTTGTGATGATATTTTTCTGACATGAGATCACATGAATCGTTATCATAAAAATCAGGGGTCTTGTATGTAGTCTTGAATAAAGTCATTTTCTTCCATTAAACTGTGTACAAATTAAGTTGTCTCTATGAAAAGATAAACTTAGTTTCTTTTTCGTGTGAATATTGAATATCATAAATAGTCATTTTAACCTTCTGTTTGTATTAAATGTTAGAATGAAAAATTATTGTATAATCAATTTTCTTAATAAAAGTTTTAAATAACAAAAAACATCAACTTATAACATCATTAACAAAGATGAGACCACCTTTACAGTATTAATTTAATTACAAAAATGTGATTCCACTACAAGTAAGCTAACGAATATACTATTAGGGGTATTTGTGATTGCTTATTTGAAATAATTTATAATTTTCTATGAAAGCACTTATCATCTTATTATAAGTCACAAAGGTTTAACTTCTTCAAAAACTCCTTATTACCGGTTTGGCATCGGTATAAGTTGTTTATCCAAACACTCAAAAGTGCTTATTACCAGTGCCACACCGGAATAAGTCAATAAGTTGTTTTTATAAGCAACGATCAATCTAGAAAGACAAATATTTTGTTCAAATGAATAAATAGACATTTTTTTGATCAACTCCAAAAGAGAGATTTATGTGTGTTGATTGAATTCTAGGACGTTTCTAGAAAAGAACTCGAAAGTGACCCTCACGAACCATCATTCTCATCTGAACCGCACAAGGAATCAAATATTTCAAAGGAAAAGGGATCAATGCTTCTTGAGAATTCAATCTCTTTTCTCCCTTAAATATATTTCTCACTAATCTTATGCATTGGACCCACTTCATTTAAACTCTGATAATAATAACCTTTTAAAAATGCATCATTAGCTCCCAACCTAGTTGGTTGAATGGCTTGACATAATTTACTACAGAGGCAATTTAACTTATCTCCCTAAATTGGACTATAACTATCGGAAAAATAAAGAAAAGGGAACCGTTTTGTTTTAGAAAAACTGTAATTGCTACAAGAGTAAACAATTTGTAGAAGGGGGATGAATACAAACACAAATTTTCACTTTTTTAAAGTCATTTATTGATTAAAAATAACCAAAATGAGAATTTACAGATTGTTGCAGAAATAGATAAGGAAAAGTTCTAATCTAAACAATATATGAGAATTCCCAAGCTTGTCTTGCACCGAGAGAAGTAAGAAAGAATAAGAGAGAAAAGTGTTGAAGGCGTAGTTAATAAGGAGTGTCTTATCATCTATTTATATCTACTGCATTAAATGCACCATAGAAGGTACAATCTACGTGTCAAGAAGATAGTGGAATGTATGTCCTTGTCCATCAATATTGCAGGCTTTTGGCCGCATATGAACAGTTGCTTTAGGTAGTTTGTAAGCACGCTTGGAGAAAATAAAAGTGATGTATTGTACTATTGTTTGGAAGAAGCAAGGGGTATGTACTTCTGTGCAAGAGGATAAGAGAAAACAATCTTGATGCGCAAGATATTAATCCAACTTTAGAGATGAGTCATTGAGGACTCCTTCAGATATCGTTATTTGATGTAGACAATCATGGTATCACTGAACGCCGCTTCAAATCACGAGTAGACTATCTTTGTATTCAGTTTTATCTTCGATATCGCTGAATCTTCTTTGATGTGAGTTTGTCTTTAAAGGAAACTTAAGTTCTAATATATTTACATAAAGATGTTCATCAATCACTAAACATATTCAAATATAAAGCTGATCACGGAAACTAGTATATAAAACTTAGTATTTCACTAAGTATAGGATCATCATCAAATCACTGAAAGAATTTGGATCAACAATCTCCCCCTGTTTGATGACAAAGCAACATAAAGAAAATTGCTAAGTTAAACAGAAAGAAAATAGAACTCATAAAATACTTGTCCCATTTACTATTTTAAGTGATCTTTTCAGCGCTTAGATAGAGTAAAAGTACTTCAAAATTTTATTAATTTTAAGAGATTACAAGTTCACAAATAGAAATTATAACAACTGAGAAGTATAATAGCTGAAAAATCTAAGAACTGATAAATAAAAGGAAAATAAATATATATCAGCTAAGATCTGCAAAGTTGATGTAAGAAGGAATGTCTTCTTCTTGATCTTTCCGCTTTAGCAGTTCCTTTCGAATCTTTCTGTTTACTGACTCTCTCGGCATATTTGGTTCACTGTAAGTAAGAATATAGAGTACATGTTCGCGAGGTGCAATAGGAAATTCTGAACATCACCAAAAAAGAATTCGCATGTATGTCATTGAAGAGTATGTCGTGATTAGGTTTTTCAGACAACTCTGGTTGAGAAGTAAGGACCTTGTTCAGGTAGAGAAAGATTCAACAATGAGATATCAGGGTATCCCAATGAGAGAACTTCATCGAGTGAGAACTTGGTTTAATTTCATTCTTATGGGAGTATCCTTCTTTAGTATTCTTACCTCGTCGAGTAGACTTCATAGGAAGAGGAGTAATATTGATGACTTTGGAAATCCTTTTAAATAACTTGTTTAGTTCTTTTTCAATATACCCTTTGTACCGAGACTTATACTTTTTAGGTTTGTTGGCAAATCTCCAGCCATTCATAGAATCCATATTTGTGCAAGTAGGATAGATAATCAATGATCCAGGACCAACACCCTTTCATCTTTCTTCTTTCTAGTGATAGCGATGTCAGTGATAATAGCCTGGTTGAGGCGATCACTTTCAGTCTACACCATCTTTGTTCCTTCTTCTTCAGTGTCAGCTCCTTTGCCTTATCCTCTTCAGCTTCTTAAAGGAGAAGGGCTTTTGCATCAATAGGGTTGATTTCTTTGAATTTTCTTTCAGTATGAGTATGGATGGCTAATGCCTTAGCCATCTTAACGCTTTCGTTCAACAACTGTTGTTGTCGTTCAAGTTCATCCTGAGCCTTAAGAGCTTCTTTCGTGCAGCTTCAGATAGGAAGCTGAAATCATCCCTAGAGGTACGAAGAGGAATCTTTACTCTGGTATGATTCAACTTTGCCACAATCTGATCCATCCTCTTAGACTTTTCAACTTTATTATTTAGATTGTGGAGATTAGAGCCGAAAGACCTTCGAGGTATTAAATTGTCTTCTTCTTCTTCTTTAGCGTCAAATTCGAGAATGTACTAAGGAAGTTCATCATCGTCTATTGAAAGGTGTATTTGAGGCTTTGGGAGGAGATTCACATGAGGGTAAAGAAGAGAAAATAAGGGTAAAGGTTAATATATTTGTACAAGTAGAGGGGCTATCTGAGGGTTGAGAAGGGGGTTGAGAGATAGGATTTACAGTAGAAAGGGGGTTCAGGGAAAGAAGGAGCTTCAGGTAAAGTGATGAGAGGAAGTGATACAAAGACTTCCTTAGGTGGATATAAGGTTGGGGTTGTGAATACCTCATTTAAAGACTGCAAAGTCTCCCTCAGATATAACTTGAGTTTCTTATTCCTCTTACATCTTCTCTTTCCCTTTTCCTTGGTCAACACTTGACCTCTTCTGTTGAGAAGATCTCTCCCTCTAGATATGGTTCCCTGCGAGAAACACCTTTGGACGCTGATTGAGGTATTCTTTCGATGAAGAAGTCATCACCATCATCGTCATCATCATCATCATCATCCTTACCATAATTTATGTCAGCATTACCATCATCAGCGTCATCATCATCATCATCTTCATTTTCAACTTCACTGATTATTGCTACCAAGGTAAATGGTTTAGCAGCCTTGATGGTGATGATATCATCTGCTGATGAACAAAGGATCTCTTCATCATAAACTATATGAGCTTCGGTTCCAATGACTTTAGCAAGAAGTTCTCTAGCTTCATTGCTAATATTTGCGGCTTCAACTTTGGTTTCTACTTGTTCACCCTAGTCGATCATTGTTCCAACTTCAGCTTTAGGTACAATCTTCTCCCCCTTTTTATCATCATCAACTTGAGGTGAGCCCTTGATTCTGAATGATCGACCTTCTTCTTCAGGTCAGTGAAAGAGCCAGCTTGTCGGATACCGTTGAGTCTAAAAATGTTGTATTCAAGTCCTTGTGCTAAATGTGTTTTAATATGCTTTTTAGTGTAGTCTTAAAGCTTTGTAACTTTGTAGCTTTGTAGTTTCCTTTGTAATCTGTAGGTTAAATAGGTTGCTGTTAGTTTAGTTGGTTAACACAACGGTTAACAGAAAACAGATAGCATTGATTGAGAGATCATTGTGAGAGCTCAAGAACACGTTGTAAACATTTGAACATCAATACACTTGTCGACATCTTTGAATCAATCTGTTTTCTTGATCTTGTGATTGAATTGTGATATAGACTTGAATATGGGATCTACAATTGGTATCAGAGCATATAGATTAAATATGGATTGATTTTGGATCTAATTTGAAGCTAAATTCTTGAAAATTCTGTTCGAACTTTATGTTTTGAGTCCATAATATGTTTTTCATCATTTTGATCAAATTGATCATTTTAATCCATTTTTGGTACAATTGAATGCTTCAAAACTGTTTCTGAGTGATTTTTGAACAAGTATGTGCAATTTATTTCAATCAATTTGGGATTTTTAAGTGTTTTTGGTGGATTTCTTGATCATTCTGTTCAATGTGTAGCTTATCGCCCGTTGAAGATTGATCGAGCGATAAGTATATTCTTATCGCCCATTGAATTTGCTGATAAAGTGCTCTAATCGCCCAAATATTGCACGGATTCGAATTTTCATCATCCAAGTGTTTTCATCGCCCAAGCAACAGTTTTCATAGCTCAAGTGATTAAGTGTGTTCATCGATCAAAGTGTAACTTCATCGCTCAAGACAGCTCATCGCTCTATGTGTAATTTGGCTGCTATCATTTGTTGAAATTTTGGCTAAGTGGTTAATTTTCATCGTCCAAAGCTTAGGAGACAACAAGACTTCATCGCCCAAGGCATAAGCCTCATCGCCCAAGTCTCGCTTCATCACCTACTTAGTTGACCAATAACCAACTTCATCGCCCAACTCTTGGCCGATAACCATCCTCATCGCCCACAATCAATTCTTCATTGCCCAAGTCTTGTCCGATAACCTTTGTGTCCGATAACTCTTTGTGAGCGATAACCAAGTTGAGTAGATTGAGTGAGCGATAACCAATCTGAGCGATAACCTTTGGTGACTTGTTGAGCAATAAACAAGCTTTTTGAGGAAATTGTTCAATTTTCAAGAGTTTTATCTTTTTTCCAAAATCAATTCAAGATTATATTTTGAACGATCATTTTTAAAGATGTTTAATGAAATTGAAGCTATGAATGTTGAATATAAAATTCTGAAAGACAGACTAAAAGCAGAAAGAGTTGTAGCGGAAAGATTTAGAGTAGAAAGTTTTTGTTATCAAGGATTATGTGAAAGTTTGTAAGAAGAAAAATAAATACTTAGAAAAGAAAAAGTGATTTAGAAAATCAAGTTCTTACACTGAAAAATATTTTGGGTGAAATAGAGAATGAGAGAATTAACACCCAGTTAAAATTTGATATGCTTCTTGAAGAAATAGTTGAATTACATGAGAAAATCAAACAGCTGGAGAATATTTTACATAAAAGAGGTCAATCTGAGCATACTTTGAAAATTTTGATAAATAAACCTAAGGATTCAAGATTTTACAATCCTCAAATAGATTTGGATTTATTGAGTCTGATGTTTTGAAAAATGCCCCAAAATCTTTGTACGATTTTAATGAAAGGGGGACTGCTAAATTTTTTATTTCTTCTGTTCGAGAAATTTTCGTTAAGTCGAAATCTGAATCACATGTATCTTCTAAATGTGATATGAGTAAATCAGATGAAGAAAGTTTTGAAACACCGAATTTTGAAACTTGATGATTTGAACTCTAGTTATGCAACTAGAAAACTTGAATTTTCTCATTCTGACATTGTCACATTGAATCATTTTATCCCAAGGAAAGTTTTAACTTTTCTTCAAAATCTGTATCACAAAATGAAGAATCTTCAAGATTATGACTCAAAATCTGAATTTGAATCATAGGTGATTTTGATTTGACTGAAAAGGACTCTGAAAAATAGAATTGAGTAATTCTTCTAATTTTAAATTTAACTCAAATGTTAAATTTTCTGTTTTAAAGAAGCAAATTTCTGAACTTGAGGCGGGGTTAAAGTCCGAAAAGAGATCCATGGAGCAAACTCAAAATGAATTTTTGTTTAAAGTCAAAAAGCTTAATAATGAAATTTCTGAACTGACCATGCATCTTGTTTGTAAAGATAAAATGCATGAGTCAAATTTACAAAAGATCCATGATCTCGAGAAGGATTTAAATTTCAGTTTTGATGAAAGAACCAAGCTAATGAATCAAATCATGAAGCTTGAGGAGGTTGTCAAAAAGCCTTTAAGTTCATTTTTTTAAAATTAAGTGATTCATTCTCAGGTTGATCCTCAAATCAAATCCACTGTTATTGATAAAATCAATCTTTTTGAAAGTATTTTTGAAGTTGGAGAGTCTTCAGGCATAAAATCCAAAGATGATTTTAAGACTTATCCCAAATCTGAAAAATCTGAAGAGTCTGTGTGATCAATTGTTAAATCCTCTTTGAATTCAAATTTCTGTATGTGGCAAAAGTGAAAGCTAAATTGCAAGATGGCTATGAATGGAGAAAGAGAGATGACTTACAGAAGAAAAATGCCAATTCTTCCCAAATTAATACTTACGTGAATAATCAAAATGCTAAGCCTGGAAGTTGTAAATGTGCTTTATTCTCTAAGAGAATATGTAATCTGAATGTTGAATTAAAAAATTCAAAACATTTTACTCATTCAGATTTACTTTCTTTAGCTCCAAAACATTTGCATTGCAATTACTGTGGTTACAATTCTTTCGCCATTAATGCCAAAAGCAAACAACAGATCAAGTCTAAGAAGTTCAAATCTTTATCAGATCTTTAACACAAAACCAAAGCTGCTTATGGTTCATGTGCCCCAATGAAAAATCTTTCACATAAATTTCTTCAAAAGAAAGATGAACCATTCATCGTGGATGTGAAGTTTGTTTGGAAATGAATTCCGAAGAAAAGGTATGAATGGCGCGTTAAAGCTATATCTACTAATGTTTTTGACGCTGAACCAAAAGTTTCTAGTGATTGTTTTACAGATTCCTAGATAACTCAGATTAGAACTCGATTCTCATTGTTATAGACTTCTAGATAACTCAGTCTAGAACTCGAAATTCAGTTGTTTAGCTTTTAAACATTTCAGTTTAGAACCTGTACTTCAGTGATTGTCATGACTTCTAAACAAAACAATTCAGGACTCGAGTTATAATAGTTAGAAATACGAGCAATTAATGTTAAGTATGATGATCAGAATAATCATATGGATGTTCATCCTCCACATTGTACACAAGACAATATATCTTCCTTTATACATGTCAAGGGGGGAGTCTGAGTCTTTATTTGATCATGTCAAGGGGGAGTCTCTAAAATGCTGATTTATTTGTGTAATGACCTAAATTCAAGGGGGAGCATCATGATCTAAATTTCATTTTGATCTATATCTCAGGCATATATTTCTGATCTTTATCTTTGTATGCTTAGAAGAATGACAACTTCTAGGTATATTAGAATGTTTTCTAAATGTTCAAACCACTTCTTTGAACTCAAAAAGATTTTATTATTCTCAGAAGTGTGATTTTAAATGATTTTCATTTTATTTTTGTTTAAAACGAGTACCATCTCTGATCAGGTATTTCATTGAGTCAATACTTGTGTATTTTCTCTTCATACATAACTCCAACACCTGATTTAGTTGTTCTTCAATTTGTTATTATCACGTATCTAAAATGCAATATTCATTCTCGGTGATAATACACTCGTTTGTATTCCAATTTGTTTTTAGAACTTATTGCAAATAATTCTTTTGTTAGGACTGAAAAATCAGTATTAATTGTATTCGTCTTGAAAGTTAAATATAGTCTATAATTGTAAAAGTCAGCGTGTTTGACTTTTCTTATAGAAGTTTGACTTTGACTACTGTTTAGTATGTTGACCATATAAATAGTGGTTAGTCTTTGTAATTTTAGAAGAAGAGAGCTTATTGTAAATCATATACGTAAATGAGAGGTTTGACTAAGCTTTGAAGATATTGACTTTTCCTCTCAATGTTCTTGATGTTCTTAATGATAAATCCAGATCTGCCATTATTGTTGTGAAGATATGAAGATTGATCAGTGATTTAGGGACACATTTACCTGCCCAACCAATAGCCTCTGAAACACTTTACCCACAGTTTCAATATCTCGATATAAAACCAAACAACCATCACTTCTCTTTCGATATGCTCTGCCGAATACCCAATTATATCAGAAATTTTGAAAGGCCACCCCATTTCATATTCTTTATCTGCCCATACACCAGTTCCTATGGTGTATCTTCAACAGTTTTGGGGAACCCTTACTATTGAAAAGGACGGAGATGCTTTATATCTTCAAGGAGAGGTCGATGAATACGTCAGTCGTCTGACATTAAGACGATTAAGAAGAATACTTAATCTTCCTGCTCCTGGACCGACTTGAAGATTTCGTCTCAGATGTTCAGTTATGTGTTGATATCAAAAGATTAGGATATTCTGCAACATTGGATAATCCTACACAATTCAAGAGATGATTTCTACCGTCGATATGGTATATGTTCTTCTCGATATTAAATCGATGCCTCACGTCAAAAACCCAAGGAATTGATACATGCAGCAGCACGTTCCTAAAATTCTTTCATGGCATAGTGTTTTCACGACACTATGACTATGCACTTATAATCTGGAATGAATTGCTTGAGTTGATCTCTATTGGTCTTATTTCAGTTTTAACTGTTTTGGTTTAAACTGTATTCATAGCTGTTTGAATAGCAGGTTTAAATTTGTGTTTTGTGACTGTATGTTTGTGGATTTGAGGACTGGATCATAAGCTATCTGTACAGGTTCACCAGATCAAGTAAGTTTTTGAAGCTACACAGTTTTGAAGGAACATAAGCAGGTTTCTTCATTGGAGACACTTCATTCAGCTACACAGCAGCCTAAGTGAAGTAACTGATACGAGAAGCATTCAAGTGGATTTTTGGATAGAATTTCGAGAGCAGATAGAACATTTTTTTGTTCCACATCTGTATTGTAAAGAGTTGCTATTGTTTGATTTGGACTTAGAATCAGTTTTTGGAATTGGATCATTGTTTTGGACTATTTTGGTTTCTTAGTTTGTTTGTGTTTAGATTTTATTTTTGGATCATCGTATATCTGTTTTTTGTGTGTGTTTTCATTTTTTGTGTTTTTTCTATTCTTTTTGAGCTTTAACTGTTCTTATTTCTTTTACCTGATTTCACTGCATAGATCCTTTATTTGATCAATCTTATTTTTTTTAAATGGTAGTTGTATCTGAGAATTTCAGAGAGAACATTATTAATCTAGAAAAGAGAGTTGAAGGTTATAAGGCGAAAGTGTTTATCAATGCTTTACAGAAAAATTATAAAGAAGAGTGTGAAAGCATAGAAAAGGCATTTGAGTCTAGGTTTGAAGTACTCGAGAACACTCTCCGCTATGTAGAAAATGATTTCACTGATAATTTGATGTCTTGGAGTAAAGTGAATAAAGATCTTTTCAATAAACTCAAAGAGGTTAAATGTSCATATTTCATTGAGAAAAACTCTTCAAGAAATAATACAGAGATTGAGGACTTTACTGAGTTTAGGAGATTATTGGAATTAGAAAAGGAAAAGGTTTTACAAGCTGAAAAGGTTTTAAATGATGAAAGGAAAGAGATGGAGATAGAAAAGAAGAG
>NC_037528.1:36711829-36713288 GCF_001531365.2 Cynara cardunculus var. scolymus | reverse complement strand
TCCTAAATCTAATGTTTCTAAGAACTATTCTCGTTCAAATCAGTACTATCAAGGGTATGTTATTGGATGACCCAATTATTCTTCCAAGATTAAAAGCATTTGGGTTAATAAAGCTGAATCTGTTTTATCTCATACACCTGTTGGTACTAACAATCTTCCTTGCATTGTGAAGTCTACTGATGATTTGATTAATCTTAGCAAGAGAAGGATTATGTGCTCAACATGCAGAACCAATAATTTTGTCAATAACAAAAGGTTCAACAGGTGGCATGAAGATAACAGCTATCAGAACAACAGTTGGAAAGGTAACAACAGGTATGATTATAATAGCTGGCATGAATCATATCTTGTATATAATCATCCTGTTAATAGTGCTGAAAAGAAAACACCTTATCGGAATAAATGGTTTGGTAATTACAATATACCCCAACACCATACTAACAATATAGAACCTAAGTTCGTTTGGGTACCAAAATCTACTTGATTTGGTTTTGCAGGTGTGTCCATCTTGTGCTGATCAGAATATCATTTTTGTGATACACCGATGCAGGGGGAGTTGTAAAGGTTTCTAAACACTCAGTTTAGAACCCGTGCTTAAAATGTTTTTCTTTTTAATTTTTGAGCTTAAATGATTCATTACTTTAATCTACTTTCTAGGGGRAGTTTCCTAGAAAATTCAATAAGTGGTTTTAAAAATGATTTTTTTGGGAAAACGAGTACATTTTCTGAACATGTATTTCCTGAGATTTTACTTGCGTAAATTCTCATCGTACATAATTCTAATACCTGTTTCAGCTTCTTCAAACTGTTATTATCACGTCTCTTATACGAAAATCATTTTCGGTGATAATACACTCGTTTTTATTCAACTTTATTTTCTGATATTTTTTTACACTGATTCATATACATTCATTTTTTTTAATATCAGAATCTGTAARCTTGTTCTTACAGATTTTCATTCATTTCTCTCATACATATCAAATAATCGAATTGTTGTCGCATCATTCTTTATTGATCGTGCTTGAAGCCAAATTACTTGATCAATTTTTTATCTGATCATTGTGCTTTAAAGAAATAATATATTTGATCATTCATTGTGATCATATGTGCATAACGCTAAATTTTAGGAGGGATTGAGTGCTTATCAGAAATATCTCTATGGAATGTCAAAACCGACAGACCTACCCAAGAGGACAACCRTATCTGAGTGAGCTTAAATACAAAAGGGTTTGTGTGCCGAGACTAAAATGAAAAAGAGAGGGGTAGTTGTTGTGAGCTAAAAAGAATTATGAGAGTTGTGTCAGGATTAAAAGAATACGAAAATCCTGTTCCAAACTTACATAATCCGGGCATACCACATAATCTATTAGTTCTCGATTCTTTGGAGACTAATATTGAAAAAGGCAAAGCCCAGGCCAATTCTTGTCACAACCCCACCAACTATTCATTTATCTCTCAA
>NC_037528.1:36703824-36710659 GCF_001531365.2 Cynara cardunculus var. scolymus | reverse complement strand
CAGTATTAATTGTATTCGTCTTGAAAGTTAAATATAGTCTATAATTGTAAAAGTCAGCGTGTTTGACTTTTCTTATAGAAGTTTGACTTTGACTATCGTTTAGTATGTTGACCATATAAATAGTGGTTAGTCTTTGTAATTTTAGAAGAAGAGAGCTTATTGTAAATCATATACGTAAATGAGAGGTTTGACTAAGCTTTGAAGATATTGACTTTTCCTCTCAATGTTCTTGATGTTCTTAATGATAAATCCAGATCTGTCATTATTGTTGTGAAGATGTGAAGATTGATCAGTGATTTAGGGACACACATCTTCATTGCTAAACACTTCATTATTCTTTGAATGCTAAATCTGTAAATTTGTTCTTACAAATCTTCCTTCATTTTTCTCTATACAATTTTTGTTTGAATAATTCTTGAATTTTGTTGTGTGCTTAATTGCAATATCTTTTTGGTCAAACTCATGTGATCAATTGATTTTAACTAAATAATTTTATTGAGTTTAAATGTAATATCTTAGCTGGGACTAAGTACTTATCAGATAAACCTCTATAGACTATCAAAACCGATAGCCTTACCCTAGAGGACAACCATACTGAGTGAGCTTAACTGAAAATGGGTTTGTGTGCTGAGTTGAAAATGAAAAAGATAGGGGTAGTTGATATGAGCTGAAAAGAATTGAATGAATGTTGTGTACATGATTAAAAGAATATCAAAATCCCGATCTATTCATTATAATCCGAGAAAACCGCATAATCTATTAGTTCTCAAATCTTTCGAGACTAATATTACAAAAAAGGCAAAGCCCATGTCAACTCTTGTTTAATACCCCACCAACTGCTCATTTATCTCTTAAAATATAAGTGTTTCTTTAAAACTTGGGGGAACATCATTATCTTTTGGTTTCTCACTTGGAGATGACTGATATTGAAAAAGAAGGATATATGTCCCTTCCTCTTCAGGTCTTATTGATCACAAATAGAGTCTGATAAATTTGTGTAGTCTGTACTGTTTATCAATTTGAGCTTATTGTAAAGCATGAGTTGCTTTATCTTTTCTACACTGCACAAACTTTATAGACTATATGTTATTCTATCATAACATTCATAGATACGCTTCTTCAAGTTATCAATGATTGAATGGAAGTCTTGGTGAGATGAACTTTAAAAAGTCTCATATATAAAGTACATTCGTTGTACTAATATATCTATTATTCACATGCCAATCTTTTTATAAAAGATTGAAAATGGTTTCATAAGTTGAAACTGACACTTTCCTTAAATTCTTGATCTGAAAAGATTAATTAAGCGGATTTGAAAAGATTTGCTTAAATACTCTATGAATTGACCACATACTTTCCTGAATCATTCATTTAGAAGTATGATGTTTATGCTTCGATTCACATCATAAGGGGGAGTTGTTATAAAATGAATGAGTCATTTCTGGAGATGGGGGAGTAAAGAAAGAGTAAAGAAAAATCAGTGAAGATTATTGCTAAAGATTGTTAAATTATTGTGATCAAATGGGAGTTACTGTTAAAAGGGAGTAAATGTGAAGACTATTTCTGATCTATCTCAAAGGGGGAGATCGAAAGAAAACTGAAGATGATTACAAAGAAAGATTACATGTTTTCTACAATGTTCAAGGGGAGATTGTTTGAAAGAAAGAGGGAGGTTGCTTAAAAGCTGAAAAGAAGATTTTATCAAGTTTAGAGGGAGCTTACTTAATTTTTGTAAGTGATTAATATTTGGAGGAGATTGTTCAAGATTGCTCTGTGAAGAAGTTTGTCAAAGTTCTAAAGATTTGAAGAATGACTGAAAGACAAGTATAGAAAGAGTATTCTCAAGGGGAGATTGCAAAAGCCTTAAAAGATCAAATTTGAAGATATCAAGTTTCTGAATGAATTTTGAAGATCATTGTTCTTAAAGCTGAAGTTTTAAAAAAATCTAAAGAATTTGCTGTTTTTGGACTTGAATCCAAAAGGGGAGATTGTTGAGTCTAAAAATGTTGTATTCAAGTCCTTGTGCTAAATGTGTTTTAATATGCTTTTTAGTGTAGTCTTAAAGCTTTGTATCTTTGTTGTTTCCTTGTTATCTATAGGTGTAAATAGGTTGTTGTTAGTTTAGTTGGTTAACACAGCAGTTAACAGAAAATAGATTCCCAACATTGATTGAGAGATCATTATGAGAGCTCAAGAGCACCTTGTAAACATTTGAACATCAATACATTTGCCGACATCTTTAAATCAATCTATGCTCTTGATCTTGTGATTGAATTGTGATATAGACTTGAATATAGGATCTACGGATATTGAGTTCGACGACCATATCCAAAGTCAAGCGGTCATCTTGGTTTAAAGAGGGTGGATGTGCTAGAGGTGGTCTTTATAGGATCTGGAGAATTTGCTTCAAGGTTTCTCCATGCTGAGCGAGCTAAGCATTTACCTCTTCAGAATGCCTTGAGAAGGAATTCTAATGGGTGTTGATGATAGATGGATTTTTAGCACAACCACCTTTATCTCTAAAACTTTAAGCTTTAGGGTGTAAAGATGCCCTTTAGTGTAAGCTTTGATCAAAGGCCAGTGAAAGAGCTAGCTTGTTGGATACTGATTTTAACGACCATATGCAAAGTCAAACAGTCATTTTGGTTGAAAGAGTGTGGATGTGCTAGAGGTGGCCTTTGAAGGATATGGAGAATTTGCTTTATGGTTTCTCCATGCTGAGCGAGTTAAGCGTTTACCTCTTCAGAATGCCTTGAGAAAGAATTCTAAAGGGTGTTGATGATAGATGCATTTTCAGCAAGACGAAACTTTATCTCTGACCTTCAAACCTTAAGGGTATAAAGACACCCTTTAGTGTCAGCTTTGATCAAAGAAAGTGACTTATGAACACGCTTTACCTTGGACATCATCATTTTAACCTTTAAGATCACGCTTTACAAGGCAGGTAGCATCAGCTTGACATCTTCAGCTATGTCGTATTATTTAGTGACTGAGGGAATGTCATCGTTTCCTTTAGGACCTAAAATAGGAGAGCCCGGAGAAATAATTTGAACACAAATTTGCTTAGGTTTAGTAACAACGAAATAATATGTAGGAATGTACTTGAGGGTCATTCAGAGATGTCTGAAGGATCAACTCTAAGAATATCCTCTTCGCTGTCATGAGGAACAACTTCGATATTCTGAGTATGATTGAGAGAAGCAGCCTCAGTGTCTGTGCTAGTTGTGGCTTCAGTATTAGTGGGGACAAACACTTGTGCGTCTAGCTCATGTCACCGATACCAATAGAGAAGGATAAAAGACGACTGTTGCTGCAAATGGGGCATAACACTGTGCAACAAAGAGGCAGTGGAGATGCTTGAAATCACACTCTCAATGGTTTGAGTCACTGAGGTGGGTTGGGTAGATTCTACTTATACGATAGTAGTTGAGAAGACTGCTGAAGAGATGGTTGAGGAAGTAGGCATCTTGGAGCTGAGGACAAATGGCCTGTCGAGAGGTCTTGCCTGGTGATGAGGCTTTTCTATTTTTGGCTTTCTTGGACCTTTTTTGAGGACTAAGAGGATCTTCAAATTGTCTCTTAGAAGGGGGGGGGTTTGGTGATTGGGGTAGTCACTGAAGGTGCATTCAGTGACATAGTCGCCTTAGAAGAAGAAGGAGGAGGTTGGGGATAGGCGATCAATAACATATCTGGGAATAAAGAAATGTCTCCAACGGTAGGTCCTGATCGAGAATTCGAGGCCCCATCTTCTATAAGGCTTAATCTCCTTCCTTCGGATAATCATTCTTAAAAAATTCTTTCATATACACCATTGAGGAAACATGTTTATGGTACAACTTTCTCTCTTTGACATCTGTTGATCTTCAACATTAGGTTGTCAAAGATAGGTTGTGCATAATCCACCTTCCGATTGTGGATGACTAAGTAGCCGATGTTTAGAGCAACTCGCTAGCCTGTTCTTGTCCCCCCATCTTTTCCACCCATGCTTTGGATGAAATGAGCAAAGAGATAGTTCCATGCAGTTAACATTGGGGTTTTTTCAATCTTAATTGGCATTTTGATCTACTCCTTGGTTTCCTTGTTGATTGGCTAGTCATAGCCAATCTCCTCCAAGAAATCAACAATTTCTTTAGAGTTGGGTTCATCATCAGATGATTGATATCTCTCCCTTCTGGAGTCTCTTATGCTTTCTTTTTCATAGGGCTTCTTGACAAACGTTTTCTAGAACTGCTTTGTTATCAAGGCCAGAGATTTGGCAAATGCCTTGAGATCATCATCAGAGTCAGACACTTCTTCTTCAGATTCTGACTCAACTATCAAGGCCTTCTTGCTCTTTTTCTTGTGTTCTTTGGAAGAGCTCCTTGTAACCTCCTTTTCTTCTGCTTCCAGGGCAAGAGGTCCATTGATGAACACCTTCCTCTTCAAAATATCTTGCTCTTGGGCAGTAAGAGTTCCATTTATGTCATGAAGTGACCAACTGTCTAAGTCCTGATTTGCTTAGAGACATCGACAATTACGTGCACTCATCAATCGAGATTTTGGGGAAAAGGACATTATTTTCCTCTTTGGTCCTAGCAATGTTGTTTCTGCGGCATTGATTTATCAATGTATTGAAACGATCATACATCTTCTGTATCAGTTCATCAGGCAATGCTTTGAAATTCGTATATTCATTCAAGCATTGCACCCTATGATTTTTCTTCGTCTTAGCTCCTCCCTCCAGTTGGCTAGCCAATTCATCCCATATTTCCTTTGCTGTTGTACAAGCATCCAGAGATTGGAATATTTCATTTGGAATAGCCATGATAATCAGCCTCTTGGCCTTCCTGTCTGCCTCTACTCGCTCGATGTCATCTTCATCCCAGTTGCTCTCATCCTTTACCATGTAATAAGCAGCAACTTCTGTAGTGGTACTCGTTCCAGGAACTCTTGGAACAAAAGTTTGAGGAATATATGGACCTTCCATCACAGATCTGAGGAGATTTCTGTCCATCCCCTCCAGAAAATTCATCATACGAATCCTCCATTGTGGATACTATTCACGTTGAAGAGTTGGAGGTTTGGTGAGGGAACCAACACTGTAGGCAGAATTCCAGTTGGCCATTAAAGATATTTAGAAGAGAAGAATAAAATTTTAAGAATAGAGAAAAATTGAGAGATTTTGCATTCCCAGATTCAAATTGATCGTTTTGATTGAAAAATCAATCAATCTGCTCTGATACCAATTGTTGATCCCATATCTCTCAATATAACACGAAGATTTATGTTTGTGAAACCTAAATCTATCGTATGAATGAATAATAATAGTGAAGAACAGCTTAAAGAATATTCAAGAGAATATGAAGCTTCAAAGATTTCACTATAATAATGTTGACGAGAAGAAAAGTTGATAATTACAAGACATATGATAGCTATTTATACTAGCAATCTATTTTAAGAGATAACTATATAGGGAAAAGATATCTATGAGATATTCTAGGAAAAGATATCTATCTAGAATTAAGGAAATTATCTCAATCTTCCTAGCGTAACAGAAATCCAGCTGTCGATGAGTCATCTCCAGCTGTCTTCTAGGAAGCATGTTCAACCAGGAGTCTTTACATATCTTCTTGCTTGGATATCTCTGATTGAACTGTTGTAGAATCCTCTAAGTGTTAATAACCAGAGGGGTTATGGAGATGCATTGTTCATAGCACTTATGGACCATTCATCGCATCTCTAGTTGGTCTTGAACACTTAGGATTTCTTCCAACTCTTCTTCCATCGGTCCTCTGCACTTCCATACTTGTACATTTTCATTACTTTTACAATAAGAATTATGGGGTCTAACAACAAGTGTATATTTCTTTCTAGCTATGGATTGTATGTTCACATGACCAAAGAGATCTATGTGCAATAGCTGAAGTGGAGAGGTCAATGAAGAGATTTGCGTAGACATGAAACTAGCTCTTGTCTGTTTTCCTTTTTCACATTGTTAGCTCTCATTTCATTTAATGTAAAAGTATGGAAAAAGTAAATACTGCAAGTGTTGATAGAAGAGGTTCCACCACAGAAGACCATAGAGGACCAACAACATAAGATGTTCAATCATACAAGTCTAGAGTGACAGAACCTCTGTTGTCTATCACAGAGGTTCTGGAAACTGGTCCTCTGTAATCAAAGCGTTCAAGTCAAAGATGACAGAACCTCTATTGTCTATCACAGAGGTTCTGGAAGATGATCCTCTGGAATCAAGTGCTCTCAAGTCACATCCAGCAGAGCCTCTGGGATGGCTCACAGAGGGTCTGTAGCTTTATCTTCTGTGAAGAACTTCTTTACTGTTTTACTTAGGTTAGTTAGCTGCTCGTGCTTACCACGTGTCTATGTTTGTAATTTGCTTTATTTGAACGACTTAGATGAATTTGTACGTCTAGGTCATGTCAGAAAAGCCGTTAGGAACGAGTATAAATAACAGCGTAGGCCTATGTAATTCAGTGTGCTTCCATTTCGTATTGTAAACATTTTCAATCAATTGAAAATCATTTGAAGCTTCTCTCTCGTGTTCTTCATTCATCAACTGTGTTCTTCATTGATTATTACTCTGTTTGTTCTTATTGCTTCCGCTGCACCATTATTGTCAAATAGATCATCCAGAGTAAGTGATTAATATCCAAAACTGAGTTAATCGATCATATCAATTGGTATCAGAGCGGGAATCAAATTCTAATTTGATTTATTATGTTTTTGGTATTAATCTTCATACGCTCAAAAACACCAGTCTTTTTCTTCAGGTTACCCTGTTCTTCACTATTTCATCAGTTTCTTCTTATTCCTACTTTTCTTCTTCTTTCAATGG
>NC_037528.1:36693672-36703724 GCF_001531365.2 Cynara cardunculus var. scolymus | reverse complement strand
CAAGAGAACTGGGTGGAGTTCAAGATTACGGTGAAGATATTGATAATATTGGTGAGTCAGGGGACATCTACTTTGAATTTGAAACTGACATCCATAATGATGATCCTATTTTCCTGTTTCAGGCTGATCATCAAACTGCTTTTGAACCTCCCACCGCAGTTTCTCAAAGCGCTTCTGATACTTCCAATATGACATTTGATCCTACTGAGATTTTCTCTAAAAATTATGTGTCATTCGCAATTCGTGCTAATGTTCCAAGTTTTGACAGAGCTCGGATCAGATAACCTTTTCTTGAAGACATCTATTTTGGCATTTTCATCCGTCACCGAAAAGCTTTAAGTGGTGATAGAATCTTTGGAATTCACAATGAGACTCAAGATTAACGTATTGAATATAAGCATTTCTTAAAAGCCAAGCGCCAACCGATTAGTCAAGTACGAACCAGACATTGCATCGTGTCTATCAAAAATGTTGATGCCAATAAACTCGTAAGAGTTTGGTATCCTGTTTTTATAGTTACAAGACAAGATGGAAACATCTGGACGTTTAGCGAAGCTGACTTCCCAAATCTATACCTTGAAGATCTGGAGCATCCTTACCATGAACTTCGGGATCTCACTGTCAAGAAAGAAGGAGCAGTCGTTGGTTTAGATGCTATAAAGAGATACTTGAAGAGTCAGGTTAAATTGTCTTTAGTCATTGATGTTCAAATGGGCTTTGAAGGTAATCAGAAGATTATAAATTTGAAAAGACCTGATCAAGACATTGAAGACATTGAAGGCTATCCTCTCTTTATCATTCTTGAAGATCCAGAGTTTGGGGTAATATATGATGGTGCAGACAGAGCGAAGAGGCTTATGAGGTTTAGTGAACTAAATAAGTACTCGGACGGTACTATCAAGCTTGTGCGAAGGGCTCTTGAGAAAGTTAAAGCTGACAATGATAAAGCTTCAGAGCATGAAAGAATGAGTCTTAGAGAAAGGTATCTACCGATCAGTGCGTTAAACCTTTTGGATGATAAATTGCAGTATCGGAGTTCATTAAGATGGATCGAGACTCACTTGGGCTTTAGAAAGTCAAAATTCACTATTTCTCGTGCTTGAATCCCAAGGAGGAGAATGTTGGGTTCAATGTTGTGCATTAATGTTGTTTTCAAGCAAATTTCTCCTATTTTATAATAGATTAGCCTATAATGCTTTCTAGTATAAATAGGGTAATTCGTATTGTAATTAGTGTTGAGCTAATCACTTTTGTAATCATTACAAGATTTAATACAAAACACTATGGTGAAATTCTCTCTCTAGTTTGATCATCTACTTGATTGAAGATAGTCTGATTTTAGTGATATTTTGGGAATTACAATTACAGTCCCTCATCGGACCATGCATTTGAACAAGAACAATTAATACATTCATACACCAGCAGATTCAAAACTATGAAATACCAGTATTTTGTAAACAAATTCAAAGGTTGTTTTGTAGAAACACTCACCTTATGCAAAAAATGAAATTTGAAAATGAAATAGCAAAAAATGAAATTTGAAAATGAAATAGCAAAAAATGAAATTTGAAAATGAAATAGCAATTTGAAAATGGAATCTTTATGTTTCCTTTCCAATATGGCAAAAAAACTTTCCTCATCAAAATTTTTACCTTTTATATGCCTTCTAAAAGAGGCGGTTTGGAGGGAAACTATAAAAATTCCCTTTCCCATCACAACCCCATACACACATGCACATATACTTCATGATATATATATATATATATCCATGCATAATTTCATAACCACATATGCATTCATAATGACATTTATGCTCGATGGAGGAGATAACTTCAGCTTGAAGAAGATTGAAGGCAGCGACCCGGTCCAAATGTTGACAGTCAGCATATCTGAAGACAGGTTCAGGGATGGGTGCCGGTTGCTGAAGAAGTTGGAAGATTTGTTGAAGGAGCTCACCAGGAACCTGAATTTCAACAGATTTGCTAGAGAGTGCAGTGACAGCTTCAGTGGTGGCTTAAACTTCAGTCTTCACAACGTTCAACATATCTTTGATATCACGCACCTCAACTTGGACAGCAGAGAGGTCGTTAGTCAGATTTTCCTTGAAGGGCATTGCCTTGTGCACTTCGTCCATCTTATCGAGGACAGTGGTAATAGCAAGCAGCAATAGCTTGACATCCTCAACCATGTCATAGGCTTCAACCTCGATGACTAGGGGTTCATTCTTCAAATGACATGTAGAGTCAAGAGACCATTAAGCATAAGATAGCTCAGGATTAGTAATAAATAAAGAAAGGGAGGACTGGTGTATACCTGAGGGGTCATCAGTGATATCTGAAGGATTACCACTAGGCATCTCTAATTTGTTGTCTTGAGGATTAGCAACAAGTATCTGAGGATATTCAGGATGAAATTCCTCAGGTCCTGTGGTGATGGCTCCACCAATAGTAGGGAAAACCAGCATAGGATCATCAGGACGTGTTACACAGACCAAAGAATGAGGGGATGAGAGAATGAATGAGAAAGTAAGTTGAGGATCAACAGTAGCGATGATGGTATTCACATATTCAGTGATTTGAATCACTGAAGTGGTTGGGGTAAGAGCCACGAGTACGATAACATCTGAAGAGATAGCTGAAGAGCTTGAGAGGGTTGTAGAAGGTGCCTCGGGGGAAGGCTTTTTTCAATAGTTGAGAGCTATTGAGAGTTCTCAGCTAGATTGTTTAGGTTCCCCTTTTTGGATTTCTTAGCCCTCTTTGAGGGACTAAGAGGGGCTTCAGATGGTGTCCTCTTGCGAGAGGATAAGGTTATAGTGGATGGGATAGACTAAGGGAGGTTTTCTACAGTCTTAGCAACTTGAGAAGAAGAAGGAGGAGGAAGAGGACGAGCATTGGCTATTCTCAGCATGGGACCGAATAGGCCAATTGCTGAAGGCTTTGTTTTGTGATCAAGAATCCTTGATCCAAGCCGACAGATACGGAGGTCACCTTCAATGGGGTATCTTGTAGAGAGAATCTTGGAAAGAATTCCACTGAGTAACTTGGTTTAGGGGACAACTTTTTCAGGTTGACCTTGTTTAGCTTCAACACCATATCGTTGAATATCATCTTGGCAAAGTTGACTTTGATATCTCTAATCGCTGAGCAGCCGATGTTCAGCGCCACTCTTGAAGCTTGGCCTTATCCCCCAGTCTTTCCACCCATGCATTGAATAAAGTGCAAAAACAGGTATTGCCATACAACAAACATCCTGTTCTTCTCAATCTTCATTAGTGAGTTGTTGAGATTAGAGGTAGAGTCTTTCTTTAGAGACCAGTTGTGGCCAATATCATATAGAATCTTGATGATATGGTCAGTTTTTGGGTCTCTTGCATAGGAAACAGACTTAAGAATGTTAGACCCCATAATTATTATCATAAAATTAATGAAAAATGTAAAAGTATGGAAGTCCAGAGGACCGATGGAATAAGAGCTGGAAAATACCTAAGTGCTCAAGGCGAACCAGAGATGCGATGAATGGTCCATAGGTGCGATGAACAATGCATCTCCATCACCCCTCTGGTTATTAGCACTTAGCAGATTCTACAAGAGTTCAATCAGAGATATCCAAGAAAATAAGAAACGTAAAGACTCCTGGTTGAACATAGTACCTAGAAGACTGTTGGAGATGACTCATCGACAGCTGGAATCGGTTACACAAGGTAGTTAGAGATAACTCTTAAATTCTAGATAGATATCTTTTCCCTAAAATATATCATAGATATCTTTTCACTAGATTGTTATCTCTTAGCCTAGATTGCTAGTATAAATAGTTATCATATGTCTTGTAAATTAATCAATTCCTTTACGTCAAAGTTATTATAGTGAAATCCTTTGAAGCTTCATATTCTTCTGAATATTTTATAAGTTGTTCTTCACTATTTTCATTCATACGATAGATTTAGGTTTCATAACATAAATCTTCATGTTATATTGAAAGATCTAGGATTAACAAGGAAGGCGAAGAGCAGTCCGCACGGTTGAGAAACCAAAACTTACTTGCAGTTGGTTGATCTCACAGAAAATCTGGTCAATAGAATTACCATTCTTGTCCTGCACCATCTTTACTTCAGCAGTGTACCATAACTGCCTCAGAAGGTCCTTCACCAATACTGGTTCGAAGGTAAGATAATATCCAAGTACAGAGTTCTTTAAGAACTTAGCAGCATCTGCAAATTGTGGTTTGTTTCCAGGTACGTCTAGAAGAGCCACATGGTTGTTTGGCTTGAAGGTGATGTCCTCTAAAGCAAAGTTAACACTTTGGGCAGCAGCCATTTTTGTTTAAGAAAGAATAGAAGAATAGAATCGTGCACAAATTAAGGTTAGAAAATCACTTTAGGGTAAAGTTTGAAAGAAAAAATTTCTTTTGAAAAACCAAAAGAAGATTAGGGTTTTTAGAAACTATGTTAAAATTAAGAAGAAAAATGATTTACAACCTGTTCTTTGTATTTAGAAGAAAGAAACACGTGTTTAAATTACAAACAATGTTTCTTAGAAGATTAACAACCAAAAAAAGGGGGTTACAAACCTGTTTCTTGAAGAAAAGGGAAGAAAATGGTTTGAGAGGGTATTTGGGAGTTCTTTGTTAGACCCCATCTTGTGAAAGTATAAGTAAGAAGCCTCTTACTCTAGTCCATAGGACTTAGTCTTTAGAAGCAGTCTGGACTAAGAGTTATCATTTAGAAGAACTCAAGACCCAGAGCTCTTACTCAAAGTGTTAAGGATCTCACATACAGAGCCCGCGCTCAATTCTGTGGATGATCAAGCCTTAAGCGCCAAAAAGCTTAAGCGCTTAATGCAGAGCTACCAACTGCATGTGTCGAAGCCTCGAAGAAAAGGAGGCTTGACAACGATGAGGACCCAGACCAGTCTAGCCCACAAAGTTGTCAAGAGGGGGAGAACCAGCCAGCAGCCGCCACAAGTACCATTCCAAAGTCTACCCCCTCTGCCTCTGCTCCTCGCCAACAAGTGCCAACATCATCAAGTCACAAATCAAAGGATGCGCATGCACATGCAGAGGCGAAAAGGAAAGGAAAGATGCCTACTGCATCCACAGCAGAGCCATAAGGGCGAAAGAAAAATGAAGAGGATGTGATCCAACTCCTCTTTGTATACACCTCTTCATCTGAATTAGAGCCCCTCTCATCCTCCACAGAGTATGGCATGGAGACTGCTGCTCCATCTGCAAGGAGGTATGAAGAAGAAGAACTGGTGGCAGTCAATGTAGCCGACCCAGAACTGCTAACAACTATTCCAACGGTTGTCCCACTTGAAGGAGTGATAGTTGTTGCACCACCACCACACCAGAACACGCATAGAACCAAGGTCCCTGTTCAAGGGACCAGAGTCGTTACACCTGCTATGAGGCAGAGGGTCCCCGTCAAACCTCGCACGCCAGATGCAAGCACAAGCAGTAGGCCTCAGAACTCCAAATGACCCGTTGATCGAGTACAACAGATCATGAATAATATGGATACAATGATGAGGCCCACACTCTGTGATAAGCCAATCAAGGACACTGCAGACAGCGAAGAAGTCTACCAATTTCTCTACAGCTTAAGGGATGTGACGCTTGTCGTCAAGATCAATCTTCATCCAACGGCTTAAGAGAACATTAGGCAGAGGTTCCTACGATGCTACACATAACGTGTCTCAGCAGTTCACTTAGTCGATGGCATCAAACAAATCCTTGACATTAGAAGACGAACCTTCACGCATATCCAGATCATATTCCACGAGTATACTGTTGAGAGGACCCATGGACAGATTAGCTCTTTCACATATTGTGATCTCATAAATCTGAATCCATGGGATCTTCTATCTCTATACTTCTTCATTAACCACCAGAAGGATAAGGGGATGAAGTATGCTCTGGCCAACTCAGAAATCAGGAAGACGATGACGGTCTCTTAGACTTCAGATGCAAGTTCGACTTCCAATTGGCTCTGGACTTGGGGACAGATCAGCTGAATGTTACTGCGCCTAATGAAGATCTAGAAGGCATCAAGAACATTCCCTCATGGACGGTGCTGGTGGAACCAGAAGTAGAGGTGGTCTTTCGAAACGAGCAAGGAAGGAAAATTTTCTTTCGAGAAGACCAGCGCCTAAAATATTCAAACTCTACTCTGCACTACATCAAAAATCATCTACTCAGAAGCAGAGATAAAACCCCTAGTGCAAAGGAAAGGTCTAATATAATAATAAGATCAATTGACAATCTGTTGGAGTTTCGCAAACTTCTTAAGAGGTTCATTAAGCTTCAATACATCTAGGCCTTCTTCTTGTAAGCATTTTTTTCTATCTTTTCAAGCATTGTAATTTCCTTTCTTCATATTGTAATCTTTAGATAGAAAATGTAAAACAGAGGTTACTTTCAACCTCTGGCTTCGATTAGACTTATGTTTTTTTAGTAAGAGTCTGTCTTAGTTACACTTAGAGGGAGATTGTTAGACCCCATCTTGTGAAAGTGTAAGTAAGAAGCCTCTTACTCTAGTCCATATGACTTAGTCTTTAGAAGCAGTCTGGACTAGGAGCTATCAAGCAGAATAAGTCATGACCTAGAGCTCTTACTCAAAAAGTCAAGGATCTCACATACAAAGCCCGCACTCAATTTCGTGGACGATCAAGCCTTAAACACCAAAAAGCTTAAGCGCTTGATGCAGAGCTACACTCCAGACACAGAGCTTTTGCATAGTACATGCAAAGCTTCTGCATAGTACATACAGAGCTTCTGCATAGTACATACAGAGCTTCCGCGTAGTACATGCAGAGCCTCTATATAGTACATGCAGAGCCTCTAGTCTCCTAACTCCATGAAATGCACACATAGTCCAGATATTCTCGCAAGCATCAAACAGATTCAAGGCGGCTTGACTTAGTCCGTACCACTTTTCAAGGGTAGTCAATGATAAGGATGTGGATTCAGCGATCAGAGTTTCAAGCCACAATTCTAGCATAATCTGTTTAACTTAGGCGTATATAAGGAGGCATCTTCCTCAGGTTCAAAATACCTGAAAGTGCCGACTTAGATTATAGCCAGTTCTTGTGAGAATACGTTTTAGATCGAGAATTTTTATTTTCATCTAATAAAAGCATCCGACTTATTCAAAGTCTTTTAGTGTTCATATATTTGTTGAATATCTCGTTTGATCAATTCAGTACACTGTTTTTATTTAATTCATAATCTTCATTAACTGTGTTTTCTGAAAATTAAGAGTATCTGGGTTCCAACATTCTTGTTTGCACAGTTCTTAAGAGAGAGTTTGTATAAGCATAAAGAGAAATATGAGAGGGAAAGTATGATACTTATAGGTGAGATGAGAGAGAAAGAAAAGAGAAGAAAATGACGATTCGAAATGTTGATCCTCTCTCTCATTGATCTGATGATAATCCCTTTTACCATTCGAAGTATTAGTGTTTATGTATTTTCAATTCCAGCGATCATCACTGAGTCTGTTTAGTGATCGCTGAAACACGCATTATAAATCCTACAGCGACAGCGATATACTTCAAGAAGACAAAACTCACACCGAAGAACCTTCAGTGATTGTCAAAGACTGAAACTAAAGATTAGTAACTGGCGCGTTCATGATCTAAAGCGGTATTTAGTGATTACAACCTGGTCAACATATGTGTGAAGGCTACACAAGCCTCAGTGAATGTTGAAGAGACCTCCAACGTTATTCCAGCATTCGACAATCAAATGAAGCTTGCCATGCATGATTATTTTTGTCTTGTCCTTCCATACACAAAGGACAAACCCATACCCTTTCAAGAGTATAGTACTGCATGGAGCCTAGTAGTCAACTCTAGTGCCTACCAACTCTATGAAAGGATGTCTGCTCATGACTAGACAAATGTACAATTCAGTGTTGCAAAGGACAAGCTTTCCTCTTAAAGCTTGATGCGTGTTCCAACCCTTCTGATTTGCATTTTATGCAATGGGTATAAATAGCTAAGTACTCTCTTCATGCAAGAGAGATCATACATCTATCAAAAGAACACATGCGCTTATCTTCAAGCAAGTTAGAATCTCTCTCAAAAATTATAAAGTTCTTACCCAAGAAGAACTTCTTTCTGTGTTTATCTTTCTGGCAAATCTTTTCTATTTTGTAAGTATATTTGTGTGTAATCTTAAGATTGTTGTAGATAGGTTATCTTTACCTTTTCTATTTCGGCAAACAATCTACAAAAAATCTATATTGATCCTTCTTTATCAATATATATTTTTAAATACAAAAGTTTTATGTGTTTGTATTCATCCCCCCTTCTACAAACTGTTCCTCTAAAACTCTTGTAGGACCAACAAGTGGTATCAGAGCAGTGTATTCTTCTCGTCTTGTTTAGTTGTTTATCTGCATTTTATTATCTCTTCTTTCTTTGGATAATTTATTACTTTTCAAATGGCTTTGCAAAATACAAGCACAAACTTTCACGATAATGGCTCCCATGCCAAACATCCCCGATTTATAAGAGACAATTTTAGTCTTTGGAAAAATCGAATGTCTCTTTTCCTGGAAGGTGTGGATCCTGAGATCCCACATTATATAGATAACTGACCTTATGTTTCGTATGCTATATTTCCGGCTGTTCCAGAAACACCTACGTCTGACGTGATTCCTAAACGATAGATTCCTAAGTTCCCTCATCAGTGGAGTGATGAAGACAAGAAGAAGGTGGCTATAGATAGATACTTAGCGAGATCTATAATAGCCATTTCTCTTCTTGATGAGGTCTATCACTCTGTGATGAAGCTTAGGACCTTGAAATCTGATAGTCCCCTTTAATGATCAATCTTCATCAAGCTTCATAACCATGGCAGATTTAAGATATGAACTTCAGGAACACATATAAGAACTTTGAGAGAGAAAACCAACATTCAATTGCTCTGGTCAAACTCTCTATACGTATTATGATTTACAATAAAGCTCTCTCTTCAAGATTATAAATACATCACCCTATTTATAGGGTCAAACTTCTAATCAAAAGTCAAAGTCAAACCTATCTAAGAAAAGTCAAACACGATGACTTCTACAATTATAGACACTATTTAACTTTCAAGACGAATACAATTTAATACTGATTTTCAGTCCTAACATTCTCCCCCTTTGTATTCAGACTTGAAAGAAATTCTGCGCTTTGAGTCTTGTTTGAACTTTGAAACTTTAAGCACATTATGTCTTCTTCAAAAGAATTCTACAACTTGAAATCTTAAAACAATCAACTGTTGAGATAGATCTTCTAGATTCTCCCCCTCGAATGTAGAATGGCAATGATCTTCTCTTTTGACAATGTAGAACAGTAATCATCAGAAACAATGTACAAGATGTATCTTCAAAGAATCTTCAGATAATAAATCAGAAACTTTCTCTTTGGTAAACTTTTGAAACAACGATCTTCTCATTCAAAAACTCTCAGTCGTTGTAGCATCGGAATAATCTTTTGGAATCATCTCTAGTCATCTCCAGTCGCACTTATTTTAAGTCTTTTGCCAATTCCGAAGTTACTCCCCCTTGATCTTTACATCAAATTCCCTTTAAAATGTTCGGAAATGAATATTTCATTCATTATTACATACTCTCCCTTATGATGAAATGAGAATCATTCCATCATACATAAGATGAATGAAATCCTCCGCATAAACCGTCAATTCATGAAATTGTAAATAGATCTTTGCAAATCCACTTATTTAATCTTTTCAGATTAAGGGAATGGGAAGGTAACATCCAATTTCAACGAAGAAAATTGTTTTCAATCTTATAAAAAGATTGGCCTGTGAGTATAACAGATATACTCAATACAACGGATGTGCTGTATATATGAGACTTTTTGATGCTCATCTCACCAGGTCTTCCCTTCAATCATCGATAGCTTAAGAATAGCATATATATGAATGTTTTGGCAAATTAACATATAAAATGCTAAATCTRTRTAGTKTAVAARRATAAAGCAWYDWATGCTTCTGTTTAGGCTCAAAAAGATAAACCGTGTGGACTACACAAATTTATCAGACTC
>NC_037528.1:36691984-36693306 GCF_001531365.2 Cynara cardunculus var. scolymus | reverse complement strand
CAATCTAAACAACCTTTGGTTACACACAGATCTTTAGCAAATACAAGAAAAGATAATGCTAGAAAATAAAGATCTTTTACTTAAGCAAGGAGAGGTTAGAAGTAAGAATAGGATAGCAGAGAGATGCGTGTGTACATGCTCACTTGCATGGAGAAGAAAACACTTCCATTTATACCCAGTGCATTAAATGAACATTTAATGCAATAAGGTAGGGTATAGAGTRCGTGTYAAGCCTTAAGAGGAAGGCTTGTCCTTTGCTACAATGAATAGTACAAAAACACTATTCTTGAGCAGACATTCTCGCCTAAAGTTGGTGGACAAAGAGTCGACTAATCGGCTCCGTACCGTACTAACTTTAGTAAGGGTATGGGTTTGTCCTTTGTGTGCAAAAGGACAAGACAACAACAATCGTGCTAAGCAAGTTTCCTTTGATTGCTGAATGCTGGAATGACCTGAAGGTCTCATCATCATTCGCTGAAGCTAGAGCAGTCTTCACACATCTGTAAAAAGGTTCGTAATTACTGAATACCGCTTCAGATCAGGTACTCGCCAGTCTCTAATCTTCAGTTTCATTCTTCGACATTTGCTGAAGGTTCTTTGGTGTGAGTGTAGTGTTCTTGAAGTATTGTTTGTCTCTAAGATTTACAAAAGCAAGTTCCTCAGCGATCACTGAACATACTCTGTGTCTGATCGCTGGAACTGAAAATATAGAAACAAAATTACATCGATAGATTAAAAGGGATTATCATCAAATCACTGAGAGAGAGGATCAACAATCTCCCCGTATTGGATGATAACAAGATAACATAAAGAAAGTTATCTTATGAAATAATAGTAAGGAAAAGTTACATATAACGTACATGTCCTTTTTTACTATTTTGGGATCTTTTTCTGTTTGGTCAATCTCAGCTTGAGAAGTTTTCTGAAGTTATATCTAAGAAAATTACAAGTACGGAAACTGAAACTGAAAGCTTGTTCACTGACTTATAGACTGTCAGCAAACGAGAAAAGTAACACTGGAACTCATAGACTTGTGTCCCTATTACTTTTTTCAAGGATCTTTTTCAGTGAGGCACATGGAATACTCATTTTATTAATCAATGGAAATAATACAAGTATTACGGTACATGTTCATAATTTACAAAAATGTAAATACAATCAATGAAAGAAGATATAGAAAAAGAATTACAAGGAAAAGTGGATTGAAGATACATATAATTCCTTAATCTAAAACACTTAGATCTTTGTACACAGGTACATCTTCACCAAGTTTTCTTCGACGTTGGATTTCTCTTCGAATCTTCAGATCGACGACTTTTCCA
>NC_037528.1:36690442-36691884 GCF_001531365.2 Cynara cardunculus var. scolymus | reverse complement strand
TTGAAACATTTATCTGTTGAGAGATAAATGAGTAGTTGGTGGGTTGTGACAAGAATTGGCCTGGGCTTTGCCTTTTTCAATATTAGTCTCCAAAGAATCGAGAACTAATAGATTATATGGTATGCCCGGATTATGTAAGTTTGGAATAGGATTTTCATTTTCTTTTAATCCTGACACAACTCTCGTCAATTCTTTTAGCTCACAACAACCACCCCTCTCTTTTTCATTTTAGTGTCAGCACACAAACCCTTTTGTATTTATACTCACTTAGATATGGTTGTCCTCTTGGGTAGGTCTATCGGTTTTGACATTCCATAGAGGTATTTCTGATAAGCACTCAGTCCCTCCTAAAATAGCACATTATGCACATTTGATCACAAAGGTTGATCAAAAAATATTATTTCTTTAAAGCACAATGATCAGATAAAAAATTTGATCAAATTTATTTTGGCTTTAAGCACAATTAATGAAAGAATTATGCGACAACGATTCAATTATTCAGTATATACGAGAGAAATGAATGAAGATCTGTAAGAACAAGTTTACAGAAAAAATGAATGTATATGAATCAATGTAAAAAAATATCAGAAAACAAAATTGAATACAAACGAGTGTATTATTACTGAAAATGATTATCGTATAAGAGAGGTGATAATAACAGTTTGAAGAACAGCTGAAACAGGTATTGGAGTTATGTACGATGAGAAATTACACAAGTAAAATCTCAGGAAATACCTGTTCAGAGAATGTACTCGTTTCCAAAAAATAGTTTCATTTTCAAAAACATTTATTCAAAAATTCTAGAGTCTCCCCCTAGAAAACAGATTTAAGTAATGATTCAGTTAAACTCAAAAAATTAAAAAATTTGAAGAAGACATTTTAAGTACGGGTTCTAAACTGATTGTTTAGAAACTACACTCGGTAAAGCACGGGTCCTGAACTGAAATGTTCAGAAGCCTCGTTTGGAATAAATTACAACTCCCCCTGCAATGGTGTATCATTGAAATGATATTCTGATCAGCCCAAAATTGACACACCTGCAAAACCAAATTAAGTAGGTTTTGGTACCCAAACGAACTTGGGTCCTATTTTGTTGGTATCGGGTTGGGGTATGTTGTAATTTCCAAACCATTTATTTCTATAAGATATTTTCTTTTCAGCACTATTAACAAGATGATTATATACATAATATGATTCATGCCAATTATTATAATCATACTTGTTCTTACCTTTCCAGTTGTTCTGATAACTGTTATCTCCATGGCACCTGTTGAACATTTTGTTATTGACAAAATTATTGGTTCTGCATGTTGAGCACATAATCCTTCTCTTGCTAAGATTGATCAGATCATTAGTGGATCTCACAAGGCAAGGAATATTGTTAGTAACAACAGGTGTATGAGATAAAACAGATTCAGACTTATTAACCCAAATGCTTTTAA
>NC_037528.1:36683555-36690167 GCF_001531365.2 Cynara cardunculus var. scolymus | reverse complement strand
AGTATCCAAAAACTTACTTTCTAATTCCTTCTTTGACTTTTCAAAAAATTTACGTTCTTTCTCAAATTTCTTTCTCTCTTCGTCTGAACTTCCCTTCTCATTTTCTGAAGCAATGTCAATCCATTTCTTTTTCTCTGTAAGCTCTTTGGCAATTGCAGCATTTTTTTACAGTGTTTTTCTTTTCAAGAACAAACATTCTCTTCTCTTCATCTCATTCTTTCCTTTTCTGAACAATGCTGTCCGACAATTCCAAATTCTTTCTTTGACATTCTTCTTCATACTCTTTCTTCTCTTTATCAAACTTAGATCGTTCCAAGATGGTAAGTTGTTCAAAATCTGAAATTTGATTTAAAAGAAATTTAGCATTCAGCTCAAGAGAATTAATCTTATTTTCATAAGATTCACGTTCAGTACAAAATCTTTTCTCTATTTCAAAAAATCTTTTCTTCTCTTTTTCAAAAACTAATCTTTCAGTATCCAAACTTTGTGCAGACTCCAAAACTTTTCCTTTCCCTATCTCCAGTAAATTCTTTAATTCAAACAAATCAATCTCATGTTTATGAATTTTCTCAGTAAAGTCCTCAGTCTCTGTATTTTTTCTCCCAAAAGAGTTCCTCTCAGCATTTAGTTCATTTTGAACTTTTTGGAGTTTATTGAACAAATCTTTATTAGACTTACTCCATGTTTTTATCTCTTTGTCACATTCTATTTTGACATCATCCAAGGATTTTTTAAGTTTATTATTCTGATACTTGGATTCATTCTCAACTCTTTCTAATATTTCTTTATGCTCCTGATTCAAAATTTTAATACTTTTCTCATTAGCATAATTCATAATTTTATAGTTCACAGTGCTCTTTTCCAGCTCAGCAATTTTCTCTCTCACCTCCTTTAGAATATCTGCCATTTAAAAAAAATTGATCAGTTAAAGGATCTATGCAGTGAAATCAGTAAAAGAAATTAGGAACAATTAAGCTCAAAAAGGAATATAAAAAAACATAAAAACTGATGAGAATACAGAAAATCGGCGAAAAACTGTCAAAATCAGTAAAAAACAGTCAAAACTGTTGAAAACAGTTAAAAACAGTCAAAGACAGTTTAAACTGATGAAAAACAGTTTATGTGATAGAAAACAGTTCAAAGATTCTCAAACAGTTTAAAACACAAACAGATAAACGAAAAGATCCAATAAAAAATAAAATCTATACAAAAATAAAAACTAAGAAACCCAAATTACAAACTAATTCAAAAACGCAACAAAATCCCTTAATATGATTACACCAAATGAAATTCTTGGTCAAATCAAATGGTAGCGTGTAAGAGCTGTTACAATCCTTGATTCACAACCAATAATATGTATCTGTGCAGCTTCCTCTAGCAGTTTCTGATTGTGCTTTGTCCTGAATGACAGCAAACTTGTAAACAAATTCTGTGCGCTAATCTGTCTAAAACAGCAAACAACAAATTATAAACAGATTTCTATTACACAGATTGCAACAACTTAAGATTGAACAAAGAATCTGTATATTGCAACTGTGGATTTAAGCTTGCAAACTTGAACAGTTGTCCTTCTCAGATTGCTGTCACAACTAGAGATTAAATCATCCAACCAATCACCAAGGCTGCATTCACCAAGGCTTTCACAACTAGAGATTGTTGTCCACTGTCTACTACTGCATTCACCAAGGCTGTCACAATTACAACTGTGATGACAGATTTTAGTTTAGAAACCAGCCACTTTCTGAAATGTGGGTTTCATGATCAAGCATGGGAGGTGTTTGTGCTTTGTTGCTGTTGCTTAAGATTTCCACCAGCCTGGTAAATCAGATTGAGAAACTTTGCCATAGCCTGTGTGTCCTAGCCTTCTGTTTAAGTCTGCAACTAATAAAAGCTGTGAATATCGTGAATCAGAACAGAAATAAACCAATTTCTGTTTGACAGCAGTTTGTTTGATAACTGAAACAAACAGATGCTGTTTTAAGCTACCAAGTGCTTGAATGAATGCAAAATAAAGCAACCAAGACAGTGGCAGAATACAGTCTTCAATATTACACAATTTGTCTCTGTGTTTAGTCACAGCCCTCAAACAGCCACTCAAGTTTGTTTTAACTTGGTCAAGAAAAACAAACCAGAAGCCTGTAAAAGTTGGAGCTTTCTCCTTGGATCTGCTACAAGCCTTATCTGAAAGTTTGTATGTATGAGGTGTCTTAAGTGCAGCAGCGATGTACCAACTCCAGCTTCAAACAAATAGCAACAACACTCTAAACCGGCTTTAAACAGTCGTGCACCCTCTGGCCAAGCTGTACTTGCTGCATGTGGCTCATCAGAACCTACAGCTGCACATCAAACTCGAACATGTTTTTCAAATATATTGTCTAAGATGCACAAAACACAGTCCGCTATACAAACAGCAGAAAATTCAGTTTAAGCCTGTGCAATGTTTTAAATCGAAAGCTTCACAAGCATAACAATTACAGTAATATTTTTGAGCAGCCACGTGAAAATCCCTGTTCTCCTTGATAACTTTCCAGATCTTTACAGCCCAGAATTGAAATCATGAAGCATGAACAACTCCTATCACCTGAGCGATTTAGAATCCGATTGATCTTGATGCTTATCCAATCACTAGTCCGCTCAAATCTCTTGCTTAAATTGCTCACAAAACAATCACAGAACCAATCGAGGTGATTTACCAGAACCTTTGTAACAATTCAAAATTGATTTAACAAAACCTGTGATGTGCGATTTAACAAGTGATTTAGAAATCAGTGGTAAGCGATAAACACTAAACCGACTAGTTAGGTTTACACAACAGAAACTAAGCCAAGCTCCAAGCGATTTATGAAAATCAAATCATGAAGCAATCCTAAATCGATCAAGACAAAGTTCAAAACCGGTCACTAGTCCGCTAAATTGTTTTGCTTAAATCAAGTAAAATCTGAGCGATTATAATCCGGTCACTTATCAAGAGATATGGCCTGAGACTTCTGAACAAGGTGCAAGGGTTGGTGAGGAGCCATCAACTCAAGACGTTACTGCTGAAACTTCTGACCCGAAATCAGTCCGAGAAAGAACAATTGAGGTTATTGATGTTGGAGATGAAGGTTTGGAGACAAGTCCTACGATCGAGACAATGGTTGAAAAGCCGGCGGACTCCACTGTAGGAACAAGGATGCTATTGGACTTGTCTGCCAAGGTTGGTTTCAACGAAGTGTTCTCTAAAACTCTAGGTGGAGAGCAAGACTTTGGAGAAGACATTGACAATATAGACGAATCAACTGGGATCTATTTTGACTTTGAAGCCAACATAGATGATGAAGATCTAGTCTTTCCTGTTCAAGAAGAACGTCAGTTTGCTCCAAAATCTTCCACTGCAGTCATATCTGATGTGCCAGACATTCCAGCTCAAAGAGAACATGTTGATCCAACTGAAATCTTCACCAGAGACTATGTGCCATTTCATATTAGAGCTAATTTTCCTGGATATGATCGAGCAAGGATCAGAGAGCCATATCTTGAAGATATCTACTTTGGAATCTTCATCCGGTATAGAAAAGTGCTAAGTGGCGACAAAGTTTTGGGTATTCATAAGTAGACAAGAGAATATCGTACTGAATACCGTCATCTTCTGAAATCCAAGTGTCAACCAATCAGTGAAGTTCGTACAAAGCATCGGATTGTGACGATCAAACAAATAGATGCTCAAAAATTGTTGAGAATCTGGTATCCTGTTTTCACTGTAACAAGGCAAGATGGTCAGATTTGGAGATTCAGCAAAGCAGACTTCTCGAACTTATACTTAGATGACCTTGAATATATGCATTTTGAACTAAAAAACATGACGATTAGAAAATAAGGAGAATTGGTTGCTCTTGAAGTAATCAAGAGATTTATACGATGTCATGTGAAAATGGCAATGGTCATTGATGTACAGATGGGGCTTGAAGACAATCAGCGAATCATCAATCTTAAAAGACCAAATCAAGACCTAGAAGACATTGAAGGCTATCCAGTGTATATGGTTCTTGAAAGCCCAGAGTTCGGGGTCGTCTATTTTGCTCAACTACAAGTAAAAAAGTTCATGAGGTTTAGCGAGTTGAATAAATATTCTAACGGTACGATCAAATTAGTGAGAAGGGCACTTGACTTGAAGAGGGTGATGAACGATAAAGCTGCTGAATCTGAACGGATGAGTTCCAAGGAAAGATACTTGCTGATCAATGCAATAAATTTGCTCGAGGAAAAGATCCAATATAGGAATGCTCTGAGAAGGCTGGAGAAGATTCTTGGACTGCGTAAAAAGAAATTCACAAGAGTCCAAACTTGAATCCAAAGGGGGAGAATGTTGGGTTCAAGTTAGAGCGTTAAAGTTGTATTCAAGTTTCTCCTTAGAATAGCATTATTTTGTAATAGTGTAGTTTACTATTCCTAGTATAAATAGTATTTTCCTTTGTAATTGTCATTACGAAGTCATTAGCAGAATTGTAATATTCTCTCTACTTTTATGTTCATCTTGATTCTTGAAGATCATATCATGTTTGTATGATTTCTAGACTTCACAAACTTTCTTTTCTTAGTAAGCTTCTTCTGTTTCCTTGAATTCTTTTTGGTTTTACTCTTTTTATAATAAACATCCTCRRAAAYAGGTTTTTGATTAAAATTCTTTTGAAAATCTGAAGCTAAATCAGAATCCTCAGTCATATTATTTTTAACAATGAAATTTTCATGACTGGGTAAATTATTTGTAAAATCAAACTTATCAACTTCATCATCTAAGCAAACATCTGAATTTAAGATATTAGAAAAATAATTTCTTCATTAAAAACATTTATTTCTTCTGAGTCATTAGCTTAACTCAAAGATTTTTCGCACGAAAAATACTCAGACTCAACATGTTCCATTTTTATTATAGAATTTTGTAAATGTTCAATTTTATCTAAAAATTCTTGTTTTTGCTTGTTAAATGAAAGTCTTTCTTCAGTTAAAATCTTTTCCAACTGAACCACTTGTTTTTCTAAAATAAGAGTAGGAGCGTAAGGCTTTGGTTCAACTGGTTTTGCTTCAAGCTCTACTTTTGAATAACTATGGAAATAATCTGTTGAAATTGCAGAGTCTTGATTTTTGTAACTTTCATTTAGATTTGAATAATTAAACGGAACCTGCATCTTGTCTTTTCTTTGACGATTATTATCTTCTTGTTGTTCAACCTCGTCAAAAGATTTTGTAAATTTTACCGAATACTCGGGACCACAAAAAAGATATTCAGAATTATATAAGGTCGGGGAATAACGTAAAACTTTTTCTAAAAATTTAGGATTTTCATACCCCAGACCTTCCCGAGGGTTAAAATATCTCGTCTTAGATAGTTTGTTTAAAAATATGGTTTGATCAGTTTGTCCTCTTTTGTATAAAATTTCTTCTTTAGCCTTCAGAATTTTATTTAACTGAATTATTTGAAGATCAAGCTTACTTATTTTAACAATCTGTTCTTCATTAACTAATTCTAATGATTTATATTTTTCCTTCAATTCAGATAATTCGGCTTTCAAAACATTGGATTTTTCATCAAATAATTTGGACTCAGATAACAAAGACTTAGCCCAATTCARGTTTCCAGCATTTTCAATATATAATTTGGTATATTTTTCTTTTTGCGTTTTTAAATGATCTTCAAAATTATTTGAACGTAATTTTTCTGATTTTAATTCTTGGTGGAAAGTTTGAATTTTGAGCATCATCTTTTGCATCTGTTTAATGCATGATTGATGTAATACCTCTTCATTCATTTCAGCAGTATGTTCTTCTTCTTCACCTGACAAACCTTTATCTGTTCTAGCCATCAAGCACACATGTGCAACAACTTTAGTTTCTTCTTCTTCATCAGTCAGATTCAACCAGTGTTCATCCTCAGCCATAAGTGCTTTGCCGACATCTCTTCGTTTGGACAGAAGAAATTTATTCTTGTAGTAGTCGGGTATCTCGATTTACCGGCCTCCTACAATTTACAGCAAAGTAGCCTAGCTTACCACAGTTACAACACTTAGTGTTCTCATCTGCTACACCTTTGGTAAATTTCTTCTTTTCTTCCGGCTTTTTCTCATATTTTTTCTCGAACCTCTTTTCTTCATATTTCTTCTTCTCGCCAAATTTGTCTTTGTATTCATATTTTGAACCTGACGAGAATCTCTGGTTGTTCGTGTGTGGCCTTTTTGAGAACTTCTTCTGGAATGCTTTAGTCAGCATTGCCATTGCCTGTTTGATCTCTGACATTTCAAAATCTGAATCTGAGCTGTTACTGTCTTCTTTTTCAGACTCACTTGACTGGCTAACTTCTTTGACTTGCTTTCCAGATCTTCTTTTTAATTTCTTCTCCTTTCTCTCAGATACAAGAGCCAAAGGATCAACAACTTCTTTTTCTTTCTTCTTTRCATTTCGGATTTCCAAAACATCTTGCTCATTTTGTTTCAAAGTTTCATAGATTTCATGAAAATCGATATCAGATAACTGTTTATTGAATCTGAAATGATTTGCAAATGATTTCCACTCTGACTGGAGATTGTTATGAAACTTAACATTTATCTCTATTGTAGTTTTAGAAATTTCATTCTTTGT
>NC_037528.1:36655858-36683089 GCF_001531365.2 Cynara cardunculus var. scolymus | reverse complement strand
AGGTATCTCTAGAAAGTATACAGCAGGACCTTCCAGTAAAGATGAAGTTCTCTCAATGAAGTTCAGAAATCTATCTCTCCACTGATTATAATCACCACGAAACAGAACAGGTGGCTTGGTATCAGTACCAATAGCCATTGCTTCTCGTGAACTCATAGTATCAATTCGTATGAAGTAGGATCAACTGCAGTTCAAATTTTGAATTAAAGGATCAGTTTACAAAAAATATATCTGATAAACTCTAAACAAAGATTTGCACACATTCAACACTTAAAAAAATTTAGGCACAAAAGCTTATCCAGATTAGTAATCCGGTCAAGCTTATCCGGATTGAAAGTCCGGTCAACAAAGAGACTATTCAACAAGTTATCCGGATTAGAAGTACGGCCAACAAGCAATTCTAAATCGCACACAACACTTAACCAGATTTAAACAATTAAGCAAAATTCTAGATTAAGCAAAATATAATACGGATAAGACACAAAAATCAATTTGAATTAAAATTCTCAAATCGGATGTTTTCAACACTTAGTCAAAATTCCAAAATAAAAATCGGACGTAAAAAGTCAACAAGTCAAGGTCAACAAAGTCAACAAGTCAAAGTACGTATAAGTCTTAATACAAATCGATCAAAAGTCAAAGAATTAAATCGATCAAAAGTCAATATCCGTTCAATCACCAAAGAATATACGATCAAAAATATAAATCGCTCAAATAGACAAATGCACTAAGTACAAGTCTTACCAAGCGGATTCTCTAAATCGCTTACAAAATCGCACACCTCTTAAACGACTTACCAATCAGATTGTTTAAATCGCCCATTAATCCGTTCAGGTTACCAATGACTTACCAGCCGGATTGTTTAAATCGCTTGATTATCCGTTCAAGTTATCAACGATTTACCAGACGGATTGGTTAAATCGCTTGATTATCCGCACAACACAACTCAAAAATCACACGGATGTTAAATCGTACAAGTATTAAGCGGATAACACCCTAAATCRCACAAGTCTTAAGCGGACTAATATTCAACCAAAAACACAAAATTTCACACTTTCTACCAAAAATTTGGATCATAACATGAAAAAATATGACTTTTAAAGAATATTTTCCAGAATACGAAAACTCAAAATTCAACTAAAACATGTTTAAAACTTGCTTAAAATAAAAAATAGTGTGAATCAAAGTTGTTCGAAATACAAAAACGAATCTAGCGATGTAAATCTTTTCAAATAACACTCAAAAAATAACCAATTTAGGCTCAAAAACCCAATCTGGACGAAGAACACTCAAGAACAGTGATGAACATCATAGACCCAGATCGATCAATCTTCAAAAATTCGTGCAAAAATGTGCAAAAATTGTTTAATCCTTTAATCGAAACTGCTGCAGTCTGCTTTGATACCAATTGTGAAGTCCAAGATTCATACAAACATGATAAGATCTTCAAGAATCAAGATGAATAGAATAGTAGAGAGAATATCATCAAAGATTGATTTGATTGAGAGAGAGAGAGAAAATTACAGCTCAAATCTTGATTACAATATGCTAATTACTTGGTAATGACAATTACAATGAAAATACTATTTATATTAAGAAAAATAGAAAAGCTACATTATTACAAGGTAAGAAAACTAAGAAGAAACTTGAATACAACTTTAAAGCTCTTACTCAAACCCAACAAACAGTCACTTGAGTTTTCCCTTGCTTATCTCTACCCCTAGGGGTAGCTCTGTTTGTATTGTTTCACAGTACAAAGATTGTCCTTTACTTAATTGAGATCGGATTCGGAAGATCAATCTGCTTCCAATGAAAAATGAACCATTTTGATATAATTGTTGGTCTGGATTGGTTATCCGAACATCGGATTATGATCGACTTCGATTCAAAGCAAGTGATATTTGGGGATAAAATCATCTCTGAATATTTATTCCAGGGTGTCTCGCCTAAACCTGGAACCCAAGTCATATCGGCCTTCTAAGCTAAAGCTTTAATCTAGCAAAGTTGTGAAGGCTTCTTAGATGCACTTCAAGATCTAGGTGAGATACAACTTAAACCTGAAGATATTCATATTGTTAATGAATTTCTAGATGTTTTTCCAAATGAACTCCCCGGCATTGCTCCAGAATGTGAAGTTCAATTTTCTATTGATTTAATTCCGGGAGCTGCCCCAATTTCAAAAGCTCCATATCGTATGGCTCCTTCGGAAATGAAAGAGCTTGAAGTACATATTTACTCAAAAAGAGTTAAACATGCGACAACGACGATGACTCGAACTTCTAAAGGACTACGATATCTGAATTCAGTACTATCCGGGTAAAGCGAATGTTGTTGTCGATGCCTTAAGTCGTAAAAACGTTGGTAATGTGTCTTGTATAATGGTGCCACCTGAAATTTCTAAAGAGCTAGAAAGATCGAGCATTGAATTTTATCTTCACGGAGATGTTGGTTTGTTATCTGCTTGTACGGTTGAACCAACTTTGATTTCTTGAACTAAAGAATCACAAGTTTAAGATGGTAAATTATAGGCGGTTGTGTAAAAGTTGAAAAATGATCCAAAATCTGAATATAGGATTAAAATGATGGTATTATCTGGTTTCGAGATCGACTTTGTGTATCTAATGTTGCTGATCTAAAAAATGCAGTCATGAACGAGGCCCACAACTCATCTTTCTCAATTCATCCTAGCTCGACCAAGATGTATAAAGACTTGAAACAATACTTTTGGTGGAACGGAATGAAATGAGATATAGCCAAATATGTAGCTAGTTGTTTAACATGTTAACAAGTTAAAATTGAACAGCAGCAGGTCAGTGGTTTACTACAGCCATTAGAAATCCCTGTCTGGAAGTGGGAACACATTTCCATGGATTTCGTAACTGGTCTACTAAAAACGCCAAGGCGTCACAACACGATTTGGGTTATAGTTGATTGATTGACAAAATCTGCTCACTTTCTCCCGATCCAGGAAACGTATTCAGTAAGTAAACTTACTGAAATTTTCCAACGAGAAATCGTAAGATTACACGGTACGTCGGTTTCTATCATATCTGATAGGGACCTGCACTTCACGATTATGGACTGGATTGAATAAAGCTTGGGGTTCAAGATTGACTATGAGTTCAGTGTTTCATCCTCAAACTGACGGGCAAACCGAACAAACAATTCAAATGCTTGAAGATATGCTACGGGCGTGTGTTTTGGAGTGGGCCGGTAGTTGGGATAAGTTTCTTTATCATGTGGAATTCTTGTATAATAACATTTGGCAATCCAGTATCGGGATGGCTCCGTACGAGGCCTTATATGGACAGAAATGGCGTGCGCCAACCTGTTGGAATGAAGTCAGAGAAAGAGTCATCAAAGGACCCGAATTGGTTCGTATTACTATCGAAAAAGTCAACATGGCCTGACAGAAAATGAAAGAGGCTCAATTTGCTCCATAAAATTTATGCGAACAAACACCACAGGCCTTTCGAATTCCATCCGGGTGATCATGTATTTTTGAAAGTCTTGCCATTCAAAGATATCCGTAGATTTATAATCAAAGGCAAGCTCAGCCCTAGATACGTCGGTCCATTTTCGAAGTTTTGGAGCATGTTGGAAAAGTTGTATATCGTCTAGCCCAACCGCCTCAATTATCGCATATATACAAAGTTTTCCATGTATCGTCGTTCATGGGTACAATCACCACCTCTTCACGTGGTAGAGTATCCATGTGATAAAATTTAAAGTCATCTTTCCTATAATGAAGAACCGGAAGCAATTATTGATCGAGAGGAAAGAGTGATGCGACGAAAAACAGTCCCCTTCGCCAAAGTGTTATGGCGAAATAATTCAGAACGAGAAACTACATGAGAAACTGCAGATTCGATGCGCAAAGAATAACAGTTATTTTCAGATACACAATTCATAGCTCTAACTCGATTTTGGGGACGAAATCTTTTTAAAGGGGGGGGGGGAATTATAATACCCCGTATTTGGTAAATCTAATCTCTTGATCGAGAACCAATTTTGTTCAAGTGTGAAATCGTGCTTAAGTGTTTCATATCTTAGTTTGTAAGGGTCGTTTATCAGGCCTAGTTATTTTCATAAAATTCATGAGTTCTAAGTTGGTTAGAACAATCTTGGTTAGGAGCAAAATTGTAAAGGAAATTGCCAAAGTACGATTATATTGCAAATAAGCTTAAGATCAAGGGTTAGATAGTAATTATTGTTAATATATATAGGAAATTGTTATTTTTTTAAAAAAAAACCAGGCTTCTTCCTCTCTCTAACTCTATGATCTCTCCTACCTCTCTCTAAAATTTCCTCATCTAATCTCTATAAACCTAGGAATTTCTTGTTAAATCTTTGAGTTTTTGAAGAATTGATGTTATAATTGGAACTAGGAACTCAAGATAAGGTATATCTATGGTTTATTTTTCTGATTTCTTCTTCTTTAGGGCAATGGTTAAACCCTAAGTTGATTCTTGATTCATAGGTTAAAAATTGAAGATTGATGAAATTTCTTCAAGTTGGTGCTGTTAGAGGAGGCATATTCGTTTCTGTAAGTTTGAAAATTCAAATAAAATCAACTGTTTATGCGATTGATGCGTTCTTTATATCGTTAGAAAGGTGTTTGAGTTATCTACAACTTTGTACTTTACTAGAAAACCTAATTAGAAACATACATGGCTTGAAATCTTTGATTTTCTAGACCCTATCTGCAGCCACTCGAAATTACACTCTGTTTGTATAAATTCTATATAAAATAGACCAGAACTCCAAATTATGTTAATCTAATTGGTATGAAATCCTAAGAGATATATGTACAACTTCTTTTTTTTTATAAAAAAGTTTGGTTCGGCCTCCAAGTGTGAGAAAAAAGGCTTAAACTTTTGGTGTACAGAACCTGTTAGCTTCCGTTTGGATTGTGTAAATTTGATTTTAGCAAATGTTGTCTTTAGCCCTAGGCATTGTGCTATATGTTTACTAAGTGTCATAGTGGTATGTTAAGCATGCTTGAAGGTCCATAAGTTCTATGAAAGGTAATAGCTTGTAGGAACTTGAAGTTGATGAGAAGTGTTATTGAAAATGGCCTAAAAGCCTTTTTTTTTGGTAAGTGTAGGTAATCTAAAAGGAGGGAACCATTCATAAGCCTCGAATTTTGTTTGATCATATTTAGAACACTTTCAAGGTACGAATATCTACTTTCTTTTGATATGTGGGTAACCAATTGTGGTGATTATCCATTCTATGAAATCTTGATCATGACACATATCTATAAAAGGGGAGATGATCAAATTGGTATATGAAATTCTTTTATGTGATATATGATGTTTTGGTTTATAAATTTTGTATACCTGATAAATTTAAACCGTTACCGGTACGTTTTAAGACTCATGATCGATTTTATATAAATTGGAACCTCGATGGTTTTATTAGACTTATTATCAAATGTTTGGTTATTTGAGTTTGAGTTTATTGACTTAACTTTGAATAGGCTCAATACTCGGGGAACGGGCGTTCCCCATGATGGCTAAAATAGTCATGGCATTCTCATAAAGGCTACGGCCAAGCCAAATAGAGAATGTTGGATGCATCCTATGAACCGAATACCGAATAGCGCTGAATACCAATTATAATGGTTACTGGATAGAGCCGAATACCAATTATATTGGTTACCGGATAGAGCCGAATACCAATTATATTGGTTACCGGATAGAGCTGAATACCAGATACCTCTGGTTACCGGGGAATGTGATGGTGTAGTGCCCGACACTTCCATTCCATTACGACGCCTGATTGGACTGATCATCCATCGGGAACAACGTATTCTAATGATACGGATGACATTCTTACCTTGAATATTTTTTTATTAATTATTATATAACTTTCAATTTTTAGAGATTTACACTTAAATTGATTTCATTTGTATCGTAATGTTTTCTTTCAGTTATTTATTCATATTTGATATTCTTCTGCTATTATTCGTTCATTGGGCAATTTTTGCTCAGTCGAGGTTTGTTTTGTTTTACCTCGGCAAGTTCAGGATCTAACTTAGGGGCAGGATGAAGGGTCGAGATGGCTTAGAATTCTAAAAGACTAGCGGTTGAATATAGTGTTTTTGCTATGTTATTAGGTGATTATGTTAGTGCTATGTAATATAATGGTTGTAATGTTTTGTTTTTGGGAGTTTCATTAGAGCTCTGTACTGTGAATGGTAGATTTTTGATCCGTTTTCGGTTGTGACATTTCTCATCTTAAGTTTAGTAGAATGGGGTGTTATAGAGAAGGAGGAGAAAACCAAATGAACCTTAAGAGAAATCTGATTTTGGATTTAAAAAAATTAATAGTAATTCATATATATAATTACAATATTTACCATCTAACCCTTGATCTTAAACTTATTTTCAAATTAACCCTACTTTAGCAATTCCTTTACAATTTGGTTCTAACAAAGATTGTTTCAACTAACAATGGAACTTAAAAAAAATATAAAAAGAACTTGCCTTAATGACCTACTCTTGAATACTAAGATACAAGTCAACAAAAAACGATTTCAAAAATTGAACATGATTGGGCTTTTGGCTATAAGATTAGATTTTCTAAATACGGGGTATTATAAGCAAAATGGAATACGTGACATGTTTTGTATTTGAACAAAATCCTTTTGCCAACTAAACAACATAAATAATCTATACTATATTATAAAACATTTGATAAAAACTCTTAAAAACTATTTTTTATTCATAAAATACTGTTTATTGATACATATTACTTAAAATTTACGACTACAAGTAAATTGTACATAAGTACAACTTATTAAAACTTTATGTTTGAATTCGTGTAACTAACTGCAGATAAACATAATCAAATACATAATAAACGTTTCATTTTAAATATAAAAAATCTAAAATATAATTAGGATAATCATTGTGTTCTAACATAATACTTAATTATTATTGTTATAAAAGGTTATATTATTAAATCAAAAATAAATTATTTCATTATTAAACCTAAATTAAATTATAATAAAAAATTGAATTAAAGAAATTACACAAAAACAAGAACTTTTAAATAGTTAATTTGATACTAATATCGATATTTTTTTTCAAAATTTTACGATATTTTTAAATTTATRTTTTATTCAAAAATAAAAAGATTATTGTTTTCTCAGAACCACATAAAGTCGTATTATAACATTGACATGTACAAAATAAAACGAAACATTAAAATCGAAATGTATCTCGTTATATTGCACAAATACCATTCTAGTTTCTATAAATATTAATCAAATCTTAAAATTTCTAGTTTTCTACAAAAAATAAATACCTATTTTAGATAAATATAACATTATTTTATTACGAATTATATTTCCATTCATGTGATATGGTGTTCTTAGCGTTTTCATCTTTATTTTGAAAATTTAATGGAAAATGTCTCTATAGTGGCATTTTTCCGGAATTATATTGAATTATTTTTAACGAGTTGAGTCTTTATGGTTGCACCTTTTTAACAAGTTTGATTCTTAAATAAATTAACAAGTTGCGCCCTTGTGGTTGCATTAGGGGTCCAATTCGTTAAAAAAATCAATAACATGAATCTAGTTCATTGGTTTTTTAAAATATGGACAAGATCTGCTAAAAACACTAAAACTAGATGAAAAATGTAATTTACTCTTAATTATAATAATTAAAATATTTTATGAATTCATCATATTACAATACATTTAAAAAAACTTTAAACAAAATAATATAATACATTTAATATCATTTGTGGAAACAATTAAAATAATATTTATTTATCCTCAATATTGAGTTTTAGAAATTTCTTGAAATTTAGACATTTTTGGCTTTTTTTTTTTTCCTATTTTAAAGAACATTTTAGAGTAGTTGTTGGAGATGCTCCTAAGGAAATAACGTCTAATGTAAGAAATACAGATATTATATAAGAATATAATTATGTGAATAAACATATCATATATTACAATATTTTTTTACGATTTAACGATGAATTGGAACTTTAACGATTTTCAAAATACAAGTTAATTACTCACACTAAGAAATTAAAGATAATCAGTGAATCTATTATAGAAAAAAACTAAAAAAAACAAGGATAAATAGAGAAAAGGGTATCTCACATTCTCATTTATCATAGACCCTTTAAATAGAGACGAGTTACAAGTAGATAACCATGAGATACATCATTCGTAATCTAATGTTGTAGATCCAAATCAAGTCACATTCAATCAATTAAACAAGATCACAAGAAATGTAGAATCAAGAATGTCGGATGTCTCACGTATATTACAAGATTCTCTCTCAATACAATGTGATCACTTTTCAATGTTCTCTCGAAACTAAGCAATTATCTGATTTAGCTTGAACTTTCACTGACTTTCTATCATCTCCAGACAATCATTATTACATTCACCAAATTTGAATTTTCTCAGCCACTTTTGAATAATCTCCCCCTATAATTGATAGCATCTCCTTTGAACTTTCTTTGCCACTTTTGAAATTTTCTTTGAATCTCCCCTTTTATGTATATCACTTATAATCAATTTCATCCCCCCTTATATCTTGTTGAATTATCTCTCTTAAGCACTTTCCGCTTTCTTCTTATTTATTCCCCTGTATGTTCTCTCTTAATTTCCCTGTATTTGAATTTCCTCTCTTAATCTCATTCAAAAACCTTTGTATCTCTTAGTCATCTCTTAGTATACCTCTTATGATGTTTATGAGGATCACGAACATCATACTATCAAGGCAAAGGAAAGTAACAAGGTGAAGTTCAGTCGTCAATTCATAGAAGCATAAGCAAATCTTTTCAAATTCACTTATATATTCTTTAATGAATGAATTCATTTCAAAACATATTTGGGAAATCCATATGCAACTTATGATTCTGTTTTCAAACTTTTATTCAATTTAATCATTAATAGCTTAAAGAAGCATATCTCTAAATGTTATGACAGAACAACAAATATTCTGTCAAATTTGTGTAGGTGTAGAAAAATAAAGCAACAAATGCTTCTGATAATCCTCTCTCTCAATGATTTGATGATGATCTTTTTTACCTAAACGAAAAGTACTTAGTTCTCTTTATTCAGTTTCAGTGATCATCACTGAGTCTGTTCATTGATCGTCAACATGTATTGTAAATCTCAAGGAACAAGTATTCTTCAAGAAGATAAAACTCACACCACAAGAACCTTTAGTGATGTCAAAGATAAAACTGAAGATAGAGACAAACAGTTTGCGATATGATGCAGTTTCGTTATCTGATGCGACTTCAGTGATAAGAAGCCTTTCTACAAACATGTGTGTAGTCTGCTCAAGATTCACCAGACACTAAAGAAACTTTAGAGTTATTCTAGTTTCAGTGGTCAAATAAATCTTGTTAATCATATCTCTCAAAGTAAAGCACTCGTACGGAGTCACCCTGTTGTCTCAAATGTGTTTACCTACTTTGTGAATGACCACCCTTCATATACGGCCAAAATCTTGTATATCTAAAGACAAAGGACCATATCACCACTAAAAGCTTACCACGTGCCTTGTACTGTTTGACTTGCATTTAATGCAATGGGTATAAATAGCCATGAAGATTCTCTTCTTCAGAATATCAATATATACCCAGGAAGAGAGATACATACAAGCACAGACTTCTTAACTTTGCGAAGTTACGTTACTTCAAGTGAAGAACATCAACTAAGCTTTCTATTTACCAAGTTATTGCTTCTTCTTTAGCAAGTCTTTTCTTCCTTGCTTTTCTGTATCTTGTATGTTCCTTAAATTGTTTTAGATAAGTTCTATATCTTGTCTTATCCGTAAACAATTTATAAATTCTATATTGACCTTCCCTTATCAATAAAGGATTTTAAAAAGTGAAATATTTCTATGTTTGTATTCATCACCCCTCCTCTATAAACTGTTATCTTTAAACTCTTGTAGATCCATTTGGGACCAACAAGTGGTATCAGAGCAGTGTTTTTATTTGCCATTTTCAAATGGCATTGCAAAACACAAGCACCAACTTTCACGATAATGACTCTCTAGCCAAATCTACCCGGTTCATCAGAGATAACTTTAGTCTTTAGAAGAATCGGATGTTTCTTTTCTTAGAAGGTGTAGATCTTGAGATTTCATACTATATTGAGAATTGACTTTACGTTCCATTAGCAATATCTCTAACAGTTCCTGCAACTGCTAAGACTGTCGCCATAACTGAAAGGCAGATTCGGAAACTCTTAGACTGACGCAGATAAGAAGAAAATGGCTTTAGATACTAGAGCTAGATCTATAATAGCCATGTTTCTTCCTGACGAGGTTTATCACTTTGTTATGAAGCTAAGAATCTCAAAATCCATATGGGACACTCTTTGTGTTCAATATGAAGGTACATCTAACGTACAAGAATCGAGGAAGATTAATTTAGTAAGACAATATAAAAGTTTTCTCTGTGGAAATTCTTAATCTTTGTCTGAAGTACATCAATGTTTTAATTGTCTTCATATCGTTCTTAGGACATTTGGAAGAGAATATTCTAACTCTGAGACAATGACAAGTTTTTTAGAATGTTTTCCAGAAACATGGGATAATTATATCATGTGTCTCAAGATGTCTAAGGATATTTCCACCCTATTTCTTAGCACCCTCTATGGGTATTGCTTAATCATGAGCAACCCCATTAGCTGAAATAGAATCTTCTAAAAAATTCAAGAAATATGAAAAGCTCTCCTTTAGTTTTAATCTCTGAAACCTCTTCAGCGACTCCTCCTAACCCTTTTCCTTCTTATTCTTCTCTTAATATCATTGAGTTAGATCCCTCTAACTCTAAGGACTTAACAAACGCTGATTTATCAGAGTTTGATGAGTCTCTGGCCTTCCTTACAAATTCCTTTAGAAAATTTGCCATAAAAATTAATTTTTGCAGATCTCCTTCTCTGACTATCGCTGACAAGCCAAAGTCAAGTCCAATTGACAAGGCCTCATCTATCTGCTTTAAATGTCAACGTAAAGGACACTTTGCAAGTGAATGTATGTCAAAGAAAGCTGTGACGCCATCTTCTAACACCTCATCCTTCTTCGGGCCTAAAGACGATAAATATCCAAAACTGAAGGAAAAGTAGAAAAAGAGGAAGAACATCCAGCGTAAGGGCAAAAGACTTATCGTTGAAGAACATGATTGAGTTGATTCATCTGAGGAATCATCCTCACATGAGGAAGACACGACCTATCTATGTCTTACGCCAAGGATGAACCATCTGAGACATCATCCTCATGTGATCCATCACCATCAACCTCTACTCAGTTATGTAATATGAATGACCCTTCTACTTCTAACTGTGATAGTCTATCTGCGCTAGATACGCTGACTGTGGATCTTTACAATGCTGTGAATGGCAAAACAAAGCTGAAAAGCTAAATCTTGATTTACAAAAACAATTGGAAAAATGTCATTCCAAGATCAAAGAGCTAACTAAAATTGAATGTTAGACCCCAGATCTATAGCAGATCATGATTAAAGCAATGATAAACGAAAGATTGTAGAAGATGATGTATAGTAACCAACCGTTTTCTTTATTGAATAAAATTGGAAAATACAAATCTCTCTCAATAACCTAATCAACTCTCAAGTGAATGAAAACTTCTAATGATTTTGTTGGAATTGTGTTTTTTAAAATCTATGCCTATATCACCTATTTATAGGAGACATTTACAATTAAACTAGATCCTATAAACATGGAAAGATAATCTTTATCGCAAATAGGTTATTATAGGATAAGCATCATCCTCTCGTTCAAAGTTAGAATAACTTTGAACTCAAGGTCTTCAAACTTCGTCTTCAGATTTGACACTTAGGCGCTCTTCGGGTCTTCTCTCGCAATAACTCTGAAGAATGACTCTTCAGACTTGTACTTGTATGCCTGAGAAGCTCACCCAAACTCTGAAGTCTTCTTTTTCAAATCTCTGAAGCTCACCCAAACTCTGAAGTCTGTAGATTTAGATTTAGTCTTGTAAGCATAGTTCAGATCTCTAAAGATAAGTTTGCAGATTTAGACTTAGTCTTGTAAGCAAAGTTCACATCTCTAAAGATAAGTCTGCAGAGTTCGACTTAGTCTTGTAAGTACAGTTCATATATCTAAAGATAAGCCTGTAGATTTCCATCCTTAGCCCGAATTGATTTAATAAAACTTTCAGATTATATTAGGATAATTTTGGTTCTAACAATCTCCCCCAAAGTTTAATAAAGCAAAAATCATCTCTAAAGCCTTCAAATCTTCTCCCCCTACTTTCTTTAAGAAAACTTTGTGTGCCTGGTATTGATGAAGTCTTCAAGCTCCCCTCTGAATACAACTCTTATTCTTCAGTTTCAACTTTAAGATAAGATCCAATGTAAATGTAGCACTACCAATTGCACAAAATGCATATTTAACTGCAGAAAACTCATCACAAACTTTGAACCTCAAAATTACCACTTGACCCCACAAAGGAGCTAATTTATCCAACTATGGGATAGATAAATGTGTGAATTTCATGACAAACTAGTGCAACCAGTGTTATGACGAAGATTCTTTCATTGAGCCACGAGTTGAATAAGCATTCAACTTAAGAGCTTAATCTGATCATCTCACAGAATGGGGTACGAAAAAAAATAGCTTGAAGTACTAAGGCAACCACCTTTGACATTGAGATCTGGTGAAAAGTATTAGCATTAAGAACATGGCTTCAAGAGCAACAAGTCAACCAAAAAAGGTGAGACAACTTTCTTACAACTTTCATCAGACCGAATAACCAGAATCAGATTCAAAATTCCCCAAAAAAGTGATTATTAGCACTCAGAACTCTAGATCACAACCATAACTTTAGAGCAATGATTGTAGACTTTCAAACCTAAGATTGATCAGGTTAGAAGAAGGAATGAGAACACTCAATCTAATTATTCCAGACTTCGATTGCAAACCTTCAAGACCTCTGATTGATCAGGTCAAAAGAAATGGGTGAAAGCACTCAATGGTCTAGTCTCTTGTAGAAAACTCCAGAGCAACGATTACATATACTCAAACTCTGACAAGTCCAATCAAATTCCAAAACCATTCAAACAGTTCTAAAATCCTTTCAAATATGGCTTTAAACATTAATCCCAAATTGGTTGACCAAAAATCAAACTTTGACTTTATTTTTTTTGACAATAATGCTGTCGATGCTTCTTAGGGCAAACCTTGATGAAATATCACCTTATTCATTAAGCACTGGTGATTTTAGGCAAACAAACCATTAAGCAGACACATTGAGAGTCTTGAACAAATACTCATTGAATGGACGATGAGAATGAAGCAACAAATTGTCTATGCCTTAGGCAGAGAGCACCATGAACACTTGTATATCGCCCATGCTTTGGGCGATGAGTATAGATCTGACAATATCAAAGTCCAAAAGTTTGATTGAATCCAAAAAGTTCATCAAATAAACCTAGTTTTGATGATCAAAATAGGTTCTAATTCACCTAAAAGCAAATCATTTAAAAGGAATTTGATTAAAACATAAGAATATGGTGAATCGATCAATTTTTGGTCAAAAAAGTCCATCGAAGCTCCATATACAAATGGATAAGACTTTGGTCTGATTGTATAAGAGTTTTTGAACTAAAAAATGAGCAATAGCTTCCCTCTTGTTTTATCAAGAGGGCCCAATTGAGCGCGTCTAGCATATTTTTTCTCAGAAGATAATTAATTCGGTCGTTGTGATCGAACTCCGTTATGGGGTTTACATATACTTATAATTTTTTTATCATGGAATATTCATACCTAAGGATTTTCCACAAAGTGGTGATGAAACTTATAATGGGAGAATTCATCCTAGAAGTGGGAGAACTGCAGAAACTACGAGGGTTGCGTTCGTTGCACCACCTGTGAAAATCAAACAGGAAGTAGTTCATGATGAGTAGTGCTCTAATGAAAAGACTAAAAATTTATTGAATCTGCTGTGAATAGATAGATCGTATCGATAAAGGTTAATCGGTTCGGCTCTGATACCAGTTGTTGGACCCCAAATCTACAGCAAATCAAGGTTAAAGCAATGATAAATGAGAGATTGTAGAAGATGATGGATAGAAACCGACCGTTTTCTTTATTGAATAAAATTGGAAAATACAAATCTCTCTTAATAACCTAATCGACTCTCATGTGAATGAAAACTGCTAATGCTTGTGTTGGAATTGTGTTTTTTAAAATCTATGCCTATATCACCTATTTATATGTGACATTTACCATGAAATTAGATCCTATAAACATGTAAAGATAATCTTTATCGCAAATAGGTTGTTATAGGATCAACATCATCCACTTGTTCAGAGTTAAAATAACTCTGAACTCAAGGTCTTCAGACTTCATCTTCAGATTTGACACTTAGGCGCTCTTCACGTCTTCTCTTGAAATAAATCTGAAGAATGACTCTTCAGACTTGTACTTGTACGCCTTAGAAGCTCACCCAAACTCTAAAGTCTTCTTTTTCAGATCTCTGAAGATAAGTTTGTAGATTTAGACTTAGTATTGTAAGCACAGTTCAGATCTCTAAAGATAAGTATGCAGATTTAGACTTAGTATTGTAAGTACAATTCAGATCTCTCAAGATAAGTCTGTAGATTTAGACTTAGTCTTGTAAGCATAGTTAAGATCTTTGAAGATAAGTCTGCAAACTTCCATCCTTAGCCCAAATTGCTTTAATAAAACTTTCAGATTATTTAGGACAATTTTGTTCCTAACATTGTAGAAAATCTTAATGATCAAGTCATTGTAAACGAATCAATCAACATAGAACACAAGCATGCTATCTCTGAGTGAGGGCAAACAATTGCTGAACTCAAGGCTAAAAAGGCTACCATTGAAGGATGGCTTAAAGCCTCGATTAAGGCCACTAAGAGCATCAACGATCAAATTCCAGCCAAGATCAAGAGTGGTCTAGGATGTTCTTATGACCACGAAGATCATGTCAGTGACAAGTCCATGCTTAAGTTTGGAACCTTTGTCTCCTCTATCCCTGACACTTCTTCCACTCAGTACTCTTATACTGAATCTCTTCTTGAAGGAACTTCTCAAAGTTTAAAATGTAAAGACAAAGGTAAAACCATTGTCAGCATTCCTCCTCCAACCAAGAAAGACCACAAATCGAAGAAGACTTTTTCAAAACCTTCATCATATAGATCTTCGACCTCTAGATTAATGGTCTCTGAATCTTCTCAATAATCAAATTTAAAACTGAAATACATCTTTCATCCAAGGTATCTAAAACTTCAGCAGTTCCCCCCCAGTTGCACTGAAAAAGTTATTCTTAGAGTTTGTCCCTCTCTTATAAGGCTCTCTATCCTTGACTCTTCTGGTCTTAAAGCTTCTTTCATCTATAGGAAGCATCGTCACTGTGGTGACTACTTTTGTTGCCAGTAAGTGTCCTTCAGCTACCAAATCTGGTAAATTAACTCAGGTAAAGAAAGTAACTAAGGCCAAAAAGTCAGTTAAAGTGAAATCAACCATAAAAGTTGTTAAAACAACTAATATGAAGACTACCACTGATACCTCGTCATCAGGTTCAGTGGAGACCACCACTGATACTAAGCCTTCAATGTTAGTGAAGAAAGATGACGCCTCCATCTCTAACTCCGCTGGACCTATTGAGAAATAGGTACCAAAGCAAAATTAAAATCCTTTCTATTGCAGGTAGTCAAAGGTATCTAGTATCTTGATAGGGGATGCTCAAGGCATATGGCCGGAGACAATCCCTGCTCTAAGAATGTAAGGATGAGAGAGGTCCTTCCATTACCTTTGGAGAACATAGAATAGGATATACCAAGGGTTTTGGTATATTAACCAATGGAGCAACTACTTTCAGACGTGTTGCCTATGTTGTAGGACTGAAGCATAATCTTCTTAGCATCAGCCAACTGTGTGATAAAGATTTCATAGTTAAATATCTCAAGAATACATGTTCTATCTTTGACAAAGATGACAATCTTGCATTGACTGGTTCTCGTCAAGAAATATATATGTCATCAACATGGATTATTCCTTCACTAAGAATAACTATTTTCTCTCTAAAGCCTTATCAGATATCAACTGGCTATGGAACAAACGACTCTCTTATCTTAACTTCAAGATGCTGAATGAGTTTTCTAGAAAAGAACTCATCACTGGACTTCCTTAGCACTATTTTGGAAGGAATCTCCTTGCTTAGCATGTGAAAAAGGAAAGCATACAAAGGCTAGTTTTAAATCAAAACAAGTTTCATCAGTGACTTCTTCGCTTCAGCTATTGCACATGGATTTGTTTGGCCATGTCAACATATAATCCATAGTTGGAAAGAAATACACACTCATTATAGTTGACAAGTTTTCCAGGTATATTTAGGTATTCTTTCTTAGATCCAAGAGCGATGCACCTGAAGAAATCATCTCATTCATAAAGCGCAAAGAAGTATTGAAAAACTTAAAAATGCGCTCAATAAGGAGTGATCATGGCAATGCATTAAAAAATAATACCATTTATAACTTTCTTGAGAACAAGGGAATCTCACACAAGTTCTCAGCTGTGAGAACTCCACAACAAAACGAGGTCGCTAAAAGAAGAAATCGAATGATAATTGAATCCACTCGATCTATGCTCAGCGAGTCTCGTCTCCCTACTTGATTCTAGGCTGAGGCTGTCAACACTGCATATTTTACTCAAAATCGATTGCTGATCATTAGGAGATTAAAAAAGACAGCCTATGAACTCTTCCATAATAGAAAGCCTACTCTTAACTTTCTACACATCTGTGGTTGTATCTGCTACATCTTAAACAACAGAGAAAATTTTGGAAAGTTCGATCCCAAAGATAATGATGGAATCTTTCTTGGATATTCTTTAGCATCCAAAGCATTCAGAGTATTCAACAAAAGAAGACAAGCAATAGAAGAAACTATTCATGTCACGTTTGATGAATCTCGATCAACTAACTCTAAACCCATATTTGATGATGAAGAAGAGTTAGATAATTAGATCATATCTCATTCTGAAGAATCTAAAGCTTCCATTAGCAACCAACCCGATGTTGATCTTCCTAAAGAAGATGATGATTCATTTATCATCCATGACATGACTAATAACGAAGTTGAATCCTCTCTACAGATAACTTTCACTCCCATTAGCCATATACCCCTTCTACCTCAAATACCGATCCTTTAGTTACCGAGTCTCCTTCAATTACTGAACCTCTCTTAGTAGATGAATCTCTCACTGAGGCTTCTATACTTGAGCTGCCAAATTTTAGAAATTGATAATTTATGTCATCTACCAGCACAACGATGGACAAAGAATCATCCCATCAACCAAATTTTTGGTGATCCAAATGCAGGTATTCAGACTCATCGAGGTCTAGTTAACATATATCTCTTTGTCAAGTTTCTTTCTTTAGTTGAACCTAAGAAAATCAATGAGGCTATCATTGATCCAAGTTGGGTCAAATCCCATGCAAGAAGAACTCATTGAGTTTGATAGAAATAAAGTCTAGTACCTTGTCCCATGTCCAATTCCTAAGAAATATTTTCAATGTAATTCAACCAATCATCTTAGACCAAACTATCCGCAACTAAAAGCTTAGAGGCTGACTATGAGAGGAAATGCTCTAAGTACCTGGGGAAGGTAGAATATACCCAGAGGAGGGAAAGGAGGGTAACAGGGTCGTTCTTTTCAGATGACCAAGAATGAGGCTGAGACTGTGCCAGATGTAGTAATTGGTACATTTCCTAATAATTCAGTACATGCTAAAGTGTTATTTGATTATGGTGCGAATTTTTTATTTGTATCACCATCATTTGTTGGGTGTGCATATATGAATTATGTGCCTCTTGATAATATATTAGTGGTGGGTACCGCAAGTAGTCAAATATCTGTTACCTATGTGTATAATAGTTGCATAATTGAAATTGAGGGGTGTGGGCTGCAGATCTGTTTGTTTTCAATGACGATTAAGGAATTTGATGTTGTAGTGGGAATGGATTAGTTGGCAGAAAATTAGGCAACTATTTTGTGTAACAAAAAGATGATTAGAGTTACCTTACCATGCAGAGGGCTAGTTGTTATCTATGGTGATCCTGCCGATCACCATACTAATTTATTATCCGTTTTGAAAGCATGAAAGTGTATGCAGATGAAATGTCAGGGGAATCTGGTCTATGCGATTGGTTCAAAGAAAGAAAAAGGGAAGGAAGAGCTGATTCCAGTTATTAGTGAATACCCAGAAGTCTTTCCAGAAGACTTGTCTGGTTTACCACTAGACAGAACTATTGAATTCAGAATTGATCATGTACTCGGGGCATCGCCAATGGGCATCGCCAATAGCCAGAGAACCATATCGATTAGCTCCATCAAAACTAAAAGAACTAATTATTCAACTAAAGGATCTTCTTACAAAGGTTTCATTAGACCAAGTACTTCACCTTAGGGTGCTCCAGTTCTCTTTATCAAAAAGAAAGATGGATCAATGCGGATGTGCATAGATTACCGAGAACTGAACAAGCTGACAATCAAAATAAAATATCCTTTAACTAGAATCGACGATCTGTTTAATCAATTGGTGGGAGCCAGTTATTTTTCAAAAACTGATTTACGATCAGGATATTATCAGTTGAAAGTTAGAGATGAAGATATAGCCAAGACTGCTTTCCAAACTAAATATGGACATCATGAATTTCTGGTTACGCCTTTTGGTTTAACCAATGCTCCTGCAGCCTTTATGGATATGATGAATCATGTGTGTAGTGAATATCTCGATAAATTCGTTATTGTATTTATCGATGATATTCTTATATACTCAAAGTCAAAAGCAGAACATGAAGAGCATCTTCGTCTAATTCTGGAACTCTTGAGGAAATAAAAGTTATATGCAAAACTATCCAAGTGTGAATTCTAGTTAAGAGAAGTCCAATTTATGGGTCATGTTATATCTGAGGAAGGGGTGAAAGTAGATCCAGCTAAGATAGAAGCAGTTGAAAAATGGGATGCACCCAGAGCACCTTCTGAAGTCCGTAGCTTTTTGGGGTTGTCAGGTTATTATCGCAAGTTTATTCAAGATTTTTCCATGATTGTTGTACCATTGACTAAGCTGAATCAAAAGAATATCAAGTTTCAGTGGGAAGAGGAACAGTAAAAAGATTTTCAATTATTAAAAGATCGGCTATGCAGTGCTCTAGTGTTGTCTTTACCAAAGGGATCAGAAGATTTTGTAGTTGCTTCGAAGCTAGGTCTAGGTTGTGTCCAGATGCAGAGGGGAAAAGTGATTGCATACGCATCCAGATAGCTGAAAGATCATGAAAAACAGTACCCGACTCATGAAATGGAACTTGCAGCCGTAGTCTTTGCCTTAAAAATTTGTAAACACTATCTGTTGGGAACCAAATTTCAAATGTATATAGATCACAAGAGTCTTCAACATCTATTCAACTAGAAAGGGTTAAACATGCGGCAACATCGATGAATTGAACTAGTTAATGACTATGATTGTGAAATTCTTTATCATCTAGGGAAAGCAAATGTGGTAGCCATTGCTTTGAGAAGAAAGGAGTGGTACGATCAGAGCTGTAGCAATGAGAATGAACTTATTGCCAGTTTTCCACGGTGAAATTATAAAGTGTCAAACAGAAGCTGGCAAAGAGGATAATATCAAATTTGAGCATATAGGTAAAATGATTCCTACCCTAGAAAAGAATGACAAAGGAATTCTGTGTTTTCAAGGGCGAATCTGGGTACCAAGCTATAGGAATATCCAGGAGATTATTTTGGATGAAAGCCACAAGTCCTGGTATTCTATTCATCCGGACACCAATAAAATGTATAAGGATTTGAAACCATTTTATTGGTGGTCTGGATTGAAGAAAGACATAGCAAAGTTTGTGGAACAATGTCTAACGTGCCTACAAGTTAAGATTGAGCATCAGAGGCCATACATCAGTATGCAACCTTTACAAATTCTGATATGGAAATGGGATCATACTATGATGGATTTCATCATGAAGTTACCACGAACTCCAAAAAGGTATGATGTCATATGGGTAATAGTGAATCGTTTGTCCAAATCTGCACAGTTTCTACCAATAAGAGAAAGTTATCCATTAGAGAGGTTGACACATATCTATATCAAAGAAATTGTAACCAGACAAGGGTTCCGCTATCTATCATTTTTGATCGTGATAGTCGGTTTACATCTAAATTCTGGGAAAGTTTCCAAAAACGCTTTAGGTTCACAAGTTTGGCTAAGTACAACTTACCATCCACAGACTGACGGGCAGAGTGAAAGAACGATTCAAACTCTTGAAGATATGCTACGAGCTTGTATCATACATTTTGGAGGATCATGGGAAGAACATTTGCCACTAATAGAATTTGCTTATATTAACAGTTATCACTCCAGCATCCAAGCGGCACCGTATGAAGTGTTATATGGCCGAAAGTGCTTAACGCCATCATGTTGGAATGAGGTGGGTGAGAAACAGTTATCAGGGCCAGAAACAGTTCAAGTTACTTCTGAGAAAATTAAACAGATTCGAGATAAAATTAAAATAGCCCAGGATCGTCAAAAGAGTTATGCTGACAGACGCTGAAAGCCGATTGAATTTCTGATAGGAGATTATGTCATGTTAAAAGTTTCTCCATGGAATGGTATGGCCAGATTTGGTAAGAGAGATAAGCTCAGTCCAAGGTATATTGGACCATTCAAAATCTATAAACGAATTGGGTCAGTTGTATATCAATTAGAGTTACCAGAGGAGCTTAGCTTAATCTATAACACTTTCCATGTGTCCAATCTAAGAAAGTGTTTGACCGATCCAAGTTTGGCAATACCATTACCAGAAATAAAAGTGGATAATAAGCTGAATTATGTAGAGACTCCAGAAGCACTTACTGATCAAAAAATCAGAGTGTTGAGGAATAAAGAAATTAGTTTAGTAAAAGTTCAGTGACACTATCATAAAGATGCAGTGGCAACTTGAGAACTAGAAACATAAATGAGAACCAAATACCCGTGGTTGTTCAGTTAAATGAATTCTGGAACAAAATTCTCTTGAAGGGTGGATAGTGTGATAACCGGGTTTTTGAGGTTATGCACTTGAGGTAGTCATTATGTGATTATTATTTGATAATATGAATATATTTATAATTATGTATAAGAAAATATGTATGCATGAATTATATTGTTAACATGCATGAAGTTTCGGAATATGCATGTATGTATGCATGATTGACATACATGGTTTTGTAATGACGTATATCTGTGCATAAATTATATTATGCCAATTTGGGAGGTGTGTGTCGGTTTATGCACAAGATATTTTCAGAAAAGAATTTAAAATATATTTCTTCCACACTGCCTCTTTGAATTTTATATATTATGCCTTCTAAACCGCCTCTTAAAGGCAATATAAAAAGGGAGTTTGCTTTTGAAAAGGGTTATCTTCAATGTTTGGAAAGAAAACAATGTGAGAAAAAGTGTCTTTCTTCTAAAAATTAAGAAACTGGAAATCTGGGATTCGAAGTTGAAGCAGTTTTTGTTGCTGTTTCTGTTGTATTTTAGAGGTGATTTTTTTGTTTCAAATATCCAGTCTTTGAACTTGTTAAGGGTTTTGATTTTTGTGGAACTCTTGATAACTTGTGTAGTTAATATGAGTTTATTTTCTGGAAATTTAAAGGTTAAAGAGAACCTATATCAAATAGTGTTGTTCGATGAAAATTTATTTGATAAAAGTTGTTTCCAGATAATATTATCCGATGGAAGTATGTTTAAATTGGGATTAAAAGAGTATTTTTGTATATTTCAAATAAGGTCGTAAATTTGGAAAAGATTATGTTTAAATCTTCTTTCAAAACAGTTGTGACATAAGGTCTGTTTTGAAAGTAGAATTTTCAATGTTTTCTCAGGACGACTGTGACTTCGGTCTGTTCTGCTGAGACAAAGTTTCTATGGGATGGTTGTGACATCGGTCTGTTCTGGTGTGAAACTATTTTGTGAATTTTTCTACAGGACGGTTGTGACTTCGGCCTATTCCGGTATGAAACTTTTTGCAGGCCTTTATTGCCTAAAACTACAAATGATGTTCCTTTAGGACGGTTTTGGTCTGTTCTAGTATGAAACTCTTCATTTCTGTAGATTTGAGGAGGAGATGAGGGTAGTATACCATGGGAAAAGAGTGGCATTGGATAACTCCGGTTATTATATTGGCAAGAGATAATAGCTCTAGGTTAACATTTCTTCATGATTTGTTAACTTAGAGATATTGCTCTTATTGAAATAATAACTCGAATGTTATTGAGAAGGAAAAAATCGGCTCTTAGCCAGAGGCATCAATTGCCTTTGATTTCAAATGATTTTGATGAAATAAGAGTATTCAGTTTTATAGTTGATTGTAAGAAAATAAGTATTTGATCGGAATTAGAAGAGCTCTAGTTGGTCTGTAGCCTAGACCAGAGAGCTTCTGATCATTTGAGTCTTTTCAAAATATGTACTCGGAACTAGAGGAGCTCTGGTAGGTCTTTAAAACAAACTAGAGGGCCTTTGGTTATATGAAAAATATTTTCAAGTGTTTTCAGGAATATTGTGATCCAGAGACTCTGTATATGCTATAGAGAAGCACTGTATCACGGAGTTGGTCATGCGATTAGTCTTTCAAAGTGTTCTCGAGATTTATATGACCCAGAGGCTCTGTATGTACTATACAGAGTCTCTATGTCAGGAAAGTTGTATTTATAAAACTTTAAGTCTAAGCTCTGTATTTGAGAAGAACGTCCAAGCTCTGTGTCTGAACTCTATCTTTTTTAAATTTATATTATTATATTTTCTTTTAAATATCTCTTTACAAATAAAACAGAGAACCAGATGGTTATAGTTTTAATAATTGTTTTTTAAATTTCTATCCCTATTAACTAAAAGACTTGTCATTTTGAGAGTTTAAGTATAGAAGCTCTGGTTGGTCGGAGTAGAGGCTCTGGGCAACTAGAGGAGTTGTTTAATAAAATAAACTGTCCCTTGGAGACAGAGGAGCTCTGGTCTTTAAAACCAGAAGGGCGCTGGTCTCTAAGAACTCGAGGAGTTCTGACCAGTTGAACAAGAGGAGTTTTACACCTTTGTATTTTATACGCGATATAAATTTTAGAGATCATGATTTTTTTTATGAAAAGTTTATTTTAAATAAATTTTGATGATCTTCACCCTGTAATTGCAAAGAAAGGGTTATCTCACTAGACCTTTCAGTCTAACCCTAATTTTGTGTTTTTTTTTTAAAATATGCATTGCAGGACCAACAGGCTCTCGGGATTTTAAGGGGAAGGGGAAAATCTGATTATTTTCCTTATATGCTAATATGTTGTGTTTGAAGATCAATAGTCATACATGTGATAATTCAGAGTTTTCTTTTCGAATTTTTTTAGTTGTAAATTTTGTACATATAAAAACTATGTACTAGAGGGACCAATGTAGTGTAATCTGTATTTCTTTGATATGAAATATATGTTATATGCAAATGTGGAGTTTGGGAGTGTCACATAGCAAAATAATCTTCAGCAATTATCTATCAACTCCTTTCAAACATGAAAAACTTCCCCGATCTCCAGAAATGAGGCAAATATTGTCATTCATTTTCAATATTATTGTTGGAAAAAAATGTTGTATTCAAATCCCGGTGCTAGAATGTTTTAATATGCTTTGTAATAGTTAGTTTGTTGTTATTTCCTTTATTAGAAGTTGATTGTCTTTCTATTTTTAGGGGCTGCTATAAATAGCAGTGTTATTTTTTTTAGTTTAGACATCTTGTCAGATTCACAATTCATATGTGCTTAGAGTTTGTATCAAGAACCTATTCTGATCAATGGAAGCATCCAGACTTATTGCATTCATAATATGTTCTTAACTATTCTTGTATGAATTGTTATTAGACTTGATAATCTGGGATCACAATTGGTATCATAGCAGATCAGAATCTGTTAGACCCCATAACTCTTATTGTAAAAGTAATGAAAAATACACAAGTATGGAAGTGAAGAGGGCCGATGGAAGAAAAGTTTGAAGAAATCCTAAGTGTCAAGGCCAACCAGAGATGCAATGAAGGATCCATAGGTGCGATGAACAACACATCTCCATCACCCCTCTGGTCATCAACACTTAGAGGATTGAACACTAGTTCAACCAGAGATATCCAAGCAAGAAGCTTCATAAAGACTCTTGGTGAACACGCCTCCTAGAAGATAGTTGGAGATGACTGATCAACAACTGGATTTCTATTGCTCCAAATAGATCGAGATAACTTCCATAATTCTAGATTGATATATTTTATTAGAATATCTTATAGATATCTTTTTTGTAGATAGTTATCTCCTAAATTGGATTACTAGTATAAATAGCTTTTACATTACTTGTAATCAAAGTCGTTCCTTCTAATCAATAATAATGAATCATTTGACGCTCAATTATTCTCTTGAATATTCTTAAGCTGTTCTTCACTATTATCCATCCATACGACAGATTTAGGTTCTTCATAACTGAAATCTTCGTGTTATTGAGAGATCTGAGATCAACAGAATCAAACTGGATTGGATTTGGATTATAATTCTGTGTTGAATTCTTTATTTTTTGTTTTCGAACATATTGGTTTTTGTTCTTGGATTTTTGATCAAAATCAGACTGTTTGATCCATAATTGTTGCATTTGATAGTCTTTAATTTGTTTCTACATACATTGCGAATCATTCTGTGCAAGAAAGTTGTGAAAATTTTCAGTTTTTGGGTCAATTTGTGATTTTTCAAGTTTCTGGTTCGAAGTTCTTCTTCATCGGACATTGAATAATTATCGTCCGATGAGTGTTCTTCATATCGTCTGTTAAATTTTCATCGTCCGATGAAACTCAACTCATCAGATATTGAATTTGTATGTTGATCGATTTGTGTTTGTTATCGCTTGAAACATGGTGTGTTACTTGTCTCATCGGTCACTTTGTGTCCGGATACTTGGATTTTATTTCAAGGCTTGTCCGATAACCTTGTCATTGGTCAAGTCTGTCCGATATCCTTCTCATCGGATACTTTGTAATTCCCAAATCATACAAATCAGAATTCAATCTTCAAGAATTAAGAACAATATGAATTTAGAGAGTGAATGTCACCAAATCTTCAATAGATTTCTTGAGAGAATTTCTTATCACAATTACAGCTCTAATATGATTAACAAGTGAACTAATGACAATTAGAAAGCTAATCACTATTTATACTAAGGAAACAAAAAAGCCTAACTATTACAAAGCATTATAAAAGGGAGAACTTGAATACAACATTAAGCACAATCTTGAACCCAACATACTTCATTGTCCGATAACTCCTTTCATCGGTGAAAGCTTGTCCGGTGAAGTGTGTCTAGTATCTTTGTTGTCCGATATCCTTGATTTTGTGCCTGATAAGAATAAATCTTTAGTATCTGATAATCTTTGCTGAGTGATTTTCTATGGGAAATGAGGTGCTTTTAGCCTTCAAGAAGAAGATGATTCACTCGCTTTTCAACCATTAGTCCGAAAGATTCTTAGCAGGACCCCCATGCTAAGTCGCAGGAGGGGGACATTGTTCTTAAAGATTTCAAACCAATCCTAGTTATTTTCTGAAAAAGATCATTTCAAGTCTTAAAAATGTCAACAATATGCTAAGCATTGGTTCTGATTCGAAGCCTCCGGTTCTTGCTGTCGGAGAATACTTGCAATGGAAAGTTCAAATGATACATTTCCTTGAAAATAAGGATGAAAATCTTATGGAGTCAATTAAAAATGGTCCCTACGTTAGTTACATGGATCTACCTGAGCAGACTACCGCTGATGGGATAGTGAAAAGTCCATATTTCATACGAATCTTGATGTAATCATCATAAAATCTCAAGAACAAAGATGAATGTAAGATAGATTGGAGAGAGAATTACTTGGCTGTCAAATCACCTTTTCAGAATTAAGGATGTAATCAATCGTGTAATTACAATTACAAAGGAAAGACTATTTATACTAAGGATAATAAAGCTAAAGCTAAACTAATTACAATAAAGCTAAGCTAATGGAGAAACTTGAATACAACATTTTAGCTCTAAACTTGAACCCAACATTCTCCCCCTTTGGATTCAAGTTTGGACTCTTGTAAATTTCGTTTTGCGCAGTCCAAGAATCTTCTCATACATTCTCAGAGCATTTCGGTATTGAATTTTCTCCTCGAGCAGATTGATAACGTTGACGAGCAGATATCTTTCTTTGACATTCATTCGCTCAGATTCCACAGCCTTTTCATCATTCATCAGCTTTGAGTCTAATGCCCTCTTCACCAACCTGATCGTACCATCAGAGTATTTATTAAGTTCACTGAATCTCATAAACYTTTTCATCTGAAGTTGAGCAAAGTAAATGACTCCGAACTCAGGACTTTCAAGTACCATGTATACTGGATAACTATCAATGTCTTCAAGCTCTTGATTAGGTCTTTTGATATTGATAATTTTCTGGCTATCTTCAAGACCCATTTGAACGTCGATGATCATAGACAGCTTGACTTGACTTCTGATGAATCTTTTGATTGCTTCAAGTGCTACAAGTTCTCCTTCCTTTCTGATCTGCATATTTTTGAGTTCGAAATACAAATACTCAAGATCATCTAAGTACATGTTAGTGAAATCAGCATCACTAAATCTCCAAATCTGGCCATCCTGTCTTGTGACAGTAAAAACAGGATACCAAATTTTACGGAGTCTCTGAGCATCTATCTRTTTTATCGAGACAATCCTATGCTTGGTACGTACTTGGCCAATTGGCTGGCATTTAGACTTCAAGATATGTCTATACTCTGTTCTGAACTCTTTAGGCTTTTTGTGAATCCCTAATACTCTGTCACCACTGATAAGCTTCCTGTGAYGAATGAAAATACCAAAATAGACATCTTCAAGGTACGGCTCTCGGATCCGTTCTCGATCATAACCAAAATAATTTGCTCTRATATGAAATGGAATATAACCCTTTGTGAAGATTTCTGTAGATTCAACAGTTGGCTTTGGAGTGCTAGTTTCTAGCGCAGTAGGTAGATCAGCAGTTAAAGATTCTGGAGCAGACTGTGGATCACCTTGAATAGGAAATTATGGATCTCTTTCTTCTAGATCATCTTCAAAATCAAAGTATAATCCAGTAGATTCATCAATATTCTCCACGTCTTCA
>NC_037528.1:36654396-36655327 GCF_001531365.2 Cynara cardunculus var. scolymus | reverse complement strand
TGCTTACATTCAATGTTGCCATAATATTAGCTTTGGTAGGACTTCCGACCTGTCCTTGTGAAATATCCGAAGATACCACTCCGGTCGTTCGGGCTTGTTCACTAAGAACAGCACTTGGAGCAACATATGCTCCGGACTCACGTGTACCTATGTGTATGGGCTCTATACTCGAGGTGCACAGAATCGAAGGCGTAGGTTGGGGCAGCAACCTACTTATTTCAATAACCACGTCCTCCAAGTGAGAAGTAGTTAGCATATGTGTAATATCCCCGTGAGAAGTTGAAACAGTCGGTTGTTGAGAACCGACTGAGTTGATAGGGAGGGTGTGCATTTGCATAGCTAGGCTAGCTATATCTTGTTCAATACCAACATTCAACGTATGAATGTCAGTAGTAGATGTGGTTACCCGGCTAAGTATATCAGTTTGGGATGGAGCTTGTTCTTCTTTTTCGGCTCCAGTCACACACTCACCATCTTTTTCTTCTTCCCTTTCTCTCATACTCTCTTCATTTTCTACTTCKACTCCCTCAACACCACCTGCACTTGATATGCCTTGRMGATAACGATCATACTCGTCGCCTTCTTCAATATTGAATGATAAAGATTGTAGGCTGGGACAAGTTTGTTGAGTAGCAAACTTAGGAAAGATCTTAGCGATATCATCATCAAATGTCCCAAAGTGTTGTGCATCATCATCATCATCATTACCAGAATCCGATCTTTTATCAGATTGAGTAGCTTCAGAAGACGGTGAAGCTCTAGCAGTTAAAGTATGTGGCTGATCAGAAKCTCCCCGCGCTGATTCACCCCTCTCTATTACATTTTCCCTCAGCACACAACCCTGTTCAGGTACCCCTTGTACTTGAACACACTCATCTACTTCTAAAGCTCTCTCAACTGAGGCATGGGGTGATCCTTGGGCAAGTTCAGC
>NC_037528.1:36653209-36654296 GCF_001531365.2 Cynara cardunculus var. scolymus | reverse complement strand
AAAAGAAAAACTCAGTGTCCACATCAACTACTGAAGTTGAATATGTAGCCGCTGGTAGCTGTTATGCCCAAATTCTTTGGATGAAAAATCAGTTACTTGACTACGATCTTCAGTTTTCAAAGATTCCTATTTATTGTGATAGCACAAGTGCCATTGCAATTGCAAACAACCCTATTCTTCACTCCAAGACCAAACATDTTGAGATCCGATATCATTTTATCAGAGATCATGTTATGAATGGTGATATTGAACTTCACTTCGTTCCAACTGAGTATCAACTCGCTGACCTTTTCACCAAGCCTCTTGATGAGACAAGATTTAATATCTTGATCAGCGAATTCGGAATGTTGAACACTGAAGATTAACATTCAGTCATTAAACATCACTCAGTAAGTGAAATGAATTAGTGCTCAATCTCTAACACTGAACTCTTGAGTAAATATATCTACTCTCTAAGGTATGATACTCTTCTCTTTTTAACTTAAAACCATCACTGAATACTCTCTCTTTTTTAGTGATAAAATGTTTTAAATGGTGGTTTCAGTGATTCTAAACACACCACATCTTAAAGTATATCTTTATACTTATCTTAAAAATCTAAAACAATCACTAACTCTTTTCTTCAGTGATCAATTTTTTTTAAATGCCAGTTTCAGTGACTCTCTTCACTAAAACATGATGTCTTAAAACCATCACTGAATACTTTCTCATTTTCAGTGATAAATTGTTTTAAAAGAAGTCTCTCAGTACTTTTTTAACTGAATGACTCTTCATATTCTTAAAAACCTTTTTTTTGTTTTTAAAAGAAAATAGTTAATGCATCATCTTTATGACGACATTCTCTGTTCACTATGAGCGACGCTTTGAGACGCGCAAAATGACCTGTCATTACTTTACTTCATTAAATGTCATCCAATCATGGATGAGAACGTGGCATGTTTTTCATCATGACCACTTTCCCAAACCGTCGTCTTTCTCTCTCTCATATTTCTTCTCTCTCTACTCGTACCTATAAATATGAGATTTCTTCTTCACTTTTCTCTTTACGCTTTCAAAATCATTAGACGAACCTCTGCTAATATTTTCT
>NC_037528.1:36650316-36651806 GCF_001531365.2 Cynara cardunculus var. scolymus | reverse complement strand
TGTCACTGAAGGCCCCTCAGGTATTCCATCTTCCTACCCCTTCATTTCCTCTAACCTTGAGCCTTTAGCTCACACTTCTTCTTTTGTAGGTCCTTCTTTGATGCATCAGCCTGATGCTCAAGAAGTGGAAGAGGGAGAAAGAGAGAAAGATGATGGAGGAGATGAGGATGTCGATGATGACTATAATATGTCCTTGGATATCAAGCTTCTCCTTCCAGCCGTTGATACTGTCCTTTCCAGGATCAGCGAAGTTCACCAAGAGATGTCCTGCCAAGGCGATCTTGATGCGAACTTCCTTGCTCTCCAGGCAGATGTTCAAGAAGTTCAGAGTCAACTCTAGACTCTCCAAGAAGCTGTTCACGCCAACAACGATGCCATTGCTGTTCTTCACAGCAGGGCTGACGATGCTTAGGCGATAGCTGATCAACAGATTGGTCTTCTTCAACAAATCCTGGATGTTGTCCGTCAACCAGCTCCAGTGATTGCACCTTCCTTCTCTGCCAATGATAACGTCTAGCTCCATGAGACGCATGAGGCAACGACAACTCTAGCCAATGCTTTGCAAAGGCTGGATGAATCCATGGTTCTCCAGCGTCAGCGCTTGGACGAACTCTCTGGCCAATTCTCTCGAGTCTTAGCCAGAGAGGGGGAGATGAGGTCTAATGCTGGTGGATCATCTGATGCTGCTCCTACAACTTCTCAGGCTGTTGGCCCATTATCAGCTTCAGTTGCAGTTGAAGCTGAGGCTCTTGAAGCTGATGCAGTTGCTGCTCTTGTAATCACGTCTACCAAAGCTGCTTTAGCTGAGGTTGTCGAAGCCATCCCTAGGGATGATGTCCATACCATCACTGCTGCTGGTGATGATGATGATGTTGATGAGGATGAAGAAGATGATGATGAAGACGATGATGAACTTGTCATTCCAGACACCGGAGATGATCTAGATGGTGATGACGACGATGATGATGAAGATGAATTTACCATAAAGTTCCAGAAGCCATCAACCGTCACCAAAGGTGTTGCTCTCGGGGACTCTGCATCTCAGGGGGAGCAAAGGCAAGGTGAATCGACTCCATCAGGGAACCAGGACCCCAAGTTGAAAGGCAAGRCGGTCGCTGAAGAAGGTAACTTGAAGGTACTTTTCTTAAGTCCTCAACAAACCTTATTTGAAGACTCTACCTCTCAGGTAGTGATCACTTCAGAATATCAACTTCATATCCCATCAACAACCTGCGGTCGACTGGAGCGGGTATCTGATCAACCCAGCTCTTTTGCTCCAACAGACCAGCAAATGTCTCAGCTAAAGGAGTCGCTCGACCAGACTAGAGTAAAAATTCCTTTTCGTACCTCTAGTGGTGGTGAGTTTGACTTCCTATCTGAAGCTGAAAGACTCGAGGCATTAAGGGCTGAAGAAGAGCTAGAGCTTCAAAAGAAGCAGACTGAAGATAGCTTAAAGCTGGCCAAGTCACTAGCTGCTAAAGTCCTTCCCA
>NC_037528.1:36647281-36648441 GCF_001531365.2 Cynara cardunculus var. scolymus | reverse complement strand
TTGTGTGTAACCAAAGATTGTTTAGATAGGTTTTTATTACCTTATCTTTCCGCAAACAATCTTGTAAAATCTGTATTGATCTTCCCTATCAATATATATTTTAAATTTGAAAATACTGTGTTTGTATTCATCCCCCCCTTCTACAAACTATTTTTTCTTTTTGTAGACCCTTACGGGACCAACAGATTTTGATGGTGATAGTTATTTGGTTCAAGATTTGAACCAGTCTCCGATACAGTCTTCGAACCAGTCCCTGAACCAGTCTCTAAACCAATCAACACTATGGGAGGTAAATAAGGATGAAGACGTTTATGTTGCATTAGAAATTTTGAATATACCCAAAGACGTAACTCAGATGATGAAGAAATTCACCCGGTAAGGAATAGTTTTTGGAGTATGCCCGACCTTACACCTTGCCCTGCCCCCGTCATCAAACCCAGAAGAAACTTTTCCTATAACCTATATCACATGTAAAAGTTCTATAGACCTTTGACTCAAACAAAGCATTGAAGCTATCATTGGGATTTAAATGCTTTATGAAAACTTCCAGATAAAGGTTAAAAAATCATTTAACACTGCTACGAGGCAGCGTGTCACTCCTTAGACTGTGATTGGCATTTAATGGCGGTTTCTATCGATGGTGAGACGTTGCAACTATGGAGCTGATGCAATCATCTGAACATCATGGACCAACTATAACCTAGACCATCAATTCTTTTGTTGTTCATTACCTATGAGTGTTTTGTTTATGAAACCTTTGCATAGTATCGTTTTTTCATATATATATATATATATATATATATATATATCTATACTATCTTATGAAGCAAATTTAGCAAAAATCTTGAAGTCTTAAAATACTAAATGACCAATATACCCTTTTCACTTTTTCACCCCTTCCTCTCCTCACATACACTCACCCTCTCATATTCAACCGATTTTTTTTAAATTATAATTTTAAATTTACACTTTATATCCCTATAATTAGTTAATTAATTACTTTACATCCTTTACTTTTAAATGTTTCATTTTAAACCTTTATCAAATTAACATACATAATCGTATATCAATTAAAACATATTTAAAAAAATACATTTTTATTTTAACAAGTTACACCATTATAATCGTCTCGTTAATACCTTCGAAATGAGTCCAATATT
>NC_037528.1:36634257-36646776 GCF_001531365.2 Cynara cardunculus var. scolymus | reverse complement strand
AAACCAGTGAAACTTCAAAATCGTTAAAATTCATGGCTCCCGCCGCATTGCGCAGGTACACAACTAGTATATGTATGTATATATATATATATATATATATATATATATTTCTTACTTTTTACAGGGACGAAATTGTGGATTTATTGATTGGCTTGACCCAACCATATGCCCTCGATCTGTGGTAATTATTTTAGGGTTATCAAGATAAAAAAACAATCTTGAAGCATCCATTCTTGAAGCTGTTTCAGAAGCTCGTAGGTTGAAGATGATGTTGGCGATAAGTTGGATTTCCTTTTTAGTAATCTTGATGTTTTTGTTCATCTAAATTGGATAAATCTATAATTTGTCGGTATAACTAAGTTATTTAGTCATTTAAACGATTATTGTAGGATAATTATCATTTACACAATTATTAGTCAAACAACTATAATTTAAACCAAAAATACATTTTATTACATCTAAGTTATACGTGTGGCGTACAAAAGAGCTGCCAAATGTTGACGAAATAACATAACATGATGTAGTGTCGGCTCTGGACAATATACATCATCTCCTTGGGACAACTACTCAACAAACATAAAATAAAACGCCCCACAATCACCGAAGCTTCTACTCTATCGGGGCATGATGGTCCAACGATCTGTCGATAGCCTCTTTTGGAAGAAATATGTGTTTCGTGCATCAAGATGCTATAAATAAAAAAAATTGATTAATTATGTTTCTATAGGTTAGATATGTACTTTTTTCAACTTAATTAATTAAGAATTTAATTCTCATACTTTGCTTCCTAAAAATCCTGATTCATCTCTACCCAACAGTATTCCCCAGAAAACCTTTTCAAGTCACCAATAAGATAACGTCGATAAACGCATCATGGGTAACTAATCAAAATCATACAACTGACTAACTTCAAATATAGTCTTTGTGGGCGTCGATGGTGACATTTGGTCAATGGCTTTCTTGTCCTGTTTCTTTGTCTTTAAGGCCGTAAATGGAGATTTTGTCCACCACGATTTTTTGCTCACTTATTTCTCAAGAGCATCGGACAAACAAACTTCTTCATGCCGCATAGAGGGGCCCTTGATGATGTAGATGGTACAACATCCATCGCAGGTTTCTGTTGCGATATAAACTGTATACACACAATCCAATATAATTGTTAACTTGTAAAGTAAAACATCAAAAATTTAAAACATATTTACCGCATCTTGAGAAGAGTACTGTTGTGGCACGAACTGCATAGACACAATCCAATATAAATTAAAAAGTTTATTTATTTACTTGTTAACTTGTAAAGTAAAAACATTAAAATGTTAAACATATTTACCACATCTATTGAAGAGTACTGTTGCGCCATATATTGCGTATGCACAATCCAATGTAAATTAAAAAGTTTATTTAATTGTTAACTTGTAAAGTAAAACATTAAAAAATTAAACATATTTACCGCATCTTGAGAAAAGTACTTGTTAGTCCACGAAATGATCAATCTTCAAATATCTTCGAGAATCAATGGCAGATTAATATGAACATTCAAGAACACTTTGAGAGGAGTTGAGAGGAAAAGTCAACAAGTCAAACTCTTCTATTTCACTCTAAGTATACGTAAGTATTACAATAAGCTCTCCTACTCTAATTCACTAGAAGACAAAAGCTTAAATAGGGTCAAACAATAAACTCTTCTAGTCAAAGTCAACATGACTTACAAAGTCAAACACGCTAACAATACAATTATAGACAATTATATGCTTTCAAGACGAATACAATTTAACACTAAAATTCAGTCCTAACATTCTCTTCCTTTGTATTCAGGCTTGAAAGAATTTGCGCGCTTTGAATCTCTTTTGAAATTTGTCGCTTTAAGCTCTTTATGACTTCTTGAAATCTTCAAAACAATCTTCTAACTTTCTCTGCTTTAAGAACTTCATATAGACTTTTGTTGAGAAAATATTCTAACATTCTCCCCCTCGAATGTAGAACAAAAACGATCTTCTTTTTCGACAATGAAGAACAATATCAACAACAATCCTCAAAAATAATCTTCAAAGAATCTTCTTCAGATAACGAATTACTAACATTCTCCCCATAAATGAATTTCTTCAGATAAAAGTTCACAAATATTCTCCCCCAAAATTAAACATTCTCTTCGTTGAGAAATCTTTATCAATAAACTTTTGTAAAGATGAGATCTTCACATTCAACATCTCTCAAACAATGTAACACATGAAAAATCTTTAGTAATAATCTTCAGTCACACTTCTTTGAGTCTTTTGCCGGTTCTCAATGAAAAAAAACTTTATCTCATATTCCCCTTTGAAGTTACTCCCCTTGATTTATTTATAATCGATTATTTCATTCATTATTTCATACTCCCCCTTATGATGAAATGAGAATCATTAGCATCATACATCAGAATGAATGAAATTTTCGGGGAGAGCCGTCAATTCATAAAATTGTAAGCAGATCTTTTCAAATCCACTTGTATAATCTTTTCAGATTAAGAGGATGGAAAAATAACAATCAATTTCAACTTATGAAATTGTTTTCAATCTTATAAAAAGATTGGTCTGTGAATATAACAAATATACTCAGTACAACGGATGCACTTCATATATGAGACTTTTTGAGGTTTATCTCAGTAGGTCTTTTATTCAATCATCGATATCTTATAAAAAGTATATCTATGAATGTTACGGCAAAATAACATATAATTTGCAAAATATGTGTAGTGTAAAAAGATAAAGCAACATATGCTTATGTTTAGGCTCAAAATGATAAATCGTGTGGACTACACAAATTTATTTGACTTAATATGTGATCAACAAGACTTGAAGGGGGGGACATATATCCTTCTTTTTCAATATCAAATTTCTCCGAATGAGAAACTGATAGATTGTGAGCTGCGTGCCAAGTGTTATTGAAACACTTATCTGTTAAGAGATAAATGAGTAGCTGGTGGGGTTGTGACAAGAATTGGCTTGGGCTTTGCCTTTTTCAATACTAGTCTCGAAAGAATTGAGAACTAATAGATTACGTGGTATGCCCGGAATTTAAAAGTTTAGAACATGATTCTTTTGATCTTTTAATCCTGACACAACTCTCGTCAATTCTTTTGACTCACAACAACTACCCCTCTCTTTTTCATTTTAAGCTCTGCACACAAACCCTTTTTGAATTTAAGCTCACTCAGATATGGTTGTCCACTTGGGTATGTTTGTTGGTTCTGACATTCCATAGAGGTATTTCTGTGAAGCACTCAGTCCCTCCCAAAAATTAACAGTATGTTCAAATTGATCACAAACAATTGATCAAAAATATTATTGCTATAAAGCACAAAGATCAGATAAAATTGATCAAAATATGTAACTTTTAAGCACAATCAAACAAGGAGTGATGTACAAAATCAGATTATTCAGAAAGTGAGAGAAATGAATGAACATCTGTAAGTACGAGTTTACAGATTCTGATATTCAAAGAATAACGAATGTGTATCAATCAAAGTAAAAAAATATCAGAAAAACAACTTTGATTACAAACGAGTGTATTATCACCGAAAAAGATTTTCTATAAGAGACGTGATAATAACAGTTTCAAGAACAGCTGAAACAGGTATTGAAATTATGTTTGATGAGAAATTACACAAGTAAAATCTCCAGAAATACCTGCTTAGAAAAAGTACTTGTTTTCACAAAAACAATTCACTTTCCGAAAACCTTTATTAAAATTTCTAGAGACTCCCCCTAGAAAATAGATTTGAGTAATGATTCATTTCAGCTCAAAATAAACAAAAATGAAACCATTTTTAGCACGGGTCCTGAACTGAGTTGTTCAGAAGCCATATTCAGTTAATCACGGGTCCTAAACTGAGTGTTTAGAAACCTCGTTTGGACAAATTACAAACTCCCCCTAAATTCGTGCATCATAAGCAAAATTTTCTGATCAACGCAGAAATGACACACCTGCAGAATCAGATCAAACAAATTTTGGTACCCAGACAAACTTGGGTCCTTCTTTGTTAGTATAAGGTTGTGGAATATTGTAACTTCCAAACCATCTATTCTTATTAGATGTTTTCTTTTTCGCACTTTTAACAGGTTGTTCATATATGCAATAAGATCCATACCAGTTATTATTATCATACCTGTTATGATTCTTACAGCTCTTTTGATATCTGTTGTCTCCAGTCCACCTGTTGTACCTCCTCCTCTTCACAAAATTAGTGATTTTGCATGTGGAGCACCTAATCCCTCTCTTACTAAGATTTATCATATCATTAGTAGATCTCATAACACAAGGAAGAACATTGTTAGTAACAACAGAGTTACGAGACGAAACAGATTCAACTTTATTTACCCAAATACTTTTAACTTTAGAAGAATAAATTGGGTGATCCAATGACATACCCTTGATAGTACTGATTTAAAGAACGAGAATAGTTCTTAGACATAGTTGATTTAGGGCTGCTCGAATAACTTTTAGATTTAGAACAGTCATAAAATCTTGTTTTACACTATGAAGGAGAACCAGTTGAGCTTTGAGCACATGAAAAGTCTTTAACTTTCTTTAAAATATGGTCTCTTTCATTAGCAACTAAATCATACTTCTCTTTAAGTTCAGTTCTCATTTTCAGTTTAGTTTCAAGTTCTGTCTTAAGATCAGATAATTTCTTTGTAGTATCCATAAGCTTACCTTCTAACTCCTTCTTTAGCTTCTCAAACATCTTCTTTTCTTTATCAAACTCTCGTCTCTCTTCATCTGAGCTGCTCTTTTCATTCTCAGAAGTAATGTCGAGCCATTTCTTCTTTTCTGCAAGCTCTTTAGCAATTGCTGCATATTTCTTAACAGTATTTCTCTTTTCAAGAGCAAACAGTTTCTTCTCTTCATCCAAAGCTATCTGCTTTTGAGCAATGCAGTCAGATAGTTCCAAATTCTTGCTCATACATTCTTCTCTAATCTCTTTCTTCTCTTTATCAATCTTGGCTCGTTCCAAGATTATTAGTTGCTCAAAATTAGAAATTTGATTTAAAAGCATTTTGGAGTTCAGCTCTAATGAGTTAATTTTATTCTCAAAAGATATGCGTTCAGAATCAAATCTTCTCTCCACTTTGATCATTCAATTCTGCTCTTTCTCAAAAACTATCTTTTCAGCACTTACACTTTTCTCAGCTTCCAAAACTTTTTCCTTCTCTAGATCCAGTAATTTTGTTACTTCAATCAAATCAGTCTTAGATTGACAAAGTTTCGCAGTTAGTTTCTTAACTTCTTTATGAAGGTTTCTGTGAGAGTTCTTTTCAGCACTCAGTTCATTTTGAACATCTTGAAGTTTGCTAAACAAATCTTTGTTTGATTTAATCCAAACTTTTAATTTTCAGCTGAATATTCTTTTGCAGAATTTAATTTACAGTAAGTTCTTCAATCTATTTGTTCAGTCTTACAATCTTTTGTAAATTAGAAATATTCTTCATAAGATCATTTAGCTTTTCTTGCAAAACCTTTTTCTCTTCCTTCTCTCTTTCATTACAGTCAGTTAACCGTATCGTCCAAGATATGTTTTTGTTAAACTCTAAATTTAATTTATCATATTTCTTTTTGAGCTCTTTGTATTCCCTCTCGTAAAAAGTTGCCATTTAAAACAATCAAATATTGATCAAAGAATCTTAGCCCGGACAATGAGATGAGCGAGGTACTTGTAATACGGGCAAGGGAACAAAGTAGGCTAAGTGTGGACAGAGTGGTGTGCGATTTAGGCTAAATACAGACAATATGGTGAGCGATTTAGGTGGAGCTCGAATGAAGACTTGACCGATTTTAAACAAATACGGATGAAGGCTGATAGGAGATTTAGAGAAATTTGGGCTAAGTCCAAATCTGGTAAGCCTTTTGTAAGAGGTAGACCTTAAATCGGCTAAGGTAAATCGTCCAAAAATTGACCAAGTCCAAATCCAGCTATGTTTGAGTGATGAAAGGCAAAACAATCCGATCAACAATCATAAAAAACACAACAAACTCAATATTTTAGCAAAAATTCGGATCAAAAACTGACTTTTCAAGAATTTTTCAAGAACACAAAAAGTTTTCAAACTTCACAAATTTCACCAAATCTTAAAAATTAATAATCAGAACACAAGTCTTTGTGAATAACAAAGATTCACAAGACAATTACGCACATTTTGATCACGTTTTTAACACCAAAACACAAAAAGTTAAAAAAAATTCAGAACAAAATGTTTAAAAGATGAAGAACACAAGATGAAAAAATATGAACTCCAGAAAATTTTCTTCAAAGATTTTTCAAAAATAGTGATTTCTTCTTGTGATTTCTCTGCATAACCTGCTCTGATACCAAATGTTAGTCCACGAAATGATCAATCTTCAATATCTACTCAGATTCAATGGCAATCTTCATGTTTATCATCAAGAACACATAAGGAGAATTGAGAGGAAAAGTCAACAAGTCAAAGTTTATTATATCTCTCAAATGAACGTATTATGACAATGAAGCTCTTCTACTCTAAAACACTAGAAGACAAATGCTTATATAGGGTTAAACTATAAACCCTTCTAGTCAAAGTCAACGTGACTAGCAAAGTCAAACACGCTAACTATACAATTATAGACCATTATAAACTTTCAAGACGAATACAATTTAACACTAAAATTCAGTCCTAACAGTACTGATGTGGCATATACTGTGCACACACAATCCAATATAAATTAAAATACTTATTTAATTGTTAACTTGTAAAGTAAAACATCAAAAAACTTAAACATATTTACCGCATATTGAGAAGAGTACCATTGTGGCATATACTGCATACACACAATTTAATATAAATTAAAAAGTTTATTTAATTATTAATTTATGAGAAGAGTAATGTTGGGCCATAAATTGCGTACGCACAATCCAATATAAATTAAAAGTTTATTTAATTGTTAACTTGTACAGTAAAAACAACACAAAAGTTAAACATATTTACCGCATCCATTGCAAGATCTTGCTGTGTCATAAACTACATGCGCACAATCCAATAAAAATTAAAAAAATTATTTAATCGTTAACTTGTAAACTAAAAACATCAGAAAGCTTAAACATATTTATCTCATCACCCTGCCAATGCTTGTATGGTGTATAGTCAATCTCCGATTCTGGTTTTGGCACATCATTCTCAAACTTATTAAGTTTTGCGTCGAGAAACCCATATTTTTTATTGACGTGAAATTTTCATCGATCCCATGACTTCATTGGTTAAATTTAACACGCCATTGGGGGATGTCAATATATGCCGCAGATAAATGTCGTTGTTGTGGCTCATACCATGGAGGTTGCAACGTGTGCGCTGGAAATGATTTACGCACTTTAGATGGTGGGACGCCATTGTCGTCGTCATCATCATCTTTGTCACCCATGCCATGATCTAGGTCCGTATGTTTATTACGATTGTTTGCCAAAAAGGCCCTACTTTCGATCCACCATTGAGCCTCCTCCTCCAAAGGTGTCGTCACCAACGAGGCCAGGGGTCGAAACGCGTTCTGAAAATATATGAATTCATATACTGTTTTTTTTAACATAAATATTATAATTACAGCTAGTAAATTTAAATTTATAATAAAATCCGTGTCAATTTTTCTGAACTCGCTGCACTCTTCCCACTTGATGCTTCTCATTCTTTTCCATCCAATGGCCCTATAGAATTGATGGATTATAACAAAAGTAGCTTTGACCATGGGTAGAAGTCTCCAAAATCTAGATCAAATAGGTTACAAAAAGAAATTGTGAGAAAATTTCAATAATTCGTAGATAAAATAACATCTTAAAAAACAAATAAACAACAATAACCGACCTTACCAAAGGGCATTTTCCCTAGCGGTATGTGAGTTTTGGATTCCTAGGAGGTCAAGGGTTCAAACTTCACCGAAGGTGAGGAGGGTGTGTGAGTTTATTTGTTCGATTTGCTGTATATAAATATTATATACTTGGAAAAAAAACAATAACCGACCTTGAAGGAATATACAAAACCATACAATATGTACTTGTTGAAAGGCCAATTTTATGCTTGCGACATTGAAATGCATTTCTTAACTGCTTATATGTCAGACGCCATATATATGAGCCCAATGGGTTTTGGTTCCAGGCATCCAAATTTTGAACCAGATGTTAAATCCAATGTTGGACAGTGTGGTCTTTTTTCCGTCCCAGAAATACCGAATGAAGCATGATTACGAGGCACATACGCACCGCATTATCGTCTGATATGTCTTTATTATTTAAGTCGATTAATTTATTTTTAAAATGGTCGAATTTAATCTCAACAAGTTTGGTCATTTTACCAAAAAAATACTGTATTTATTGAGGGAATGGTACAATATGGTGAGCGAAACTCATGCCCAAATCAAAAACCCATGATCAAATAGAACCCACGTCCGCTAAACCATAAATGAAACCCTCCTACATGATAATAAATTTATGTGGATTGAGAAGAAAAGGGGTTCCTCACATTGCACGATCCAATTAATTAATGATGGATCTCCATGTGGATTAGATACATCTAACAATGTGTCAAATCAAACATAAAGTTGTGTCATAGAATGTCAAAATCACCCCCAATATATTTTCACATTGTCATTGATGTATTAAATCAAACATAAAGTTGTATCATAGAATGTCTTCACTAGAAGACAAAATACCGGTCAAAATCACCCTCGAGGGCGATTTGCATGGGGTATTCTTAGAAAATCAGATTTTTGTCTCCAAAATGGTATGCCTGTGGGACCCATCCATACCTCAAATGGGGAAATCGCCCCTAATAAAGTAAATCGCCTTCCAGGAGCGATTTTGGTGGTCATTTTATGAGAAATGTCTGAAAAGTGGTCATTTTGTTAGTGTATTATGTATAAAATGGTCATTTAGGGTAATTTCCCTATATATATATATATATATATATATATATAATATTATATTATATTATATACAAGGTCTTCTTCTTTTGTTAATCAAGTCATTAGTGTTAACTTTGTTAATAAAACTCAACCATCCAAAAAATCAATCAACGATTAATAAAAATTAATGTTTATAATCACATTTTGAGTGATTATGCGCCTCCGTAATGATTTCATAAGTGAACAGGGATATAATAGTAAAAGTATTTTGGAAGTGAAATTAGGAAATGAGATTTGTTCCCTGATTTCAGGGTATCAAGATACAATAGCATGTCGACTCCGTATTTCATGCAATCTTGAAATCTTTGAAATCCATATCATCATCATCGATATCCATTGCGTTCATCACTGTATGACCAATGTTCAAGTATGAACAATGCTCATGTATGACCAATGATCACGTATAAACTAGTATTCATGTAAGAACAATGACTTGAGCAACCACGTTCACATATAAACAATATTGTTATCAACAATGTTCACTTAAGAATAATATATGAAGAACAACGATGGACTAATGCCATTGTTGTAGTTATGAACAACATAAGTGAATATGTTCACTTATGAAACCAATATAAAAGCTAATCGGCCCATCGTTATCCATCAAGCACAATCATCTATAGTCATCGTCTCTCTCACCATCAATTACCATCTTTGTAACCATCAGAACGACTACCAATTCTTTCTCCTCTCACCTCCATCACAACACCCTCACAACCATCTCGCCTTCTTTCTCAAACTTTTCAATATCCCCTCATCCTCACCGTCAACCTTCAGTAGTTCAACCCCTCTCAACATAGTTACAAAGACTTGTAGCCTATTAGCCTCAACCCCTCGTCCGATCCTTACCGACAACCTTCAATGTCTCTCTTCCTCACTTGCACGCTTCAACCAACTCTGTTGACATCTCCCTTTTTTGGCAGCCTTACATCATCAAATGTCGACCTCATCCTCACACCTGCAACTCCACTGATGAATGCCATGAACAAATTTTGGAAGAAAAAGAAATAATCCAAAACCAATAAAATTTAAAAATCATCCATAACTATCCTTGAGATAATTAAGGCAACTAACTATTACATGATTTTCTCTATTTATTTATTATTTATTAACCATTTTCTAATAAAAATGAAAAATACCAAAATACCCTCACAATATGTAGCAAGCGTGGGATGAAACCAAGTGAGTAGGTGAATTCTAATTGGCTCATTTACGTTAACAAAGTTAAAACTAATGACTTGGTTAACAGAAGAAGATCTCTCTCTGTCTCTCTATACACAGACACACATATATACACACATATATTTTTAATATATACATACATACATACACACATATATATATATATATATATGTATATATATAGGGAGAGGTTCATTTGAGAAGTTGTGGAACCATATTCAAGTCTAATTCAACAATTCAAACAAAGATCAATCAAGAATAAATTGATGTTCAATATGTTGGCATGCTTTTTATTTCATAAACTGTATGAATAGGTTCTTGATGATTACAAAAAGTTTAGATGTGTATGAATTCTGTCAAATCACTAACTGCTAACTAACAAAACAGGTTGCTATTTATAGCAACTACTAAAACAGGAAAGACAAACACAAACTATGAAAGGAAACAATATTACAAAACATACTAAGACATTTTAGCATCGAGACTTGAACACAACATTTTTATTCAAACAGAAGTGGTAAGCATTTGATAAGTAAAGAAGTGATCATAAGCCTTCATACGATCAAGATCGATCAAGAATTGCAGCCTTGACTGGTCAAAGATTGCGGCTTTAACTAGTCATGATTTGTGGCTTTGACTGGTCAAGCAAAAGATAGGTAGTTTCGTAACTTTTACAAATAGAAGACAAACAAGTGCATATGTGAACCCATTGTTCATATGTGAACCAATTAATTCATATGTGAATCACAGGGGTTAATATGTGAATCTATTAATTAGTTCATATGTGAATCACACTGGTTCATATGTGAATCACACTGGTTCATATGTGAATCAGATAAATAGTTCATATGTTAATTACATGGGTTCACATATGCACTTGTTTTGTCGCCTATTTGTAAAAGTTATAAAACTACCCCTCTATCTTCTGCATACCATGCGAGGATTTATTCAGTGCTTAATAATCAAAGCCGCAAATCTTAACCAGATAAAGATCTATGATCAATTTTCTACTTCTCAAATACTTACCATTTCTCAAATACTTACCATTTCTCAAATGAAACTATGGCTATATATATATAGAATGCAAATGAAATGCAACCTTTTCAAATGTTGCAACTAATGCAACCTGATGAAATTTAATCCTAAACCGAAGATCATCCCCTTTTTAAAGAGTATTTTCATTTTTAATTTTTAAAAATGTAACCTCTTTATCCCTAACCCCAACCGTCTTATTCCCAACCATTGATTGTTTAACTGTGTGATGTAAATGAAATTACATTGGTTATAACATTTAAGAGGGTTACATTTAATGAGCCATTCATGTATATATATATAAATAAAGTGAGAGAACGAGAAAAAAAGGGTTCAAATAAGGATCATAAAAAAATTATCCCACAATCTTTAATTGATTAATTAAATCATTTTCAATTAAAAAAAATCAAAAGGTTAAATTAATTAAGTAAATATTTAACTAAAAAATCTAATGTGACATTTCCTATCATAAACCACATGCACCTCCATATTTTTTTTCCTTCTTTGATTCACCTCCTACAAAACCACACAACCTTTTATCATTTTAGTGTGTGTTTTTTTTTTCTCAAAACCATCAGTCATTACATCATCTTTCCATCGAAACCAATCAAAGATCCAATTGAGAACCTTTTAAAAATATATCAATATCGATTGATTATCTACCAAGATCGATCGAGACCCATTTAGATCACTCGTGAACCCATCCATTGATTTTGTATGTGTTTATGTGTGTAAAACCATATACCACCATTTTCATATTCCATTGAAAACAATTGAGAACCCATCTAGACCAACATAGAACATTTCAAGACTGATCGATAACCTATCAATTGATTTAGTGACTGCAAATCCATAATCTAGCCCTTCATCTTCCATCGAGAACCCTTTTAGACCAATCAAGATTCTTTCAAAATCAATTGACAACCCATCAATAACGATTGAAAATCTATTGACATCAATCTAGACCAATCGATACTCTAAGATTGAAACTATAGTATACTCATAATGAATAATTTGTATATTCATAATGAATAATATATATATATATATATATATATATAGAGGAGCGATCAAATGAAAACCACTCTAATTTGTAAAAACCGTAAAAACTACTCTCATTCGTCGATTTCATTGTTTAATCTTATGAAATTATTTCATGAAATTGTTTAATCTTGTGAAATTGTTTCATATACTACTTTTTTTGATAAAGTTGTTTCATATATGGTTATGAAATTGTTTCATATATGGTTATGAAATTGTTTCATATACTACTTAATGAAACTGTTTCATGTATTTCTCTAAAATTAATGAAACTGTTTCATGTATTTCTCTAAAATTAAAATAATGAAGATGATAATATCCATGATT
>NC_037528.1:36632369-36633867 GCF_001531365.2 Cynara cardunculus var. scolymus | reverse complement strand
CCACATTTGCATAGAACACATATTTCATTACATAGAAACATGGATTACATCAAAAGTCCCACTAGTACAAGGATTACTATATGTACAAAATTGACATATAAAAATTTCCAAAACAAATCATGTACTACTACATGTAATATAACATGCATCTTCAAAAGCAGACAATAGATTTAGGAAAATAATCACATTTTCCCTTTTACATCCCCAGACCCAGCTATTCCTGCATTGCATAATTTAAAACATAAAATGAGGGTTAGACCATATAGGTCTAGTGAGGTTCTCTTCTATGAAATGCAGGGTGAAGATCACCAAAACATTTATTTCAAATCATTCATCACATGAAGCAAAACTGAAAACATACAGCTTTGGTCCATCGGGCCTCTGGTTCCAAACAACACTTAGAAATTATTTTGACAACCAGGACCAGAGCCCCTCTGGTCTATCTTCCAGAGCTTCTGGTCTTCACGACCAGAGCCTCTGGTTCTAAACCACRCTTAGAAAATATTTCGACACAGGACCAGAGCCCCTCTGGTCTCTCTACCAGAGCTTCTGCTCTTCATAACAAGAGCCGCTGGTTTCACTAACCAGACTTGGAATATAATTCGACATTCAGGACCAGAGCCCCTCTGGTCTCTCTTCCAGAGCTTTTGGTCTTCATGACCAGAGCCGCTGGTTTCAAATCATACTTAGAATATACTTCAACGCAGGACCAGAGCCCCTCTGGTCTCTCTACCAGAGCTTCTGGTCTTCATGACCAGAGCCTCTGGTTGTACTAACCAGCACCTCTGACTCATATAATTTCTCAAAAATGGTCTTTAGATAAACCTTCAACCAATAAGATAGCCTTTTTCATAAAATGAGCAATTATAAAAAGTTCATGTTCGACTAGAGCCTCTGGTTGTACTAACCAGAGCTTCTGGTTCCAAAAACATGACCAACTAGAGCCCCTCTGGTTCAACGCTTAACCAGAGCTTCTCTGGTCTGTTTTTCATAAAAAGACTAAGTATAAAACTCCTTTTCTTAAAACTTCAAAAGCATGATTTTGACATAGAAGCTCTTATCAAAAGATACAAAACCTTTAATCCAAATAAAACCTTTAGTAAAAACTTGCTCATCCTTTAAATCAACAACCAGAATCCTCTGGTCCAACGATGAGGACCAACCACTGTCCCTGTGGTTCCTTACAAGGAATTACCAGAGCCCCTCTGATTCCTCATGAAAATAACCATTCTGTTTCAAAATACTTTTAACCAATACCAATGGCCATAAGCCAAGTTTTCCCCTTCTCAATAACATCAATACCATTATTTCTAATAAGAACAATATCATTGAGTTCTCAAATCACAAAGAAGTAAGGACTCAAATCTATTGTAGTCTTAAAAGACATAATAGTAAGAGCTATAATATTCACATACAATTGCCACCCTTATATCCAAAGGTACACCTCTCCTTGATATGCGACCCTTATCCCAAAAGACACCTCTCCTTGATATGCCAC
>NC_037528.1:36630600-36631795 GCF_001531365.2 Cynara cardunculus var. scolymus | reverse complement strand
AATAACAATAACACCTTAAAACTATCAAAATAGTTTTAACATCCTTTCTTCAAAACCAACATCAAAACTCATAGCATATAGTCAATAATAGTTATAAAACTCGCAGTTTATAACCAACGGTAGTTTAAAAACACACAGTTTATACTCAACGGTAGTTTAAAACTCACCTTAACAAATCACAKGTTCTGAAGATAAAAAGCACACAGCAACTCACAATCTCTTCAAACAACTTTGAACAACAGATTCTTCAAGAACACTTTTCACCGCCATCAAAACTTTCTTCAAATGAAATGATAAGATAAAATCTTATCTTTCTATTTCTTTAAATACTCCCACCAAGGCGGTGAAGATTATTTTAACTATAAAACTCATAGGTGGTGAAAGCTTCTTCCAATAGAAATAATCTTGGGCGGTGGATAAATCATTATAAAATTCATGATTTCTTAACCATGAAGATATAATAATTTCACCCGAATACAATAAACACCACCTCATGTATGCTTCATACCACATGCATACATGTATAAATCATATATATCATGCCATTTTTTCACGTATATGCATGCACAATATCATGTTCACATATATGATTCATGCATTTCTACTTAGATATGCATATTTCACGTAATTCACATAATAAACATGTATAAATTACCTCAACTCAGGTTGTCTCAAACCTGGTTATAACATTCTTCCCCCCTTAAATGAATTCCCTCCCGAAATTCACTTATTCAAACAACCATGGATATTGGGTTTTCATAACAGATTCTAATTCCCAAGTTGCTTCTGGTCCCTGAACCTTTACCATACTGATTTCTTTGTTTCTCAACACCTTGATCTTTTGATCAATTACAACTTTCGGTGTTTCCACAAAATTCAGTTTACTGTCTAATTCAATCTCTGGCATCGGTATAGTTAGATTCGGATCAGTCAAACATTTCTGCAGATTTGACACATGAAAAGTGTTGTGAATCAGACTTAACTCTTCTGGTAGCTCTAATTGATATGCTACTGGCCCAATTCGTTTACATATTCTGAACGGCCCTACATACCTCAGACTCAGCTTTCCTTTCTTTCCAAATCTGATAACACCCTTCCTTGGCGAAACTTTCAACATCAGAAAATCACCTATATCAAATTCAATCGGCTTTCGATGATTATCTGCATAACTTTTCTGGCGATCTTGTGCAGTTTT
>NC_037528.1:36628377-36629745 GCF_001531365.2 Cynara cardunculus var. scolymus | reverse complement strand
ATAACAAAATCCATGGTAATGTGATCCCATTTTCATACAGGTATTTCTAACGATTGAAGACTTCCATACGGCTTTTGATGTTCAATCTTAACCTGCAAACATGTCAGACACTGTTCCACATATCGAGCTATGTCTCTTTTATCGAGCTATGTCTCTTTTATCGAGCTATGTCTCTTTTTTATCCTGGCCAACAATAAAAAGGTTTTAAATCTCGATACATCTTATTGGTGCCTGGATGGATAAAATATCGGGATTTATGACTCTCATTTAGTATTGTACTTCGGATATCTCCAAAATATGGTACCCAAATTCACCCCTGAAAACAAATAATTCCTTTGTCATTTGGTTCCAATATTGAAATCATCTTACCCAACTTTTTTGATTTGATAAGATCTTCTTTCATTGCTTCCTTCTAACATCTCAGAACTTCTTCATGAATATTAGGGACTAAGCTTATTCTCATTGCCACAGTTTTAATAGTCCCACTTCTTTCTTTTCTACTTAAAGCGTCAGCTACCACGTTGGCYTTTCCTGGGTGGTAAAGGATTTCACAGTCATAATCATTAACAAGTTCAATCCACCGACGCTGTCGCATATTCAAATCTTTCTGGCTGAACAAATGCTGTAGACTCTTGTGATGTGTATAAATTTGGCACTTTGTTCCCAGAAGGTAATGTCTCCAGATTTTTAAAGCAAATACTATCGCAGCTAACTCCATATCATGAGTCGGATATTGCTTCTCATGATCTTTCAATTGTCTTGACGCCTAAGAAATTACTTTTCCTCTCTGCATCAGAACACATCCTAATCCTAATTTTGAAGCATCGTTGTATACCACAAAATCTTCGGATCCTTCTGGTAGAGTTAACACCGGCGCACTACAGAGATGATCATTTAATAGTTGAAAAGCTTCTTGTTGCTCTTTTTCCCACTGAAAWWTAACATTCTTTCGAGTCAATTTGGTCAATGGCATGACTATCTTAGAAAAGTTCTGAATAAACTTACGGTAATAACCTGCCAAACCCAAAAAGTTACGAACTTCAGAAGGAGTCTTTGGAGCTTCCCATTTTGCAACTGCTTCTATTTTCATTGGATCAACCTTTATCCCTGATTCTGAAATGACATGACCCAGAAATTGAACTTCTCTTAACTAGAACTCACACTTGGACAACTTAGCATACAACTTTCTCTCTTTAATACTTCCAGTATCAAACGAAGATGTTCCGCATGTTCTTCTTTGGTCTTAGAGTATATAAGAATATCATCGATAAATACAATAACGAATTTATCAAGATATTCCTTACATACCCTATTCATCAGGTCCATAATGGCTGCGGGTGCATTAGTTAAGCCGAATGGCATAACTAA
>NC_037528.1:36624966-36626217 GCF_001531365.2 Cynara cardunculus var. scolymus | reverse complement strand
TATATGCATGCACAATATCATGTTCACATATATGATTCATGCATTTCTACTTAGATATGCATATTTCACGTAATTCACATAATAAACATGTATAAATTACCTCAACTCAGGTTGTCTCAAACCTGGTTATAACAATTGATACAACATTCCTTGATTATCTAATTCAATTAATTATCACATTGCTTAATTATCTCATTCACTTGCTGTTTTGAAACAAAACTATAATGAATTTTAAGCAAAAATAATTATTTCACCTATGAACTTTGGTAAAAAACTTGAAATAACCAAAGTTTATATACGAAACAAACATTATGAACGTTAAATATAAATAATTGTTTCATCTATGAACTTTGTTTAAACTACCTTAATGATCTTATTCACTTTCTGGTTTCACCTATGAAATTTGGTAAAACTTGTGGAACAACTGAAGTTCATACATGAATAGAAAAGAAGTTTAATTCCAAAAATAACTGAATTTATCTTTCTAAAATAAATCACAAGTTGTTCCAATATTTTCCTTCATTTAATTTTATTTAATTCAGTTTTTTCATCAAATTATAACCTTCGATATAATCATAATCATTGATAAGAAAATGAACGGGCTCAGATGAGTTTGTAAAGTTAATACTAATTAATTGGTCAACAAATAATTATGCCTCTATTTATATTCATGATGAATATTATAGTGAAAATGTATATCTATGATGATCATCATACTTATACATAAATATTGGAGAACTGTTGTATATGCGTGAACATATTATCTATTTATGATTTATGTGTATGGTGAAAATGTATATTCATGATGGATATTGTTGGTCCTACAGGGTTAATGACTTATACTACAAGTGTTTGTAGAGGGGGAGGGAGGGGGGTTGAATATGAACACAACAACTTTTCACTTTTTAACTCTATATTTTGTATTAAAACAAAGAATTATAGTTTTTTTTTTTTTTTTGCAGAAACTAGGAAGGTAAGACCTGTGATCCTAAATAATCTGACTGTGTTGGACCGATACTAGGGAACCACCCACATGATATTTTCCGCTTTGGGCTTCCCCTCCCGGCAACAACCCCTCACGACTTTAAAATGCGTCACTGGTAGGAGTAAGATCCCCCCTTCTTTATAAGGAAGACGAATCCCCCTAGCCTCACCGATGTGGGATGCTCCTGCATTGCTACAGGAGCGTTGGGTTTAAGAATCACGGATTTGACCGGCTCGAGGGAACGATGAGGCGGAAGTCCCAACATT
>NC_037528.1:36608285-36624866 GCF_001531365.2 Cynara cardunculus var. scolymus | reverse complement strand
AAGGGAAGAAAAAGAAAATGGAGAGGGTGTGAGTGGAGCAGAAAAAGAAGATCAAGCTCCTTCCCAAACCGAAACACTTAGCCGGGCAACCACATCTACTACTGACATTCATGTGTTGAATGTTAGTATTGAAGCAGACATAGCTAGCCCAACTATGCATTTGCACACCCCTCTTATCTACTCAATTGGTTCTCAACAACCAATTGTTTCAATTTCACGTGGGGATTTAGCTCATACGCTAACTACTTCTCAATCGGAGAATGTAGTTATTGAAAAAAGTAGGCCGCTGCCCCAGCCTACGACTTCGATTCTGTGCACCTCGATTCTAGAGTCGATACACTTAGGTACACATGAGTCAGGAGCATCTGTTGCTCCAACTGCAGTTTTTAGTGAACTAGTTGGAACGACCGGAGTGATGTTGTTAGCTCTCAGTTCCTTAAATGTAAAAGTATAGAAAAAGTAAAACTGCAAGTATTGACAGAAGATGATATGTCACAGAAGACCACAGAGGACCAATAGCAAAAGATGCACAAGATACAAGTCTCAAGTGASAGAACCTCTGTCGTGTCTCACAGAGGTTCTGGAACTGGTCCTCTGAGAAGACAATGCTACAAGACTTAGTCGACAGAACCTCTGTCGTGTCTCACAGAGGTTCTGGAAGATTTCCTATGCGTACTTCCAAGTTTGATCTAGCAGAGCCTCTGTGTTGTCTAACAGAGGGTCTGCAACAACATCTTCTGTGTAGATTATCTTTAAGCTGTTTTACTTAGGTCTTTTAGCTGCTCGTGCTTATCACGTGTTCTTGTCTGTAATTTGTTTTGATCGAACGACTTAGATTTATTTACTTAAAGTCGTGTCAGAAAAACGGTTACTTGCTTGTATAAATAGCAGCGTAGGCCTTTGTAATTCAGTGTGCTTCCAAAATTGTAATTGTCAATATTTTCATCTAATTGAAAATCCTTTGAAGCTTTCTCTTGTGTTCATCATTAATCTTCATCGTGTTCTTATCGATTTCTACTTGTTTGATTTATTATCTTTTCCGCTGCATTATATCTGTCAATCCAATCATTCAAGTAAGTAATCTTAACCAAGAAATAGAGTTATTCGGTCCTAACAGATGTATTTGACATTTCACAAGGACATGTCGGAAGTCCTACCAATGCTAACATTACGCCAACATTGAACGTAGGCACAACAGTTTACTCAACTGTTGTTTCAACTGGTATTCTATGTGAACCAGGTGTGAGCTTACCCGACTTTGTGTCAAGGGAATATTTGGACGGCACCCTAAAGGCTGTTCAAGAAAACTTTGACGCTCAAATCGCTAGTTTGAAGAGATTGTTGAAGGGTAAAGAAGCTGTTGTAGAAGAGCCACCATCTGAGCCATCACCACCACCTGTACCTGAACCGTCAGTACCAGATCAATCGGTGGACGAGCTGAAATCTCTTCTAAATGCTAAGTTGATGGCTTCTCAAAGTGAAGATGCTGAAGATGCAGATTTGGTTGGTCTCTTACGCCAACAAATTGATACTAACCCTGTAATTAGAGCCTCAGAGTTCTTGACTTTTCAGGATGTGATTAAAGCTAGTTTTTCTAAAGTCAGCAACTTAATCACATCTCATTCCCAAGATCTGAAACGTTCAATTGATGCTCTTGTTGAAAGGGTATCTATACTTGATGAAACTTGCAAGTCTCAAGCCACATCTCTTAAACGAAGACATGACGATCAGGATGATCCTGATAGTCATGAGGGGGAGATGAAAAGACAGAGATTGGCTTAGACATCTCAACTAGGTGCAAGGATGGGTGAAGAGTCATTAGCTCAGGACATAACTGCTAAAGGTTCTGCCCCGAAAACAGTTCGGGAAAGAATAATTGAGGCTGTTGTTATTGAAGATGAAGATGTGGAGACAAGTCCAAGGATTGAGCCAATGGTTGAAAAGCCGGTGGACTCCACAGTAGAAACAAGGTTGTTAATGGACTTATCTGCCAATGTAGGGTTCAACAATGCTTTCTCTACTACTCTGGGTGGAGAGCAGGATTTGGTGAAGATTTTGATAACATTGACGAAACAACTGGAATTTATTTTGATTTTGAAGCTGACTTAGATGAAGAAGATCCAGCTTTTCCCGTTCAAGCTGATCGTCAGACTATTCCAGAATCGTCTACAGCTACTTTACCTGATGTGCCTGAAGTCAGTGTTCAAAGAAAAACTATTGATCCTACCGAAATTTTCTCGAAGAATTACATTCCTTTTCACATCAGAGCAAACTTTTTTGGTTATGATCGTGAAAGAATCCGAGAGTCGTACTTGGAAGATATCTACTTTGGGATTTTCGTTCGTCACAGAAAATTGCTTAGTGGTGACAGAGTTCTTGGAATTCACAAGAAGCTAAAAGATTACCGAATTGAATATTGTCACCTTTGAAAGCCAAGTGTCAGCCTATCAGTCAAGTTCGTACAAAACATAGAATTGTCACGATCAAACAAATTGATGCTCAGAAACTGTTAAGAATCTGGTATCCTGTGTTTACAGTTACAAGGCAAGATGGCCAGATCTGGAGATTCAGCGAAGCTGATTTCTCGAACTTATATTTGGATGATCTCGAATACATGTACTTCGAACTCAAGAACATGACAATTAGAAAGGAAGGAGAATTGGTAGCTCTGGATGATATTAAGAGATTCATTTGAAATCATGTAAAGCTGTCAATGGTCATTGATATTCAAATGGGTCTTGAAGACAGTCAACRAATCATCAACCTCAAAAGACCWAATCAAGATTTAGAAGACATTGAAGGCTATCCAGTTTACATGGTGCTTGAAAGTCCAGAATTTGGGGTTATCTACTTTGCTTAACTTCAAGTCAAAAAGTTCATGAGATTCAGTGAGTTGACTAAGATTTCTGATGGTACGATCAAGCTAGTAAGAAGGGCACTTGACTTGGAAAGGGTGATGGATGATAAGGCTGTGGAATCTGAACGGATGAATGCCAAAGAAAGATACTTGCTTGTCAACGCCATAAATTTGCTCGAGGAGAAGATTCAGTACAGGAATGCTCTGAGAAGGTTAGAGAAAATCCTTGGACTGCGCAAAACGAAATTCACAAGGGTCCAAACTTGAATCCAAAGGGGGAGAATGTTGGGTTCAAGTTAGTGCTTTAATGTTTTATTCAAGTTTCTCCTTAGTGTAATTGTTTTGTAATAGTTTAGCCTTTACAATTTCCTAGTACAAATAGTGATTTCCTTGTAATTGTCATTAACAATCGTCATTAGCAGAATTATCAAGATTAGTGCTGTAATTCTTTCTCTCTCTCAATCTAATCATCCTTTGATCATATTCTTTCTATCTTTGATGTTCATCATGATTCTTGAAGATTGCTTCATGTTTGTATGATTTTTGGACTTATCATTGTCCATCAGTCTGTGGATGATAAATCGTACTCAACCTTATTTGTGAAACCATTTCTCTTTGCAAACTCTTCCAAAACCTAGATGTGAATCAACTATCTCGATCAGAAATAATTGATAAATAGAACATCATGACGTGTTACCACTTCATCAATACACAATTTCGCTAGTTGATCCATAGAATATGATTCTTTCATTGGTAAGAAATGAGCAGAATTAGATAATCGATCCACAACAACCCATATAACATTCAAACGCTTCGGTGTTTAAGGTAGCTTGGTTATGAAATCCATAGTAATGTAATCCCATTTCCAGATCGAAATTTCTAATGACTCCAACTTATCGTACGGTCATTGATGCTCTATGTTCACTTGTATGCAAGTCATACACTGATCAACATGACTCACTATATCCCTCTTCATTCCCGACCACCAATATAATTGTTTCATATCTCGATACGTTTTATTCGTACCCGGGTGAATAGAAAAACAAGATTTATGAGCTCCACTTAAAATTCTTTCTCTAATATTACCATAACACAATACCGAGACTCTGTTCTGGAAACACAACAATTCCCAACTGTCTTTTACTAACTCTGTCAACAACCCACCATGTAGCTCTTACTTAATCTTCTTTTCTTTCATAACTTCACCTTGAGATCTTTGCAGTTCTTCATGAATGCTCGACAATAATTCAACTCTTAATGTTATAGCTTTAATTGTAATGCTCTTTCCTTTACGACACAACGTGTCGGCTACCACATTAGCCTTGCCTGGATACAAGATCTCATAATCATAATCGTTCACCAGTTCCAACCATCGTCTTTGACGCATGTTTAATTCTCGTTGATGGAACAAATGTTGCAAACTTTTATGATCAGTAAACATTTGGCACTTAGTCCCGTATAGGTAATGTCTCCAGATTTTCAAAGCAAAGATTACAGTCTCCAGCTCCATGTCATGTGTGGGATATTTTTTCATGGTCCTTTACTTGACTTGAGGCATAAGCGATAACCTTTCCATGTTGCATCAACATGCAACCCAAACCCAGTTTCGAGGTATCACTATAGCCACAAAATTATCTGTACCATCAAGCAAGGATAGAATTGGGCCGCTACACAACTTATCTTAACATTTGGAAAACTTAAGCTTGTACCTCCTTCCATTCAACTTTAACATTCTTTTCCGTCAGTCCAATTAACGGTGTAGCAAGACGAGAAAAATCTTGTATAAATTTTCGATAATATCCTACTAACCCAAGAAAACTCTTGATTTATGTTGGTGTTTTTGGTGCTTCCCACTTCTCGGTGGCTTCAGTTTTGAGTGAATCCACTTTAATACCCACATCAGAAATGACATGACCCAGAAATTGCACTTCTCGTAACCATATCTCACATTTCGACATCTTTGCATATAACATTTCTCGTTTCAAAAGTTCTAGAATCAATCGCAGATGATTTGCGTGCTCTTCCTCAAATCGAGAGTATATCAGTATATCATCGATAAAAATAATAACATATTTACCGAGATATATGGACGACACACTCTATTCATCATGTCCATGAATGTTGCTGGTGCGTTTGTAAGTCCAAACGGCGTCAGTAGAAACTCGTAATGGCCATAGCATGTACGAAATGCTATATTTGACACATCATCTTCTTGTATTTTTAGCTGATGATAGTCAGATCGTAAGTCAATCTTTGAAAAGTAACTAGCCTCAATCAATTGATCAAACAAATCATCAATTCTTGGGAGTGGATACTTGTTCTTGATTGTCAACTAATTTAGCTCATGGCAATCGATACACATTCTCATCGATCTGTCTTTCTTCTTTACAAACAATGCCGGTGCACTCCAAAGAGATGTACTTGGTCAGGCTACACCATTCTCACTTGGGTACCAATTTCCACTCATACATCCCCTACCTACACTACTACTACTACTACGCAAAAACCCCTCTACTTAGCCCTTACTACGCCCTCCCCTACCCCTGCTGTGCCACCACTGAAAACCACCTTGACCCCGCTACCTATCGGTGACCTCAATACACCTCCACCCTCGCCTTCCTCTATAATTCCAAGCACCCACAATGTCACCAATACCCCTTCCCGTTTCTACCTCAACTGAATGGGTGACTATGAAAATGATGGGTTAGAGGACATCATGTTTGATTTTGAAGGTTCTCAACCGATTACCAAGGAGGATATGTTTCTTTTTGATTCTCCGATACAAACGGATAACAATCAGAAGTAGGAAACTACCCATGAGGTCTGTTCCACAACGAGAAAGAGGTAGACTCGGTCATCCAGCACTGGTTCATGTTTACACAAAATGACTTTGTACCCAGTATGTAAAAATTAAAAGAAGCCCAAAGTGTGCATAATCTTTTAAGAAATAGCTCTTCTCCGTTGAAAATGAGATGATCTTTAAAAGTAACACCATATCCCAGAGTAAAGGTAAAATCATTTCCATTAATGAAAGATTGGAACTCATGAAGAATACCCTTTTTTTGGTAGAAAGAACTTTCGAGCTAAAGTTAGCCGCTACGCTTATGTGTGTCAAACATCATTGCTTGCCCACAATTGGAAGCATATGGTCTCTATCCTATGTAATATTAATGAGACCGTGGTTAAGGAGTTTTATGCAGCCATAGGGACTTCCAAGAATGGCATGGTTGTTATTTGTGAAAAAAGAGTTCACTCGATAGTCCCAAAAATCAATTCGGTGCTTGACTTGCTGCTCCCTTCATATGTTCTTACCGACAGTTTTTTGGATGGTGGTGTGGCTGTACCCAAAGCCGATATGGCCGTTACACCTACTCTACCAAATCAGGACTTGTCCTACGATAACTAGTGCAAGATCATCATGTCGGGACATTTGACTTTGGAGGAGGCCTTTTGGTTCGATTTTGTGCAACACAACATCAAGCGAGGCCCTACAGTCTTGATTCGGTAGATTTAACCAAATGCATAAACCTACCCTCGCCCCATTACTGACAAGTTGGTTGACGATACTACGGGACCGCACATCAAGCCAGGCCCTACAGTTAACAATACTCATGTGCCAAATGACCCCCCAGTTCCCACAACCACATCGACTGTGGTTGTTCCTCCGCCTACATACTAGATCCCACCTATTCCACCTTCGTGTATCGGTTATGGTTCTGAAGTGTGGCTTACTATGATTGTCGTCAATGGGAGGACTGCAACTAGTAGCTAGGAGCTAATGTTGCATCTTTTCCATAGATGAATGATCAAATCCCCATATTTGAAGACCGAGTTGCTAGTTTGGCTGCTTGCTCAGAAACATTTTGGATTTATACTCGTGATAGGAACAGGGTAGTTAACTAATTCTTGTTCATGAAAAATATGATGGTGGCTGCTGATATTCCACATTTTCTAGCCTCAAGTTTGACTTCCTAAAATTCAGGATACCTTCACTTCTGATGCTTCGGATCAGCCTTTGGCTAGTCTGGTGATGTGAGTAAAAAGGATTAAACCATCTTAGGTGTCTCCTCATCATATTTTGAAACTTTTTGTTGTATAACTCTTTTGGTATGTGCTACATTTGCCAACCTTGCCTTTTGTGTTGATATAGCAAGGTTGATGAAATCTAATCTTTTGTGTTTGAAAAAAGTAAAGGACGTAGGCCTCCTTGCAATTATTGGCCAAAATACTTACCCTAGTTACCTAATCATACACTTTTGTCCGGTTCTCCAATGCAGACATTGTTTGGTACACGTTTGAGGGAGCATTTGCATTGGTTGAAGTCTAAAAATATATATAATAAAAAATTGTTATCTTCGATAAATTGAAAGACACAAATAAAGCAAAATGTTTTAACCCAAAGATCCCTAATAAAACATCAAATTTTGGGTTTCAAAGGAGTTTAAATATACAGCAAAAGTGATATGAAGTGAAATCATTCAAACCATTTTTTTTATTTTAGACAAGTTTGGAGGAAATTTTAGCCACATACACAAACCCGTTAAGCTTTACCGATTAATTTTTCACCACAAAGATCAAAAATGGATGTCGTACATCATCTGAAGAAAATTCAAAACCCTCCATAAGTTTTGTGCTCATTTTCGTTCTTGTTGTTGTTTTGTTTCTCTCATTTTCTTTACTTGAGGACAAGTAACACCTCAAGTTTGGGGATATGATAACTCTTATTTTTTAGAATTATTTCTTATTTACTAGTCCTATTTTTACATCTTTTAAATACCAAATTTCCCTTATTTTTCCGCATTTATTCCAAAAGTTATAAAAAGATGATGAAAGACAAAGAATAAAAATTTATTCCACAAAACCATCACTTTGAGACTGTGCCCACTCTGTCACCACAGTGGGAAGATTTCGAATTTATGGATAAGGATCAAATATTTGGAGGGTGTTAGACCCCATAAGTATTATGCAGAAGTAATGAAGACAAACAAGTGATGAAGAACCAGAAGGTCGATGGATGACTTCAAGGAAAAATGACTAAGTCTGATGAACAACCAGAGGGTCGATGAACTGACCAGAGATTTGATGTAAAGTGCATTTCCATTAGTAGAAGATTAGCTAAATAGTCTCACTAGATAGTTATCTTCTTATTAGATTGCTAGTATAAATAGGTGGTTAGGCCTATTGTAATCTTTCATACTTTACGTTTTTCACATCATTGGAATAAAGTGAAATCTTTAGCACTCAAGAATATTCTTAGAACGTTTATTAATTGTTCTTGAGTGTTCATTATTTTACTCATCCAAATACTATAATTTGGTTATTCTTAACTTAATTATTAGTGTTATTGAGAGATCTAGGATCAACAATTGGTATCAGAGCCTATTGATTGTTTGTCCAATTAAACAATCACCAAAAATCTCTCAATTCACGTTTTTTATAAAATATCTTCTCTAAAAACGTAAATTTTCTCTTTTCTAAAAATCTTAATGGCCAACTGGAATTCCGCCTATAGTGTTGGTTCTCTCACCAAACCTCCAACTCTTCAAAGAGAAGAGTACCCACAATGGAGGATACAGATGGTGAACTTTCTGGAAGGGATGGACAGAAATCTTCTGCGATCAGTCATGGAGGGTCCCTATGTTCCACAGACTCTTGTTCCAAGAGTCCCAGGAACAAATACCACAGCAGAAATTCCTGCATATTATATGCCCAAGGATGAGAAGAATCGGGATGAAGAAGACATAGAGCGAGTAGAAACCGACAAGAAGGCCGAAAGACTGATAATCATGGCCATCTCCAATGAAATCTTCCAATCTCTTGATGCATGTTCCACATCCAAGGAACTATGGGATTAGCTGGCGAGCCAATTGGAAGGAGGAGCAAAAACGAAGAAGAATCGTAGAGCCCAATGTCTCAACGAATACACCAACTTCAAGGCTCTTCCTGATGAACCAATTCAGAAGACATACGATCGTTTCAACATATTGATTAATCAATGTCGTCGAAACGATTTCTCCAGAACAAAGAAAGAAAACAATGTTTTGTTCCTTAAAAGTCTCGACGATGAATGGACACAGCTGTCGATGTCCCTTCATGCAAATCAGGACTTAGACGGCTGGTCACTCCATGACGTATATGGAACGCTTGCTGCACAAGAGAACGATATCATGAAGAAAAAGGTGTCCATTGGTGGACCCTTGGCTCTTGCAGTTGAAGAAAAGGACGTTTCAAGGACCTCCACCAGAGACCACAAAAAGAAAGGAAAGAAAGCACTGGTGGTGGAATCAGAATCTGAAGATGAAACATCTGAATCAGATGATGATATCAAAGCCTTCGCCAAATCTCTGGCCTTGATCACAAAGCAGTACCAGAAAAAGTTCATTAAGAAACCCTATGAACGAAGAGAATTCAAGAAGGAAAGGTACCAGCCATTCTATGAAAGGGACCAATCGAAATGTTATCAGAGGGAAGACAGAAGAGATAGAAGAGAAGAGAGAAAAGAAAGAAGAGAAGATAGAAGATAGGAGAAGAAAGAGGACAAAGATGGAAGGAAAAATGACCTCCGCTGCTTTGCGGAAAAATCGGTCATTTTTCCAAAGAATACAGAGGGCGACTGGTCAAGGATGCTGATTACTACAAAAATAAATATAAGTACAATCCTAGAGAGCGAAGCCTGATGGCTGAGAAAGAAAACTGGGCATCTGATTTTTTATCCGATAAAGAAGACAAAGCACTCATCTGTCTGATGGCCACGTCCAATGCAGAATCTGCCTCTGACACTGATGATCAGGTATGTGAGTCTACTATCAATGAAACCAACTCGGCTCTATCTGAGCTAGAGTTAAGGGTAATAAAACTTTCAGAGGACATTTTAAAATTAAAAGAAAAATTAAATTTTGAAAAATCTAAAAGACTTAAAGCGGAAAAAGTAGTTAGTTTCTACAAAAGAGAGACTGATCTTCTAACAGAAGAAAAAGCCGATCTCATGAAAGAAAAGACTCGCATCGTCGCTCTTAAAAAATCAGAGGAAGAAAAACTTCTGAAAATAAATAAGCGAGTAACCAAAGACTTAGAAAAGAAAACTAAGGCCTTGAAAGAATCTAAGGCAGAGAGACTTAACTCGGTAGCTCTCAAAGATTTCTTTCAAAAAGAAAGGGAGATTCTTCACCAGAAGCTTCAAACCAATTAACTTCTGATGAAGAAATACAAGGATGCCCAAGATGTGTATGGAAAGTTAAACGGTCAAACGGACACTCAATGGATTGGATTCAATGAATTGGACTCCTTCATCGAATCAAAGAAATCCACCCTTGAATCCACTTTCAAACTTGGATGCATTCAGAAACCCGACTTTATCCTAAAACCAAAGGCAAATTTTAAAAGAGTTGAAGTCGATGGAAAAACTGTCGTCTTAAGACAGGATTTTGAGAACGTGGTGTACGAGAGCAGTACAAGTAAGAATTTTGATGAAGTGACCGACACCTCCAAATCAGAGACCGATGGAAACACTATGGTTAAATCAAAGTCTCTAATTGTCAATCCTACTTCATCAGCAAGTACTGTTGATGAGAAGGAGAATCCTAATGAGGAACCGTCAGCTGATGAAACGATGAACCATCCAAGTAACATTGGAAGTTCATCTAAGTTAGAAATGATGGAACTTCCAGCAGATCACCCTGAAACATCAACCTCTAAACCCACGCCTCCCACGAACATCCATAATAATTTTGATTTCGAGAAATCAGCGAGAGATTTTATTGATTCTGAATCTGAAGAAGAGATAATCTGTGAATCACCAAAGATCATTGAGAATAAGAAGCCTCAAAACTTCAAACCCTCAATGAAATATGGTATTCCTCCATCGATGAAATCTTCACACAAAGGAAAGGGAAAACTAAGAAATATCAAACCTGCCAACGATAACTCAAAAGGCCCTAGCATATGTTCTAAGTTTATTAAGTTTACTCGTGAGCAAAAACATAAGTGGCCTGCCTCTGAGAAATCTAACCACCACTTTTCCTCTCATTCAGTTGAAGAAAAGCAGTCCTTCCTCAGGAGAAAAGAAGTAAAGACAAAGACCCCTTCAAATAAAAAATCTGAACTACATAGGAAGTTTATAAAAACAACCGATGCTAGGACAAGATTTACATCCCCTGCATTTACTTCTTCATTTTCAGTGAATAAAAAGAACGTTAAACATTCATGTCCAAAGTATAATGATTGTCAATGTTTAGCTCTTTTACAAAACCTGAGAAATCACATGTTGACACATCGCTGCATATTCTCCCAACATGTTTATCGCTATAAAGTTAATACCAATGAAAACGTGAAAAAGCCCAAGTCCAAGGGCAAGGGAAATGCTAACAAACCCAAGCCTGCAAAGGCTAAAGGTGATGAAAAGAGAGAGGTATCTCCTACTAACAAACGTAGACCCATTAAGAAATGGGTACATAAAACCCTTTAATTTATCTTGCAGGACCAGCATATGCAACCATGGTACATAGATTCAGGTTGCTCCAGGCACATGATTGGTGACAAAAGTCAGATGACCTCCTTTTGGAGGCTCTGTCACTTTTGGAGACAACAGCAAGGGAACCATCAAGAGATACGGAACTCTCATCAAAGGGAACCTCTCCATTAGCAAAGTGGTTTTTGTTGAAGGTCTGAAGCACAACTTACTAAGCATAAGCCAGTTCTGCGACAAGGGTCTTGAAGTCAGATTCTGCAAAGGCTTTTGTATCATAGAAACAATGCCCGGTCAAACCATCATAAAGGCTAAGAGAGAAGGAAATATCTACCTTCTGGATTTTCAATCCTCTAAGGGACAAGACACCCTTTGCCTTGTATCGCATAAGAGCGATGAAAATTGGCTATGGCACCAGAAGTTCTCACACCTGAATTTTGATGTCTTAAGAAAACTAGCCAAACAGAAGCTGGTCAAGAGGATTCCTGATCTCAACTTTGAAAAAGATCATCTATGCTCAGCCTGCGGGATGGGAAAACTAAAACGGGCCTCTCACCGAAGAAAGTCAGAAACCTTCTGCACCAAGCCCTTGGATATGATCCATATTGATCTCTGTGGGCCCATATCTACACAAAGCCTCTTAGGAAAGAAGTACATATTAGTACTTGTTGATGAATACTCCAGATACACCTGGGTTGAGTTTGTGAAGAACAAATAAGATGTTCCTGACATACTCATTGGGGTGATGAAGAGACTCCAAGTCCTTCTAAAATGAAAACTCATTAAAGTTAGAAGAGACAATGGAACTAAATTAAAAAATGCCATAATCGATGAATACCTCATCAATGAAGGCATCACACAAAACTTTTCAGCTGCCAGAACCCCACAACAGAATGGCGTGGTAGAACGAAGGAGCATAACCCTTATGGAAGCAGTAAGGACCATGCTTGTTTCATCAGAGTTGCCCATCACCTTCTGGGCAGAAGCAATTTCTACTTCATGCTTCACCTAGAATTGGTCCATTATTAACAAGAGGCACTAGAAGACACCCTATGAGTTCATCGATCAGAGAAGACCAAATGTCCAGTATTTCCATGTCTTTGGGTGAAAATGTTTTGTACTCAATGATAGGGAATATCTCAACAAGTTCGACAAGAAAACTGATGAAGGCATCTTTCTCGGATACTCTCAAACCGCAAAAGCCTACAGAGTCTACATCAAAATAACAAAAATTGTCATAGAAAGCATCAATGTGTCCTTTGATGACTCCACACCAATGACTTCTGGACACAACAGTTCAGGATCGGACTTTAACAGAGAACATCTGATTCATCACTTGGCAAACCCAATGAATCAGAGTTAGCTCAATTATTTGAAGACATCTTCGAAGAAGAAGTAATCTTTGGACATGCACCTACTGCAAAATCTACTTCCAGAACTGATGAAGAACATGAAGTCTCCAATGCTAAAAGTACAACTCTTACTAAAACTCATGTTACTTCACCATCTACTTCTTTTGTGTCTTCAGATCAAAAACAAGAACCAGAGTCTACCTCTGGAGATGATCTCTTCGAGGGGGAGCAATCAGTTCCATCAGTCGATGAAGAACTGCATCCTGTTGCTCCAGAACCCCAGTCAAGCACCAAGTGGACGAAAGACCACCCATATCACCAAATCATTGGTGACCCAACATCTGGTGTCAAGACAAGATCAACAACAGCCAATAAATGCCTCTTCGCCAACTTTCTTAGCATGATTGAACCAAAGAAAATTTCTAAAGCCCTACAAGATCCAAACTGGATAGACGCGATGCAAGAAGAATTACTCCAGTTTGAGAGAAGCAAGGTATGGTCCCTTATGTCTCTACCCAAAGGGAAGACGGCCATATGGACCAAATGCGTCTTTAGAAACAAGAAGGACGAAGATGGCATAGTCATAAGGAACAAGGCTAGGCTTGTTGCCAAGGGCTACTGCCAGAAAGAAGGGATTGACTATGACGAGACATTTGCTCCCGTCGCAAGACTTGAAGCCATCAGGATATTCCTAGCCTATGCAACTCAAAAAGGCTTTAAGGTCTATCAGATGGATGTCAAGTCTGCCTTCCTCAACGGCAAACTTCAAGAAGAAGTATACCTACAGCAACCTCCTGGGTTTGAAAATCCAAAACATCTAGAGTATGTCTACTTTCTGGACAAAGCTCTCTATGGGCTGAAGCAAGCACCCAGCGCCTGGTATCAAACTCTATCCACCTTTCTCATCAACAATGGATTCGAAAAAGGTAAAATCGATACAACCCTATTTCTCAAGAAGCATAAAGGTGACATACTACTTGTACAAATATATGTGGACGACATCATATTTAGCTCTACAAATGCAAAACATTGCGAAAAATTATCAGAGCTGATGAAAAGCAAATTTGAGATGGGTATGATGGGAGAGCTTAGTTTCTTCCTTGGTCTTCAAATAAAACAAACTTTAGAAGGGATTTTCATCAATTAGTCCAAGTATGTGACTGACCTTCTGAAGAAATACTCTCTCTCAAATTCATCATCGATGAGAACACCTATGGCTACAGGAGCCAAGTTATTTGTCGATCCATCAGGCAAATATGTGGATGTAACAACCTACAGAGGCATGATTGGATCACTCTTGTATTTGACTGCTAGTAGACCAGATATTATGTTTACTACTTGTCTTTGTGCAAGGTATCAATCCAATCCTTAAGAATCTCATCTATATGCGGTCAAGAGGATATTTTGATACCTTAAGGGAACCCCTTCATTGGGTCTCTGGTATCGTAAGAACTCTAAGGCAATTGCTTTTGGTGTAGTGGGTAAGCACTTGATCCTAACATTAAATTCTTTTTCATGCGATCAGTGAATCGAAAACATAAAGAGGGATTAGTGGAACCAAAAATAATATCATCGACATAAATTTGGACTAGAATGATATGACCTTTAACTTTCCTAAGAAATAAGGTCTGGTCAATCTTTCCACGAAAAAAAGTTTCTCAGATATGAGAAACAAGGAGAGGGTATCATACCAGGCACGGGGAGCCTGTTTCAACGCATAAAGAGCTTTATGCAAATGATAGACATGGTTTGGATACTTAGGGTCAATAAACCATGGAGGTTGTTAAACAAAAACTTCATCTTGAAGTTTTTTTATTTAGGAAAGCGCTCCATACATCCATTTGGTAAACTTTAAATTGTCTATGGGGAGCAAAGGCTAGAAAGAGTCGAATTTCTTCGAGTCTAGCTACTGGTGTGATGGTCTCGTCATAGTCGATTCCTTCTTCTTGTCTATAACCCTGAGAAACAAGTCGAGCCTTATTACGGGTTAACACACCTTTTTCATCTAACTTGTTGCGATAGACCCATTTGGTGCCTATCACTGTCTTGTCATTTGGACGTGGGACAAGGTACAAGAATTTGTTCCTATCAAACTCAATGAGCTTCTCTTGCATAGAAATGACCCAACCAGGGTCTGATATAGCATCGCTGATCTTCTTAGGTTCGACTAAGGAAAAAAAGTTGACAAAGAGACGGATATTACCTAGACCACGACGATTCTTAATACCTACATCTGGATCACCAAGAATTTGATGAATTGGATGGTTTTTAGTCTATCGCTGAGCTAGTAAAGGATTATCATCTGAGTGGAGAAGTTTAAGAACAGAGGATGAGGCTTCAACTGCAGTATCTTCAGTGATTGGAACAATTGCTAAAGGAGCCTCAAATTCAATGACTGAAATTGGTTCAGATATTGAAGGCATTTCATTCACTAGTTGATCAATGTTTGAAGTAGAAGGAGGAACACAGCTAATGGGCACAACAGCGATCTCTAAAGAAGACGCATTGGTGTGACTAGCTGCAACTAGAATGATTAATGGGTTGTCTTCAGCTTCTGGGGCTTCAGTGTTGAGAGGAACACTTAAGGAAGCTTCAGGTTGTCCATAATGAGAGAACATCCAGTTTTCTAATTCATCTTCATCATTTAAGATGGGTTTTGAATTAGCTAACTGAGATTCATCATAAGTGACATGAATAGTTTTTTCTATCGCCTTTTGCCGTTTGTTGAATACTCTAAAGGATTTGTATACTGAAGAATATCCAAGAAATATACCTTCATCAACTTTGGGATCGAACTTTCCTAGTTGATCACAGTTGTTGAGAATATAACACGTTTAACCATAGATATGTAGAAAGCTAATAGAAGGCTTTCTTCCATGGAGAAGTTCATAAGCTATCTTCTTGAACCTCTTAACGATCAACGACCGATTTTGAGTGAAATATTTAGTGTTGACAACTGCAGACCATAAATAAGTAGGGAGATGGGACTCGTTGAACATTGATCGAGCAACCTTAATGACTGTTCAATTTTTTCTTTCAGCGACCCCATTTTGGTGAGGAGTTCTCACCGAAGAAAAGTTGTGAGAAATTCGCTTGTCCTCAAAGAAGTAATCCATAGTACTATTTTTCAATTTAGTACCATGGTCACTTCTAATAGATCGTACATTAATGTTGTTAAACACTTCTATTTTCTTGATGAATGATATGATGTCTTAAGGTGCTTTGCTTTTGGATCTAATAAAGAAGACCCATGTGTACCTAGAATACTCATCAATAATGACGAGTGTATACTTCTTTCCAGCGATAGATTGCACGTTGACAGGACCAATGAGATCCATGTGTAGTAGCTGAAGAGGCTTTGTCACTGAAGAGATTTTCTTTGATTGAAAGCTAGCTCTTGTTTGTTTTCCTTTCTCACACGCTGAGTAAAGAGAATCCTTTGCAAATGATTGTTGAGGAAGACCAATGACAAGATCAATTCTAGACAACTCTGTTGATCCCAGATCTCTCAATAACACTAATAATCGAGTTAAGAATAACCAAATTATAGTGTTTTAATGAACAAAGTGATGAACATTCAAGAATAAATTATGAACATTAAAGAACAATCTTGAGTGTCAAAGGTTTCACTTTATTAATAARAAAAACRTAAAAGCGAMWTTTAATACAATAGGCCTAATCACCTATTTATACTAGTAAGCTAATTAGAAGATAACTATCTAGTGAGACTATTTAGCTAATCTTCTATTGACAGATAACGTTTATCTAAACTATTGATAAGCTATAATATTAAGATAAACTTTAAATCCAGCTGTCGACTTGTCATCTCTAGTTGTCCTTCATGGGATGATGAATCAACCTTATCTTCATATCTTCATCGTATGCCTCTGGTTGAATTGCTGAAGAAA
>NC_037528.1:36606459-36608235 GCF_001531365.2 Cynara cardunculus var. scolymus | reverse complement strand
AGATCTTCATAACCTCTGCGTGTATGACGTAATTTACATGCACAAGATCCTTAACGTCTACATGGAGAAGAGGTCAACATACCAAATATCTCTCAAAAGGCTGACTGAAGTTATGCGTGCGTAAGTGATGTATTATAGCCAGAAGGATTTTGAGTTGACCATGAGATTAGCACAGAAGAATCTGAAGATTACTCCTCCCTACAGCAAGCCTAGTTGGGTATCTAAGTACGATCCAAACACCATTCTACACAATCCCGTCTTTGGGTTTGTGTATTTGGACAAGGATGAGCTACTAAGATTCTTTGATCCCACAGAAGTTCACAAGTATGCAACAGAGACGCTGGAATGGATGTTCAAGTGTTTATTGGCAGAGGTGGATAACAGACATTACAGGGTTGGTGAAGTGTCTCCTCTCTTGGACACGATTAAAGCTCAAATCAACTTCAGAGAGTTCATCTTCAACGTCTACAGAACTGTCAAGTCCGATTTCGTGTACGCAGTAGACGACTTCCCAGAGTCTGAAGTATGAATCTTCTGTTCCAGATTCTGGCCTAAGCTTCTAAATTTTGTCATTTAAGCTTTGTAATTCTTTTCATTGTAATTCTTTYAGARGATGATGTTTAATCACTTCTTGTAATTTCATTTCAATTAAGTCATACACTTGCACTTAATTTTCAAACTTTACTTTTTCATACTTAGGGGGAGATTGTTAGCTCTCATTTCCTTAATGCAAAAGTATAGAAAAAGTAAACTGCGAGTATTGACAGAAGATRATCTGTCACAGAAGACCACACTGGACCAACAACAGAAGATGCTCAAGCATTCAAGTCTCAAGTGACAGAACCTCTGTCGTGTCTCACAGAGGTTCTGTAAACTGGTCCTCTGCATATATGTTGCTTCAAGTCAAAGACGACAGAACCTCTGTCGTGTATCACAGAGGTTCTGTAGCATGTCTTCTTCATAGATCTTCTTTAAGCTGTTTTACTTAGGTTTACTAGCTGCTCGTGCTTTTCACGTGTTCTTGTCTGTAACCTGTTTATGATCCAACGGCTTAGATTAATTTGCTTTAGGTCTTGTCAGAAAACGGTTATTTGCTTGTATAAATAGCAGCRTARGCCCTTGTATTTCAGTGTGCTTCCGTATTGTAATTGTTAACATTTTYATCTTTTGAAAATCATTTGAAGTTCTCTCTTGTGTTCATCAATCTTCATTAYTGTGTTCTTATTGATTTCTACTTTGGTTGATTCATATCTTTTCCGCAGCATTATCCCTGTCAAACAGATCATCCAAGTAAGTAATTAATACCAAGAAACCGAGTTAATCGATCCAACAGATTTTAACACCATTTTTAGGCTATCAAATTAAGTTTAATCTCCAGAAAGATAATTCCCGATTCCATTGAGTTTTGAGAAAGATAGAACAGATTAAAGATGCATGCAAGATTCCATCATACTTCAAAACATAACCTTACATGCTCAAACTTCGCATGCAATAGGTTTCCTCCTACTTCGRRGTTCAAAGAACATGGATCATAGATTATTATCCTTTTTGAAGACATTTTCATGTCTTTGATGAATAATCTCCCCTCTTTTAATTYTCYAGGATTTTTAACTTCAAGATCAAGATGCGGGTTTAGGAAGACAAAAAACTTGAGTTATTTTATAAAAAKGTGAGATAACTAGGATCATACCTTTTCTTGAAATCTTGAGTATTCTTCAAGATTGACAGAATTTTTAGAAGCTTGCTTGTGGGAATCGGCTGGAGGGTGATTTCTTT
>NC_037528.1:36594437-36606169 GCF_001531365.2 Cynara cardunculus var. scolymus | reverse complement strand
AAAAAAATAATTTGGACAAATAAATGAGACTTTTGCATTTTAATTTAAACGTTTATAATATCAACTTTATTTTATTTAGAGCATTTCAAAAATATTTGGCATTACACAAGTTAGCTTTATCTGATCTTCCACCAAGGCGTGATCTTTCAAATAAGACTTGGGAGCTAATCTAGATAAATTCTAATCATTAAAACTAGATCCTAAAGAAATATTATTTCTAAATATAGGATCTATAATAAAATGCTAACCTGAGACTCCAAAATGACAGAATGTCACACAAATCCTTTCTCTTTACTACCAAAAATGACTGTTCCGCCAGGCTTTTCTTTAAAATCAGATAGAAGATGCATGTGTCCTGTCATGTGTCTTGAACATCCTGAGTCTACGTACCACACATGACAGTCCTACAAAAAACAATCACAGAGATTTAGGTACCCATTTCCAAATGGGTCCTTTTGGGTTAGAAATAACATTAGAAGAAAAAGATTTAACACGTCATTCATATTTAGCTTTTGGAACCCATTTCCAAACAAATATAACATCAACAAAATATGGCTCCTCTCTTTTCGGTATTGAAATGTTTTTCTTGAAAGCATTTTTCTTTTTAAGATCTGGAGGGCCATTGAAAACTTTTGCTTTGAGCGGGATCTTTGATTTAGAATTAGAAATCTTTGATCCTAAAGACTTTTTGCACTTGGCATTAACTACAAGGGAGTTTGACCCACAATAGTTGCAATATATAGACGCTTAGCAACAGAAATAAGATCCAGATGAATTTTTTTTTAACATTCTTAAGATCGACATCCAAATTACATTTTGAGTTAACAAGTTTACAATTGCAACTACTTTTATTCACAGAAAAATTCTTTACGAAAGATGAATTATTTGAAACATTTTTCTCAATCTTCTGTCAAGACTTCCGCTTGCAGTCATTACCAATTTTTAAAAATTCTTCGACAGAAAAAGATTTTATGTTAATCGAGCGCTTCGCAGATTAAGATTCAGTTTTAACAGATTTTGTGTTAATCGAGCGCTTCGCAGATAAAGATTCAGTTAATCGAGCGCTTCTGTCAAGACTTCTGCTTGCAGTCATTACCAATTTTTAAAAATTCTTCGACAGAAAAAGATTTTGTGTTAATTGAGCGCTTCGTAGATAAAGATTCAGTTTTAACAGATTTTGCATTTAGAACTGATTTGACGATTTTAGGTGCAGCCTTAGAAACATTTTCAGTTTTTGTTTTAGAAAGCTCCCCTTTCTCAAACTTACTTTTAGAAAGATTAATTTTATCAATAACAGTTGTTTTTGCAGTTGAGACAATCTGAGCAGCTTCTGAATCTTTGGCAAATAATCTTGAAGTTGTTTTGAGATCTTCCTCAAGCTTAATGATTTTACTCATAAGTTGAGTCCTTTCATCAAAACACGAACTTATTTCTTTTTCCAAATTCGAAATCTTTTTCAAATTGGACGCAAACAAATTATCTTTACAGACAATAAGCAAAGTCAATTCAGAAATTTTTCTTTCAAATCTTTTGATTTGGACGAAAAATCATTTTCAGCTTTAACATTTAAATTTTTTTCAGCACGAAGTTCTTCTTCAAGATCAGAAATCTTTTTCAAATTTTGATCAAATTCAAAATTTGAATGCATATTCACATCCTGATCAGTACTTTCTTCAACCTTGTCTGAATCATAAACTACCTCTATTTCCGACTCAGAATCAGACTCATTTAAAAGATTTTCAAACGATTCAGGAGTCATTGAATTGATAAATTCAAAAAGTTTTTCAGAATTTTTTTCAGATGATTCAAAAACAGATGAAGTTTGAACTTGTTAGGACTGAAAATCAGTGTAAAATTGTATTCTTGAAAGTTAATCTTGTCTATAATTGTATTAGAGTCATCGTGTTTGACTTTTCACAAGATAGTTTGACTTTGACTATGTCTAGATGTTTGACCCTATATAGAGGGTAATTCCTTTGTAATTTGTAGATATGAGAGGATTTGTCAAACTAGTCAAACTTTCATATACGTATCTGATGCTTACAAATCAGCTTATATCTACAAATTACAAAGGAATTACCATTTATATAGGATCAAACATCTAGATAAAGTCAAAGTCAAACTATCCTATGAAATGTCAAACACGATGACTTTAATACAATTATAGAAAAAATTAACTTTCAAGACGAGTACAATTTTACACTGATTTTCAGTCCTAATATTCTCCCCTTTGTATTCAGACTTGAAAGAAATTGCGCGCTTTGAGTCTCGTTTGAACTTTGTAGCTTTAAGCACTCTATAACTTTTTCAAAATACACTTCAACTTGAAATCTTCAAGTAATCGTTAGTTGAGAAAGATCTTCTAACATTCTCCCCCTTGAATGTAGAACAGCGATGATCTTCTCTTTTGACAATATAGAACAGAAACAATAGCGATCTTCAAAAATTGATCTTCAGTAAACTGTTGTAAAGTTGATCTTCACATTCAACAACTATCAGTCATTTTAGCACAAGAATAATCTTTGGTAATAATTTCCAGTCGCACTCATTTTGAGTCTTTTGTCATTATTGAAGTTACTCCCTCTTAGTCTTTACAACAAATTCCCCTTATAATGTTCGGAATTGGACATTTCATTCATTATTACAGAACTTTTTCAGTTGAATATACCGAATCAAGTTCTGTATATGAAAATATGAATTCTCTAGTTCCATAGCTCGAGTTAAGATCATCATATTTCATTCCAACTGATTTAAAATTTTGCTTTTCAGAAGATTCTTCATCAGTTTTATCACTATCATCTTTATCAAAAACAGGTGATTCAGTTTCAGATTTGACAAAGATTTCCTTCACAGTAGGAATTGCAAATTTTGCCAACCCCCTTTTGTCAAAATCGTACAAAGATTGAGGGGCATTTTTCAAAGTATCGTTTTTTGTAAAACCCAAACCCATTTGAGGATTATAAAAAATGAGTATCTTTTGGGTTCTTTGTCAAAATCTTAAGTGTTTGCTCAGACTGGCCTCTTTTGTAGTTAATATCTTACAACTGTTTAATTTTATCATAAAGCTTCAGTCTTTCAGCAAAAATAACATCAAATTTCAACTTAATATTATCACGCTCACACTCAACATTACTCCATTTCTTTTTCAGCAACAGAAATTCATTTTCATGTCTAGCCTTTTCGGATTTTAGAATTTCTTTTTCTTGTCTTAGACCCTCACTCAAGCATTTAAAACCGCAACTTTCTTCTCGAAATTTCAGCATTAAATTCCTTTCACCTTTTAACCTATCTTTTAAAATTTTAAACTCAGCGTTCATATTTTCAACTTCCTTCATGAGTTCAGCATTTAAAGAATTTACCTCATTGTCTTATTTCAGATGATGATCCTTTGACATTAGTTCTTGCCATTAAGCACATGTTTACCTGGGTAAAATGAGCAGCTTCATCATCTAACGAGTCCACAAGCCAACTTTCCTCTTCAGCCACCAAAGCCTTGCTGTCCTCAAGGGCTTTTGCCAGATTTGCCTTCTTGAGGTAGTAGTTTGAATCTTTAACCTTCTTGAACCGGAAATATTTAATGTAATGACCAGACTTTCCACAATTATAGCATCTGCTCACTTCGGATTGAGCATTCTTCTATTCTCTGGCTTTTCCAAACTTCTTAGGCCTGATCCCCTTTCCCTTGCTCTTATCAAACTTTACAAACTTCTTCTTCTTCATGAACCTCTTCTAAAACTTCTATGTCAGCAAAGCAAGTTTCTTGGAGAACTCCCTAACAGTTTCCTCTTGCTCGTACATGATACTGTAAATATCATGAATGTCTTCTTCAGACATATTCTGTTTCATTTGCATATTAACTGCAAGAGAGTTCCATTCCGACCTCAAATTCTTCAAAAACTTGTAGTTGATTTCAGACATGGATTTCTGAATATCGTTCCTTCTCAGGTCATTAAGAATTACATTGAATCTGTTGTAGGGTTCAATAATGGTTTCATTTTCATGAGCCCTGAATCCATCATAAGCACTGATGCATTGATGCATCCGTGTCTGGATTAACTTTTCGCTTCCCAACATCTTCTTCTCCAACTCATCCATAACTCTTTTGCTGAGCCTCTGTTGTCAACTATGTTAAAAAGTTCATTAGGAATGTCCATTAACATATAAGTCAAAGTTTTCTTGTGTAATACTGTGGATCTTTCTTAATCCTAGAAGCAGACACAACAATACCATCAGCAATAGTCTGCTCAGGTAGATCCATATAACTAATGAGAGGTCCATTATTTATCAATAATATTAGCTTTTCATCCTTATTGTCAAGGAAATGAACCATCCAAGCTTTCCATTGCATATATATTCTCCAACAGCAAGAACTGGAGGCTTAGAATCAGATCCGATACTCAACATATCATTTGACATTTTAAGACTCGAAAAGATGATATTTTTCAGAAATTAACCAGGACTGGATTAAAATCTTCAAGAATAATAACCCTCTCCTATGACAAAAAATTTTCACTTATGAAAATTGAAGCACCCCACTTCCCTTAGAAAAATAGCTTCACCGGACAAGACTAGTCACCGGTCAACAAGAAAATAAGCACTATCCGGACAAAGAATAAGTCCTATCCAGACAAAGAAATAAAGCACTTATCCAGACAAGAGTGTTATCGGACAGCAAAATATTGTGATTCACCGGACAACAAAGAAAATAGCCACTATCTATACAAGAAACAAATGTTATCTGGACAACATGAATTTTACTTCACCGGACAACAAAGAAATAAGAACAATTCGGTCAACCAAGGAACAACTCTGCGGACAAGGGTATGTCTGATGAGATAGGTATCCGGACAATGAAGTGTCTGATGAGAGCACTTGAACAAATTTTGAAATAATGAAATCAATATATTCGGACACAGCAAGAGGTCTCCGGACACAGCTTATCTGGTGAGCAATAACAACAATTATATCAACAGAACTAATCCAGTCAAAACTCAAGAAATGACCGATGACAAGAAATCTTTCATGAGCAAATTCAACGTCTGATGAGTAAGTTCCCATCGGATGAATAACCTGACCAAAAGTCTTAAGTCCAAAATTTTAAAATTATCTCAAAATCAACCAAAAACTGCAATTTAATGCGATTAGCTAATACAAATTAGTTCGCAATAGATGCAGAAACAAATTGAACACAATAATTGCAACAAAAACATATCAAATATGTCGAATTAATCCAAAATGTCCAAGAACAGATGCTCAAAATGTCGAACACAGAAAATCACAAATCCAGCAATTAAATGTAAACCAAATCCAGTCCCGTCAATTCTGATTAAGCTCTAATACCAATTGTGATCCCAGATTCAAGTTATAACAATCAATTCATACAAAGATCAAGAACATAGAATGATTTTAATATGTCGGCAAACTTGATTATGTCAAACATCAACTACAAGTTCTTGATTACTCACAATCTCTCTCAATCTAAGTATGAGTATGAATCTGTCAAATCAATCAACTAACAAAAACTAACATCTGGCTATTTATACCACTACAAAAACATAAAACTAAACTAAATTTCTATAAAAGGAAACTACAAAACAAAGCATTATAAAACATTTTAAGCATAGAGACTTGAATATAACATTTTTGTTCCAACATCTGCAATGAGATTGGTTTGTTGGACATTGTTTACCAAACTATTTATTTTAATTTGTAATTTGTATTTTTAACTGGATATTTATGGTTTTATTTTCAATGTATGATATTTTACGTTTCCATTTGTGTTGTTTACATTTTTTGTATATTTTCGTAAATTATAGGAAACTAAATTGAAAAAACAAAAAAAAATGAAATAGCGCACATGAACAAAAGAATTAGTGGGTGATTATTCGCTAATAAATATTTTCCAAATCACATTTCAAAGAAATAAAAGATAGATATCCCTCGGTAATTTATTTTCATTCAGCAGCGGACTACCGACAATTCGCTAATTTTGTTTCATTATTTTATTAAATAATTAATTAAATAAATCAATGGCGGAATACTGACAGATATATATATATATATATATGCCATTGATTTAATCCGCCAATTTTATTAGGTCTTAATGAAAAATGTAATTAAATTGGAAATAAATCAGCGGTGCTTTTAGCGGCGGACGGAATCCGTCGGTGATAAAATGGTTTACTGGCGAGACTTTTTGAGACAACATGGATTACCCGCCGTTGATGGCTTTTACCGGTGGATTATGGACGGATTCATCAGTGAAATTAAAGTATGTTGTTTTGTAGTGAACCTAAGAAAATAATCGACTGATAAAACGTTTATGTACGTGATAATTATTTGAGCCAGCATACTCTATCGGTATTTTTATCTACAAGAATTTTAAATATAAAATATGTAGATATTTGTCTCTAAGGTCCCACAATTAATATGCCTCTTGTTTTATGTTTTAAAGATGCGGGCATATGCTGATTAAGTCAAACCAGATTATTGTTATCTTAGGCCTCATCGGTAGGTGTGCTCTCAATTTCTAACAATCCGTCATATTCGATGTCTTTATTTTTAATTATAATTTACTTGATATTACACAATTTCTTTTATTCAGGTGGACTCCTTTTGTGGAAAGTTTAGGTTCGAAAGATGTCATGGCTTGAAAAAGTTGTCGTCTGAAGAAGATTTTTTAGCCAAATTTGTTACGCTAATCTTGATTGTCATTAACAACAGGCAACTCATAGAATATTTTGGTTGTTTCTTTATATGTATTAGAGCCGTTCAATCTGATTTCCGTCATGAGCATCAAAATCTTTAGAACCAACACTGATGGTGAAACATTATTATTAAAAAAAAAACATTTTCCATTTAATATATATATATATATATATATATATATATATTAAAAGAAGAACTAAAAAGTTGTTCAATAAAAAGTTTTCTATCATATTTATCTTTTTTCTCATTATTTTGATTTATTTTTAATATACAATCAACTCATTAATTGCTAACCTTTTATTTTTCTACTTTTTTAACTCTATTTTCAATATTCTATATAAAGAAAATTTGAATCCACAAATATATAAAACTATATATGTAATTTTATTTACATTAATACATGCATATTTTCTATATAAATAAAATTAGAATCCACAAACAAGTATTTTTATTTACATAAATGCATATATATTTTTTATTTACATGATGATTAAAAATGCATTTATATATATAAGGAACAACCAAAGGTAAATGGTATGACACAATAAGGTTTGAGAATTTCTTGAGTATTGCATTGTGGTGTTAAATTTATTATCCCACATTGATAGAGGGAAGAAAGTTTCACAAATATTATGAGTATATGAGGAGGAGATGATGTATTGAAACTTGAAAGTTTGGGTTGGTTAAATATAAATATAACTTCCAGCCATCATCTTTTTTAGGAAGTTGGTTATCTCACGTTAATAGAGAAAATAAATTTTGATAAATGTTATTAGTAAAAAGGGAGAAGATAATTAATTGAAATTTGAAAAGTTTTTGTTGGTTTAATTTAATTTAGTCATTTTTTTCCAAAAAAATACTTTGATTAAACTAATAGAGTTGAATCATTTTACTCAATTATGTTTTGCAAAAAAGATGTGTGATAACCGGGTTCGACATTATATAATTTAGGTGATTTTAAAATTCAGTAAGTAAATTATTTGATTAAGTGATTATTTGTTTATATTAAATCCATGATACATATACACATGAGTATGTGTGTGTGTTTGAATGTGAGAGGGAGAGTTTTAAAAATATAAAACTCTCCAACCCCTGATTTAGAAAGTACATAAAGGAGAAATTTTGAATTCATCTCTATTCTACCATTTTGGGAAAGAATGAAGTAAGGAGAGAAGGAGTGAATTCTGTGGATTTTTGCTAAGAATTGGAACTGATTCCTTGCATATAAGGTGAGTTTTCAAAATAATTGAATCTGAATATGATGTTTTTGATAATATTTTGTTCTAGATGATGATAGTTAAGATTAGATTTTGTTGTATGTATATATCTTTTTGTTCAAATGCATGATCCGATGAGGGCTTTTTATCGGACATTGTGTTGTCCGATGAAGGGTTCTTATCGCACAGGTAGTGTCCGATGAGGACACTCATCATTTTAATGATGTTCGATAAAGACCTTTATGGGACAAAGATTTGTCGGGTGACGACCTTTATCGGACAAGGTATTGTCCGGACTGGGTTTATTATCACCCAAGTATTAACAGGACTGAGTGTTTATGATTTCAAGTGTTGAACGGATTGGGTGATTCATCCCCCAGCGCTTTGTCTGGTGAGGGTGCTTATCGGACAAAGCATCGTCCAGGTTGAATGTTTATTTTTTTAAGTGTTGACTGGTGAGAATAGTTACCGATCATAGTGTTGACCGGTGAAAATGGTTACCGGTCATAGTGTTGTTCGATGAGAACGTTATCGGCCATAGTGTTGGCCGATGAGGTAATTCATCGCCCACGTGCTGTCCGATGAAGGGCAGTCATTGGTTAAGTGTTGTCTGGTAAGCGCAATTCCTTGCCTAAGTGTTGACCGGTGAGGGGTTCATCGCTCAAGTGCTATCTGATGAAAGGCATTCATCACCTATTTGTTGTCTGATGAGGGATGTTATTGCCCATTATGTTTCTTTCAAAAGATTTTCTGAATTGAGGAAGGTATTGTTGCATTCAAAACTATTTAGAAAGGTAAAACTGTTTAGAGATGACATTTGAATTGGGTTTGGAACTAAGAAAGTTCCTGATATAAAGTTTCTGAGATGAAACTGTTTTTGAGGCCATTATTGGCTAAAATAGCAGATTTATTTGCATTTTATGAGGAAGTAAGGGTGGCATATCAAGAAGAGGTGTACCATAGGATAAGAGTGACATATCAAGGAGATGTGTACTTTGGATAAGGGTGGCAATTATGAGATATGTGTTATATTTATAGCTCTTGTTGTCACATCCATAAGATGCGATAATTCAGAGTTAACATTTCTTTGTGATATGAAGACTTGGAATTATTGTTCTTTTTGAAATGATAACAATGATGTTATTGAGAAGGGGAAAATGACTTATAGCCAGAGACATTAATTGCCCGTGTTTCGAATAAACAAATGTTTTTGGGATATAAGATATTACGTTGTAACTGTTCAAAAGAGTAAAGATTTGATATAAATCCCGGAGGATCTTTGGTTATTACTAAATTCAATTTTCTTTTAAGTTTAAAACAATTCTTATTTTAAAAGATTTAGTTAATAACCAAGAGCTCTAGTTGATGGTATTTCTTGGTATAGTTGAAGATTATAAGCTCTGGTCCTTATGAGATTTAAGAGCTTTGGGAATTGTGTACCAAATGATTATGAGGACCTGAGTGGTTATACTTCCTGTGTGGTAAGGAACACATTTATAACTTGCAGTTGTTTGTATTACTGGAGTTATATTTTATCAAAGTTGTTGGATGCTTAAATATGATTTCATAACCGGTTTTGGTGATTTTCACCCTGTAATTGCAAAGAAGGGGATTTCTCACTACACCTCAAGGTCTAACCTCATTTTGTATTTCAAAAATATGCATTCTAGGTCAGGTTATGTCCAGGGATAAGGGGAAGGGAAAAATGTGAATTATTTTTCTATTGTGCTTAATTGTTCTATGAAGATCAACATGATATCTGAAGGATTTGGAATACTTGTTATTTATACAAGTGGAGTACAAGAATGTTACTTTTGGAATTTTTGAGTTTTATATTTTGTAATTTAGTTTCTTGTACTGTTGGGATCGAAGTTGTGTTAATTGTATTTCTTGATATATGAAATACATGATTATATGCAAATGTGGAATGTGGGGTGTTACAGAGTTGGTATCAGAGCCTGAGTTTAAGAGATTTAGGTATTCAAGCATGATGCCTAGACTTAAATTGTGTCATTTTCATATTAAGGGTCCCGAACATAGATAGAACCATTGGGATAAATATGATAGGTTAAGAGGACAGTATGTAAGATAAATTTGAATTATAACTAATCAATGTAATTATGAATTTAGAGGTACATACATGTACTTAGACACCTTATTATACTTGGGAATGTGAATGCATGATTATTAATATTGAAAATCTGTAGATGACTAGTTATTCTAGAAGGTCTGAAAAGATCGCCCTCCCCAACCTAGATGATAGAAAGAATTCTCCTGGAAATGCTCCAACTAGTTTATCTGAAGGCGAAGTGTTAGCTCTCAATCCTTGAATGTAAAAGTATAGAAAAAGTAAAACAACAAGTATTGACAGAAGCTGATCTGTCACAGAAGACCACAGAGGACAATCAACGGAAGAAGCACAATCGTACAAGATTCATGTGACAGAACCTCTGTCATCCATCACAGAGGTTCTGGAAACTTGTCCTCTGCAAAGACCTTGCTACAAGTTAAAGACGACARAACCTCTGTCGTGTCTCACAGAGGTTCTGGAAGATTTCCTCTGCATGCTACAAAGTTTCATCCAGCAGAGCCTCTGTGATGTCTCGCAGAGGATCTGCATAAATGTCTTCTGTGTAGATTATCTTTAGCACGTTTTACTTAGGTTTATTAGCTGCTCGTGACTTTCACGTGATATTGTCTGTAATCTGTATTAGATGAACGGCTTAGATTTAATTGCTTTAGGTCGTGTCAGAAAATGGTTACTTGCCTATATAAATACCAGCGTAGGCCTTTGTATTTCATGTGCTTCCAGTATTGTAATTGTCAGTATTTTCATCAATTGAAAATCATTTGAAGCTTTTCTCTTTGTGTTATTCAAGTGTTCTTCATCGTGTTCATACCAATTGCTGCTTGTTTGATTATAATACTTTCCACTGCTCACTCACTGTCAATCCAATCAATCAAGTAAGTATTTAGTACCAAGAACTGAGTTCTACGATTCTAACAATTGGTATCAGAGCAGGAATCAAATTTTAATTTGATTATTTCTGTTCTTGGTATTCATCCTTTGTCGACTCTAGAACACACAGTCTTCTTCTCCAAGTTTACTCTGTTTTTCACTATTTTATCAATTTTCTCCTATTTTCTTTTGATTCCTCTTCAATCAATGGCGAATACGGCCAATGCTTCCTTCTTGAGTACGGGTTCACAGTCTAAGCCTCCTTACGTCCCAATGAACCTCATTCCAAGAGTTCCTGCAACTCAAACTACACCAGAAATACCTGAGCATTATGAGCCTCGTCCCGAAGCTAACTGGAGTGACGAAGACAAGGTAATCGTCGAATTAGGGAACAAATGTAAACGGTTATTAATCATGGCTATTCCTAACAACATCTTCAAATGCATCGATCACTGTCAACTGTCCATGGACATATAGGCAGAACTGGAGAAATTAATCGAAGGTGGAAGGAAGACGCTAAAGAACAATCGTTCGATTTGCATCGATGAATACTACAGCTTCAAGGACAAAGAGGGTGAGTCTCTTACGGATACATACGCTAGGCTAAACACGCTAATTAGCAACTGTAAAAGGTATGATATCCCCAGAACCACAGAGGAGAACAACTCACTGTTTTTGAAGAGCCTTGGGGATGAATGGTCGACTATTACAATGTCCATGAAGGCCATTCTAGATCTCGAGACATGGACGTTAGCAGACTTGTTTGGATCTCTCAAAAGTCAAGAGTCCCAAGTTATGCAAATGAAGAGAAATCTAGATGGCCCTCTGGCTCTAGTTGCAGAGGACGG